>NW_026967496.1:0-326000 GCF_028390025.1 Pseudophryne corroboree
CCAGTCTCTTCCCCACACTCTCTGGTGTATCTCATACATCAGGAACCATCAGCCCCTATTATATTTCTGCTCCCCCCCTCACATCATGTCACTATGTGTTACCAGCCCAGAGTTCTGACCAGTCTCCTCCCCACACTCTCTAGTGTATCTCATACATCAGGAGCCATCAGCACCTATTATACTCCTGCTCTCCCCCTCACATCATGTCACTGTGTGTTACCAGCCCAGAGTTCTGACCAGTCTCCTCCCCACTCTCTGGTGTATCTCATACATCAGGAGACATCAGCCCCTATTATACTCCTGCTTTCCCCTCACATCATGTCACTGTGTGTTACCAGCCCAGAGATCTGACCAGTCTCCTCCCCACACTCTCTGGTGTATCTCATATATCAGGAGCCATCAGCCCCTATTACACTCTTATCCTACACCCTCCTCTGTCAGTACAAATTAGGGAACTTTATTTGCCCAGTGTGGATTCAGGAGCCATCAGCCCCTATTATACTCCTGCTCTCCTACTTACATCATGTCACTGTGTGTTACCAGCCCAGAGATCTGACCAGTCTCCTCCCCACACACTCTGGTGTATCTCATACATCAGGAGCCATCAGCCCCTATTATACTCCTGCTCTCCCCCTCACATCATGTCACTGTGTGTTACCAGCCCAGAGATCTGACCAGTCTCCTCCCCACACTCTCTGGTGTATCTCATACATCAGGAGACATCAGCCCCTATTATACTCCTGCTCTCACCCTCACATCATGTCACTGTGTGTTTCCAGCCCAGAGATCTGACCAGTCTCCTCCCCACACTCTCTGGTGTATCTCATACATCAGGAGACATCAGCCCCTATTATACTCCTGCTCTCCCCCTCACATCATGTCACTGTGTGTTACCAGCCCAGAGATCTGACCAGTCTCCTCCCACACTCTCTGGTGTATCTCATACATCAGGAGACATCAGCCCCTATTATACTCCTGCTCTCCCCTCACATCATGTCACTGTGTGTTACCAGCCCAGAGTTCTGACCAGTCTCCTCCCCACTCGCTCTGGTGTATCTCATACATCAGGAGACATCAGCCCCTATTATACTCCTGCTTTCCCCTCACATCATGTCACTGTGTGTTACCAGCCCAGAGATCTGACCAGTCTCCTCCCCACACTCTCTGGTGTATCTCATATATCAGGAGCCATCAGCCCCTATTATACTTCTGCTCTCCCCTCACATCATGTCACTGTGTGTTACCAGCCCAGAGATCTGACCAGTCTCTTCCCCACACTCTCTGGTGTATCTCATACATCAGGAGCCATCAGCCCCTATTATATTCCTGCTCCCCCCCTCACATCATGTCACTATGTGTTACCAGCCCAGAGTTCTGACCAGACTCCTCCCCACACTCTCTAGTGTATCTCATACATCAGGAGCCATCAGCACCTATTATACTCCTGCTCTCCCCCTCACATCATGTCACCGTGTGTTACCAGCCCAGAGATCTGACCAGTCTCCTCCCCACACTCTCTGGTGTATATCATACATCAGGAGCCATTAGCCCCTATTATACTCCTGCTCTCCCCCTCACATCATGTCACTGTATGTCACCATCCCAGAGATCTGACCAGTCTCCTCCCCACACTCTCTGGTGTATCTCATATATCAGGAGCCATCAGCCCCTATTATACTTCTGCTCTCCCCTCACATCATGTCACTGTGTGTTACCAGCCCAGAGATCTGACCAGTCTCCTCCCCACACTCTCTGGTGTATCTCATACATCAGGAGCCATTAGCCCCTATTATACTCCTGCTCTCCCCCTCACATCATGTCACTGTATGTCACCATCCCAGTTATCTGATCAGTCTCTTCCCCACACTCTCTGGTGTATCTCATACATCAGGAACCATCAGCCCCTATTATATTTCTGCTCCCCCCCTCACATCATGTCACTATGTGTTACCAGCCCAGAGTTCTGACCAGTCTCCTCCCCACACTCTCTAGTGTATCTCATACATCAGGAGCCATCAGCACCTATTATACTCCTGCTCTCCCCCTCACATCATGTCACTGTGTGTTACCAGCCCAGAGTTCTGACCAGTCTCCTCCCCACTCTCTGGTGTATCTCATACATCAGGAGACATCAGCCCCTATTATACTCCTGCTTTCCCCTCACATCATGTCACTGTGTGTTACCAGCCCAGAGATCTGACCAGTCTCCTCCCCACACTCTCTGGTGTATCTCATATATCAGGAGCCATCAGCCCCTATTACACTCTTATCCTACACCCTCCTCTGTCAGTACAAATTAGGGAACTTTATTTGCCCAGTGTGGATTCAGGAGCCATCAGCCCCTATTATACTCCTGCTCTCCTACTCACATCATGTCACTGTGTGTTACCAGCCCAGAGATCTGACCAGTCTCCTCCCCACACACTCTGGTGTATCTCATACATCAGGAGACATCAGCCCCTATTATACTCCTGCTCTCCCCTCACATCATGTCACTGTGTGTTACCAGCCCAGAGTTCTGACCAGTCTCCTCCCACACTCTCTGGTGTATCTCATACATCAGGAGACATCAGCCCCTATTATACTCCTGCTCTCCCCTCACATCATGTCACTGTGTGTTACCAGCCCAGAGTTCTGACCAGTCTCCTCCCCACACTCTCTGGTGTATCTCATACATCAGGAGCCATCAGCCCCTATTATACTTCTGCTCTCCCCTCACATCATGTCACTGTGTGTTACCAGCCCAGAGATCTTACCAGTCTCCTCCCCACACTCTCTGGTGTATATCATACATCAGGAGCCATCAGCCCCTATTATACTCCTGCCTCCCCCTCACATCATGTCACTGTGTGTTACCAGCCCAGAGATCTGACCAGTCTCCTCCCACACTCTCTGGTGTATCTCATACATCAGGAGACATCAGCCCCTATTATACTCCTGCTCTCCCCTCACATCATGTCACTGTGTGTTACCAGCCCAGAGTTCTGACCAGTCTCCTCCCACACTCTCTGGTGTATCTCATACATCAGGAGACATCAGCCCCTATTATACTCCTGCTCTCCCCTCACATCATGTCACTGTGTGTTACCAGCCCAGAGTTCTGACCAGTCTCCTCCCCACACTCTCTGGTGTATCTCATACATCAGGAGCCATCAGCCCCTATTATACTTCTGCTCTCCCCTCACATCATGTCACTGTGTGTTACCAGCCCAGAGATCTTACCAGTCTCCTCCCCACACTCTCTGGTGTATATCATACATCAGGAGCCATCAGCCCCTATTATACTCCTGCCTCCCCCTCACATCATGTCACTGTGTGTTACCAGCCCAGAGATCTGACCAGTCTCCTCCCCACACTCTCTGGTGTATCTCATACATCAGGAGCCATCAGCCCCTATTATACTTCTGCTCTCCCCTCACATCATGTCACTGTGTGTTACCAGCCCAGAGTTCTGACCAGACTCCTCCCCACACTCTCTAGTGTATCTCATACATCAGGAGCCATCAGCCCCTATTATACTCCTGCTCTCCCCCTCACATCATGTCACTGTGTGTTACCAGCCCAGAGATCTGACCAGTCTCCTCCCCACACTCTCTGGTGTATCTCATACATCAGGAGCCATTAGCCCCTATTATACTCCTGCTCTCCCCTCACATCATGTCACTGTGTGTTACCATCCCAGAGATCTGACCAGTCTCCTCCCCACACTCTCTGGTGTATATCATACATCAGGAGCCATCAGCCCCTATTATACTCCTGCCTCCCCCTCACATCATGTCACTGTGTGTTACCAGCCCAGAGATCTGACCAGTCTCCTCCCCACACTCTCTGGTGTATCTCATACATCAGGAGCCATCAGCCCCTATTATACTTCTGCTCTCCCCTCACATCATGTCACTGTGTGTTACCAGCCCAGAGATCTGACCAGTCTCTTCCCCACACTCTCTGGTGTATCTCATACATCAGGAGCCATCAGCCCCTATTATATTTCTGCTTTCCCCCTCACATCATGTCACTGTGTGTTACCAGCCCAGAGTTCTGACCAGTCTCCTCCCCACACTCTCTAGTGTATCTCATACATCAGGAGCCATCAGCACCTATTATACTCCTGCTCTCCCCCTCACATCATGTCACTGTGTGTTACCAGCCCAGAGTTCTGACCAGTCTCCTCCCCACACTCTCTGGTGTATCTCGTACATCAGCAGCCATCAGCCCCTATTATACTCCTGCTCTCCCCCTCACATCATGTCACTGTGTTTTACCAGCCCAGAGATCTGACCAGTCTCCTCCCGACACTCTCTGGTGTATCTCATACATCAGGAGCCATCAGCCTCTATTATACTCCTGCTCTCCCCCTCACATCATGTCACTGTGTGTTACCAGCCCAGAGATCTGACCAGTGTCCTCCCCACACTCTCTGGTTTATCTCATACATCAGGAGCCATCAGCCCCTATTATACTCCTGCTCTCCCCCTCACATCATGTCACTGTGTGTTACCAGCCCAGAGATCTGACCAGTCTCCTCCCACACTCTCTGGTGTATCTCATACATCAGGAGCCATCAGCCCCTATTATACTCCTGCTCTCCCCCTCACATCATGTCACTGTGTGTTACCAGCCCAGAGATCTGACCAGTCTCCTCCCCACACTCTCTGGTGTATCTCATACATCAGGAGCCATTAGCCCCTATTATACTCCTGCTCTCCCCTCACATCATGTCACTGTGTGTTACCATCCCAGAGATCTGACCAGTCTCCTCCCCACACTCTCTGGTGTATATCATACATCAGGAGCCATCAGCCCCTATTATGCTCCTGCCTCCCCCTCACATCATGTCACTGTGTGTTACCAGCCCAGAGATCTGACCAGTCTCCTCCCCACACTCTCTGGTGTATCTCATACATCAGGAGCCATCAGCCCCTATTATACTTCTGCTCTCCCCTCACATCATGTCACTGTGTGTTACCAGCCCAGAGATCTGACCAGTCTCTTCCCCACACTCTCTGGTGTATCTCATACATCAGGAGCCATCAGCCCCTATTATATTTCTGCTCCCCCCCTCACATCATGTCACTGTGTGTTACCAGCCCAGAGTTCTGACCAGTCTCCTCCCCACACTCTCTAGTGTATCTCATACATCAGGAGCCATCAGCACCTATTATACTCCTGCTCTCCCCCTCACATCACTGCTCTCCCCCTCACATCATGTCACTGTGTGTTACCAGCCCAGAGTTCTGACCAGTCTCCTCCCCACTCTCTCTGGTGTATCTCATACATCAGCAGCCATCAGCCCCTATTATACTCCTGCTCTCCCCCTCACATCATCTCACTGTGTTTTACCAGCCCAGAGATCTGACCAGTCTCCTCCCGACACTCTCTGGTGTATCTCATACATCAGGAGCCATCAGCCCCTATTATACTCCTGCTCTCCCCCTCACATCATGTCACTGTGTGTTACCAGCCCAGGGATCTGACCAGTGTCCTCCCCAAACTCTCTGGTTTATCTCATACATCAGGAGCCATCAGCCCCTATTATACTCCTGCTCTCCCCCTCACATCATGTCACTGTGTGTTACCAGCCCAGAGATCTGACCAGTCTCCTCCCACACTCTCTGGTGTATCTCATACATCAGGAGCCATCAGCCCCTATTATACTTCTGCTCTCCCCTCACATCATGTCACTGTGTGTTACCAGCCCAGAGATCTGACCAGTCTCCTCCCCACACTCTCTGGTGTATCTCATACATCAGGAGCCATCAGCCCCTATTATACTTCTGCTCTCCCCTCACATCATGTCACTGTGTGTTACCAGCCCAGAGATCTGACCAGTCTCCTCCCCACACTCTCTGGTGTATCTCATACATCAGGAGCCATCAGCCCGTATTATACTCCTGCTCTCCTTCTCACATCATGTCACTGTGTGTTACCAGCCCAGAGATCTGACCAGTCTCCTCCCCACACTCTCTGGTGTATCTCATACATCAGGAGCCATCAGCCCCTATTATACTTCTGCTCTCCCCTCACATCATGTCACTGTGTGTTACCAGCCCAGAGATCTGACCAGTCTCCTCCCCACACTCTCTGGTGTATCTCATACATCAGGAGGCATCAGCCCCTATTATACTCCTGCTCTCCCCCTCACATCATGTCACTCTGTGTTACCAGCCCAGAGATCTGACCAGTCTCCTCCCCACACTCTCTGGTGTATCTCATACATCAGGAGCCATCAGCCCGTATTATACTCCTGCTCTCCTTCTCACATCATGTCACTGTGTGTTACCAGCCCAGAGATCTGACCAATCTCCTCCCCACACTCTCTGGTGTATCTCATACATCAGGAGCCATCAGCCCCTATTATACTCCTGCTCTCCCCTCACATCATGTCACTGTGTGTTACCAGCCCAGAGATCTGACCAGTCTCCTCCCCACACTCTCTGGTGTATCTCATACATCAGGAGCCATCAGCCCCTATTATACTCCTGCTCTCCCCTCACATCATGTCACTGTGTGTTACCAGAATAGAGATCTGACCAGTCTCCTCCCCACACTCTCTGGTGTATCTCATACATCAGGAGCCATCAGCCCCTATTATACTCCTGCCTCCCCCTCACATCATGTCACTGTGTGTTACCAGCCCAGAGATCTGACCAGTCTCCTACCCACACTCTCTGGTGTATCTCATACATCAGGAGCCATCAGCCCCTATTATACTTCTGCTCTCCCCTCACATCATGTCACTGTGTGTTACCAGCCCAGAGATCTGACCAGTCTCTTCCCCACACTCTCTGGTGTATCTCATACATCAGGAGCCATCAGCCCCTATTATATTTCTGCTCTCCCCCTCACATCATGTCACTGTGTGTTACCAGCCCAGAGTTCTGACCAGTCTCCTCCCCACACTCTCTAGTGTATCTCATACATCAGGAGCCATCAGCACCTATTATACTCCTGCTCTCCCCCTCACATCATGTCACTGTGTGTTACCAGCCCAGAGTTCTGACCAGTCTCCTCCCCACTCTCTCTGGTGTATCTCATACATCAGCAGCCATCAGCCCCTATTATACTCCTGCTCTCCCCCTCACATCATGTCACTGTGTTTTACCAGCCCAGAGATCTGACCAGTCTCCTCCCGACACTCTCTGGTGTATCTCATACATCAGGAGCCATCAGCCCCTATTATACTCCTGCTCTCCCCCTCACATCATGTCACTGTGTGTTACCAGCCCAGAGATCTGACCAGTGTCCTCCCCACACTCTCTGGTTTATCTCATACATCAGGAGCCATCAGCCCCTATTATACTCCTGCTCTCCCCCTCACATCATGTCACTGTGTGTTACCAGCCCAGAGATCTGACCAGTCTCCTCCCACACTCTCTGGTGTATCTCATACATCAGGAGCCATCAGCCCCTATTATACTCCTGTTCTCCCCCTCACATCATGTCACTGTGTGTTACCATCCCAGAGATCTGACCAGTCTCCTCCCACACTCTCTGGTGTATCTCATACATCAGGAGACATCAGCCCCTATTATACTCCTGCTCTCCCCCTCACATCATGTCACTGTGTGTTACCAGCCCAGAGATCTGACCAGTCTCCTCCCCACACTCTCTGGTGTATCTCATACATCAGGAGCCATTAGCCCCTATTATACTCCTGCTCTCCCCTCACATCATGTCACTGTGTGTTACCATCCCAGAGATCTGACCAGTCTCCTCCCCACACTCTCTGGTGTATATCATACATCAGGAGCCATCAGCCCCTATTATGCTCCTGCCTCCCCCTCACATCATGTCACTGTGTGTTACCAGCCCAGAGATCTGACCAGTCTCCTCCCCACACTCTCTGGTGTATCTCATACATCAGGAGCCATCAGCCCCTATTATACTTCTGCTCTCCCCTCACATCATGTCACTGTGTGTTACCAGCCCAGAGATCTGACCAGTCTCTTCCCCACACTCTCTGGTGTATCTCATACATCAGGAGCCATCAGCCCCTATTATATTTCTGCTCCCCCCCTCACATCATGTCACTGTGTGTTACCAGCCCAGAGTTCTGACCAGTCTCCTCCCCACACTCTCTAGTGTATCTCATACATCAGGAGCCATCAGCACCTATTATACTCCTGCTCTCCCCCTCACATCATGTCACTGTGTGTTACCAGCCCAGAGTTCTGACCAGTCTCCTCCCCACTCTCTCTGGTGTATCTCATACATCAGCAGCCATCAGCCCCTATTATACTCCTGCTCTCCCCCTCACATCATCTCACTGTGTTTTACCAGCCCAGAGATCTGACCAGTCTCCTCCCGACACTCTCTGGTGTATCTCATACATCAGGAGCCATCAGCCCCTATTATACTCCTGCTCTCCCCCTCACATCATGTCACTGTGTGTTACCAGCCCAGGGATCTGACCAGTCTCCTCCCCACACTCTCTGGTGTATCTCATACATCAGGAGCCATCAGCCCCTATTATACTTCTGCTCTCCCCTCACATCATGTCACTGTGTGTTACCAGCCCAGAGATCTGACCAGTCTCCTCCCCACACTCTCTGGTGTATCTCATACATCAGGAGCCATCAGCCCGTATTATACTCCTGCTCTCCTTCTCACATCATGTCACTGTGTGTTACCAGCCCAGAGATCTGACCAATCTCCTCCCCACACTCTCTGGTGTATCTCATACATCAGGAGCCATCAGCCCCTATTATACTTCTGCTCTCCCCTCACATCATGTCACTGTGTGTTACCAGCCCAGAGATCTGACCAGTCTCCTCCCCACACTCTCTGGTGTATCTCATACATCAGGAGGCATCAGCCCCTATTATACTCCTGCTCTCCCCCTCACATCATGTCACTGTGTGTTACCAGCCCAGAGATCTGACCAGTCTCCTCCCCACACTCTCTGGTGTATCTCATACATCAGGAGCCATCAGCCCGTATTATACTCCTGCTCTCCTTCTCACATCATGTCACTGTGTGTTACCAGCCCAGAGATTTGACCAATCTCCTCCCCACACTCTCTGGTGTATCTCATACATCAGGAGCCATCAGCCCCTATTATACTCCTGCTCTCCCCTCACATCATGTCACTGTGTGTTACCAGCCCAGAGATCTGACCAGTCTCCTCCCCACACTCTCTGGTGTATCTCATACATCAGGAGCCATCAGCCCCTATTATACTCCTGCTCTCCCCTCACATCATGTCACTGTGTGTTACCAGCCCAGAGATCTGACCAGTCTCCTCCCCACACTCTCTGGTGTATCTCATACATCAGGAGCCATCAGCCCCCATTATACCCCTGCTCTCCCCTCACATCATGTTACTGTGTTACCAGCCCAGAGATCTGACCAGCCTCCTCCCCACACTCTCTGGTGTATCTCATACATCAGGAGACATCAGCCCCTATTATACTCCTGCTCTCCCCCTCACATCATGTCACTGTGTGTTACCAGCCCAGAGATCTGACCAGTCTCCTCCCCACACTCTCTGGTGTATCTCATACATCAGGAGCCATCAGCCCCTATTATACTCCTGCTCTCCCCCTCACATCATGTCACTGTGTGTTACCATCCCATTACTTTTGTGCCCAGTCTCCTGCGGAGCCGCTATTCCCCATGGTCCTTACGGAGTCCCCAGCATCCACTACGGACTACGAGAAATAGAATTATCGGTAAGTAAATTCTTATTTTTTTGAGAAGAAAAGTGAAGACTTCAAGGGCTGCAGCAGTGTTAGATGTCAGTAGACATTCTCTGCTGCAGCTCCATCTCTCCCCAGCGGCGCTGTACTCTCCCGTGTCTTGGTTGCTGGGTGACTACAGCAGGAGGCTCCGGGTTTCTTCCTTGGTCAGTCACACACGGCTGGGGCTCTCCGGGATCGCGTGGCCGTGCTTCGGGAGGTGGTAAGTGGGTCCCATTCGCGGGACCCGTTCTTTATTGCAATCCGGCGCGGTCCGTGGGAGGAGGGCCGCGCACGCCGGTGGTGGACACTGTGGCAGTACAGGCGATCCCAGGTCAGGTTTTCTCTAAAAGCCATTTTATTAGCAACCCGCAGTACCCAGTGATTTTGCCAGCAGAGGGGATAAGGCTTAGACCTGGAGCCCCTCCCCCAGCCCCAGGGCACCATTTACAGTAAATGTTCCTACCCTGGAGCTGCATCTCTGTCTCTCCCTCACTCCCTGGCAGTGTTTGGGCGCCATTTCTCTCCCAATCCTCCTGTGTAAAGCCGCCTGATAGTCAGCGCTGTGCCTTTACATGACACTTACGTATTCTACATGTCTTTTAGGCAGTGATAGTTAAGAAAAAGTGCATTTAGTCAGGGTGATTTAGTACAAGTATCCTGTGATATACATCCAGTCTTTACTGTGCAGTGTTATATCTCCTGATTACATAGCTATATAAGCTAGTCCAGTGCAGTATTATTGTCAGTAATAACCTCTGCATTGTACAGACTGTGACTATCTGTGTGTGCATTAGACTGCTGTGTGTTTTCTCCTTTGTGTCTCTCACTCAGCTTGCTGTCCCTATATTCTGTAACCTGTGGGGGCTTGGTGCGTCAGGTTATCATAGTGTAATATAAGATATTCACAATATATACATTCGTTGTATTTTTCTCTGTGATTCTAGTCACCGTATCTCTCCTGAATCCCTGTTGGTGCTGACTACACTGCGCAGGGGCTTGGGTTAGGTATTGTGCTGCTGACATATTGTACTGTGTTACCTTATACTGCACGTTACATAACATGTCTGCTGATGAGGGTAACGGTTCTGGGGCTGATTACACTGCGCAGGGGCTTGGGTGAGGTATTGTGCTGCTGACATATTGTACTGTGTTACCTTATACTGCACGTTACATAACATGTCTGCTGATGAGGGTAACGGTTCTGGGGCGGAACACGCTGCCAGTTGTGCTGAAGCCACAGATACCTTTGAGGAAAACATAGCAGCCGAGGGCTCTGGTTCTGGGGGTTCCCTGCCCCCAGTGGAACCGTGGCAACGGGGGTACACAAAGTACCCCTTTATGCCAGCCTTTATGAGGTAAATGCTGCCCAGGCCCCCCCCCCAGCGCCCTGCACCCTGCGGTGGTGGTAAGTGTGGAGCATGGCGCGCACAGTGCTTCCGTCGCTGCGCGGTACCTCAGAATGCCGTCACTGGAGAAGATATCTTCTTTTCTTCTACTCACCTGTCTTCTGACTTCTGGCTCTGCAAGTGGGTGACGGCAGGCTGTGGGAGTGAGCATCCGAGCGTACCCGGCGATCAGCACCCTCAGGTAGGTGACCTGGTGGCCAGAAACAGGGCCCTGGAACTCACAGAAGTGGGACCTGAATCTCTCCCCTAAGTCCCACGATGCAGGGAGCCTGTAGCCAGCAGTCTCCCTGAAAATAAAAAACCTAACATAAAGTCTTTTCAGAGAAACTCAGTAGAGCTCCCCTAGTGTGTGACCAGTCTGCCTGGGCACAGAATCTAACTGAAGTCTGGAGGAGGGATATAGAGGGAGGAGCCAGTTCACACCCCTTAAAAGTCTTCAAGTGCCCATGTCTCCAGTGGATCCCGTCTATACCCCATGGTTCTTTGAGTGACCCCAGCATCATCTACGGACTAAGAGAAAAGGATTTACCGGTAGGTATTAAAATCCTATTATATTATTCATTGTATAAGAGTTTCATATTAGTGTGTTTTTTTTCATACTGAACGCTGAGTGTACCTCTACAGGCTTCCCTATAGGTCTGTCCCCTATAGATCCCGTGTGTAAGGGGGTCTGTGTGTGTGCGGGTGTACACTTGTGTAACATGTCAGCTTCCCTATAGGTCTGTCCCCTATAGATCCTGTGTGTAAGGGGGTCTGTGTGTGTGCGGGTGTACACTTGTAACATGTCAGCTTCCCTATAGGTCTGTCCCCTATAGATCCCGTGTGTAAGGGGGTCTGTGTGTGTGCGGGTGTACACTTGTGTAACATGTCAGCTTCCCTATAGGTCTGTCCCCTATAGATCCCGTGTGTAAGGGGGTCTGTGTGTGTGTGTGCGGGTGTACACTTGTGTAACATGTCAGCTTCCCTATAGGTCTGTCCCCTATAGATCCCGTGTGTAAGGGGGTCTGTGTGTGTGCGGGTGTACACTTGTGTAACATGTCAGCTTCCCTATAGGTCTGTCCCCTATAGATCCCGTGTGTAAGGGGGTCTGTGTGTGTGCGGGTGTACACTTGTGTAACATGTCAGCTTCCCTATAGGTCTGTCCCCTATAGATCCCGTGTGTAAGGGGGTCTGTGTGTGTGCGGGTGTACACTTGTGTAACATGTCAGCTTCCCTATAGGTCTGTCCCCTATAGATCCCGTGTGTAAGGGGGTCTGTGTGTGTGCGGGTGTACACTTGTGTAACATGTCAGCTTCCCTATAGGTCTGTCCCCTATAGATCCCGTGTGTAAGGGGGTCTGTGTGTGTGCGGGTGTACACTTGTGTAACATGTCAGCTTCCCTATAGGTCTGTCCCCTATAGATCCCGTGTGTAAGGGGGTCTGTGTGTGTGCGGGTGTACACTTGTGTAACATGTCAGCTTCCCTATAGGTCTGTCCCCTATAGATCCCGTGTGTAAGGGGGTGTGTGTGTGTGCGGGTGTACACTTGTGTAACATGTCAGCTTCCCTATAGGTCTGTCCCCTATAGATCCCGTGTGTAAGGGGGTCTGTGTGTGTGCGGGTGTACACTTGTGTAACATGTGAACCCCCCCCCACTCTAGTCTCAGTGCATGTCCCCGTGTTCTATTGCTTCTCTTCATTTGGAGAATGGACTTTGTTAAAACCCTTGATATATTTGAAAGTTTCTATCATGTCCCCCCTTTCCCTTCTCTGCTCCAAACTATACATATTGAGATTTCCTAGTCTTTCTGGGTATGTTTTGTGATGTAGGCCATGCACCATTTTAGTTGCCCTTTTTTGTACAGCTTCTAATGTATTAATATCCTTTTGAAGATATGGCCTCCAGAATTGAACACTGTATTCTAGATGAGGCCGTACCAATGACCTATACAGTGGTATTATTACTTCTTTCTTTCTGCTGCTGATTCCTCTCCCAATGCAGCCAAGCATCTGACTAGCCTTCCTCATTGCTTTGTTACATTGCTTACCTGCCTATAAGTCATCTGAAATAGTGACTCCTAGATCTCTTTCCTCCTCAGTAGTTTCCAGTATAGTGCCATTACTACTATATTTAGCCTTTGGATTTTTGAGACCCAAGTGCATGATTTTGCATTTGTCTCCTAAGGTACTCCCACATGAGCGTCCATGTCACATCTAGTAATCCCACATGAGCGTTCAGTGTTGATTAAGCTCCAGTCTAAGCATCCTAGCTTTTTTTGTTTTTTAATAAACATAAAAGCAATGATTTCAGGAAAAATTGTCAGTTTATAGAATTATATATTGTGTCCTGTAACACCCTGGGTCTTGTCTATTCATTTTATATATTAATGTAATTTATTTCCAGCAGATGGACACACAAGCAGGAACATCTCAGAAGGACATCTAATGTTATCCCTGGATTCTGAAATAACCGATAACGACAGTAGACAGGATTTTCCAGGAGCCAACCCCATTATCCCAATTATATATCCAGCTCTATCAGCTGATCCCACTGATCCTGGGGAATGTTCTCCTGATCACTCTGATATTGGTGCATCTGTTACAGCTCTGACAGTAGATACAGTGTTTCCCTGTTCTATAGATGCCAAATGTTTTACACAGAACACAAAGCGTATTACCAATCAGCCAGCTAAGGCAGGTGAGAGTCCATTTCCATGTTCTGAGTGTAGGAAATGTTTTGCACAGAAATCGGCTCTTGTTACACATCAGAGAAGTCACACAGGTGAGAAGCCATATTCCTGTTCTGAGTGTAGGAAATGTTTTGCAACAAAATCATTTCTTGCTACACATCAGAGAAATCACACAGGTGAGAAGCCGTATTCCTGTTCTGAGTGTGGAAAATGTTTTGCACATAGATCACATTTTGTTATTCATCAGCATGCTCACACAGGTGAGATGCCATTTTCCTGTTCTGAGTGTGGGAAATGTTTTCCACGGAAATCACATCTTGTTCCACATCAGAGAAGTCATTTAAGTGAGAAGCCATATTCCTGTTCTGAGTGTGGGAAATGTTTTGCACAGAAATCAACTCTTGTTATACATCAGAGAAGTCACACAGGTGAGAAGCCATATTCCTGTTCTGAGTGTGGGAAATGTTTTGCACTGAAATCAAATCTTGTTCCACATCAGAGAAGTCACACAGGTGAGAAGCCATATTCCTGTTCTGAGTGTGGGAAATGTTTTGCACAGAAATCAACTCTTGTTATACATCAGAGAAGTCATACAGATGAGAAGCCGTATTCCTGTTTTGAGTGTAGGAAATGTTTCACACAGAAATCAGCTCTTGTTATACATCAGAGAAGTCACACTGGTGAGAAGCCATTTTCCTGTTCTGAGTGTGGGAAATGTTTTGTATGGAAATCACATCTTGTCACACATCAGAGAAGTCACACAGGTGAGAAGCCATATTCCTGTTTTAAGTGTAGTAAATGTTTCACACAGAAATCAGCTCTTGTTATACATCAGAGAAGTCATACAGGTGAGAAGCCGTATTCCTGTTCTGAGTGTGGGAAATGTTTTGTACGGAAAACACATCTTGTTTTACATCAGAGAAGTCACACAGCTGAGAAGCCATATTTCTGTTTTGAGTGTGGGAAATGTTTTGCACAGAAATCAGCTCTTGTTATACATCAGAGAAGTCATACAGATGAGAAGCCGTATTCCTGTTTTGAGTGTAGGAAATGTTTCACACAGAAATCAGCTCTTGTTATACATCAGAGAAGTCACACAGGTGAGAAGCCATTTTCCTGTTCTGAGTGTGGGAAATGTTTTGTACGGAAATCAAATCTTGTGTTACATCAGAGAAGTCACACAGGTGAGAAGCCATTTTCCTGTTCTGTGTGTGGGAAATGTTTTGCACAGAAATCACATCTTGTTTTACATCAGAGAAGTCACACAGGTGAGAAGCCATTTTCCTGTTCTGAGTGTGGGAAATGTTTTGTACGGAAATCAGATCTTGTCACACATCAGAGAAGTCACACAGGTGAGAAGCCATTTTCATGCCGTGAGAGAAATAAATCCGCTCTTGTTGAACATATTAGACATTACCCAAGTACGGAACCATTTAAATCTTCTGGAGTATAATTATCACTGTCATCCAATGTTCCTCAAGGGTGAATCCTATCTCCTATGCTTTATAAAATATACATGCTACCACTGGGTGATATAATCAGACGTCATGGCCTGGTCTACCACTGCTATGCTGATTACCTGCTTTTTGCTCCATGTACTGAGAACCAAATACCAATCCTAAATGGTTGTCTAGCTTAGCGCCAGGGGTGGATGATGCCAGTTGGCTGTGACTCAGTCTTTGTGAAACATAATAGAAGCTCCCCAACAAAGGACAAGACTACAGCTTTACCAACCATCTGGATTTATGCTTTGGTGTTCAGAATTGAAAATACTGAACATGTGCTGAATCTTTGTGTTGTCCTGGTATGTGGCTGACACAGACATCAGGTATCTGCCACATACAAATCCTCATTCTTCCATCTGTGGACCATAGCCAGAATCAAGCTCTTGATTCCCTCAGAAGTTCATAGACTACTGCAATGCCATCTACCTGGGTCTACCAGCAAAAGAATTACAGAGCTTGCAGCTAGTACAGAATGCAGCAGCCAAGCTGTTACCTAACCAGCCCGTTCCTGCCGCATAACACCCATTCTCTACTCCCTTCACCGGCTGCCTGTAAGATGACAAATCTATTTCATAATTGGCTAACTGACCTTCGCAGCCCAACATTACATGGTCCAAGGTACTAGAAGCAGCTTCTGCCTCCTTACTGCCCCGCTTGATTATTTCTACAGATGAAGGACTGTTACCAGCAGTACCAAGAATCTCCTGTCATTCATTTATAGGTTGAATGTTTAGCTTTGCAGCCCTGACCATGGAACTCACTGTCTTGCACAGTCCAAGAGGCCTCCACTCTAGAGACCTTCACAAGCAGACTGATGACTGTTACTCACGCTTTTCATTAATGTACCTCTATTTACTTCCTAAATAATACATCCCAAATGCTTAGGTCTTTTTTCTGTTGTTTATTTTGTATCTTGTGCATTGTGTAAATGTGAATGTCTAATACCAGTTTGCACAATCTGTATTGTTGCACAACAATATGGCGGCCATTGGAACGTGTTTTCACTTCTAGTTTGCCTAACTTGTTGCAGACACTCATCTTGATCAGGAGTGCTGAGTGTTTTCAGATACAAGATCCTGTCCATATATACCCTGTACATTATCATGTGCATTAGAGTCACCCGGGTTCCATCTGCGGTGGTTTGTTGTATGTTACATCTATATGGTGCGGATACTCCCCTGTATTTCATAATAAAAGCTTTTGTTTGCATCTAATTATTACATTAAGCTTTTATTTTTTTAATCTGTTTTATATTCCCGTCTGAGTAATTACGCCATAATGTCTAATCTCGGAGTGGACACCAGAAGAAACCTTCTGGTGTTCCATCATTCTGTTTCGTGTAAGCATACAGGTAAGTGATGGCACGGTGGTCACTGACCGTCACATTCAGGTGGTATAATGGAAGTGGACTGTCTGGACTTATTCTAGTCTACTGCAGAAATAAAAAAAATCAGCCTTTATCCTGCTTAAAAAAATTAAAAAGCCCATAAATCAAGCTTGGTCGGACAAGACAGAGGCCACATTAATTGTGGCACATCATATAGGCTGAGGACCCATGCTTCTGGGATATATGGCATAACTCCCTCTTCACCCACAAAAACCTTCCCTTCACCATTCACAATGTCCACCATTGCCCCTTCAGAAGGGACACAACTTTCCTTTGCTTTTTCCACCTCCTCCTTCACAGAGCCCAGGACCACCTTCATGACCATTTCATGTTTATCTGGGAGGTTCATGGCCTGAGATGACCACAGAACCACTAGGTAGTGGGCAAGAAGAATCCACAGCCTCCTGATGAACTGGAGAGTCCAAGGATCCACCCGACATGAGGCAGAGAATGGTCAACCACAGGGTCTGGCTCACCAATTTCCTTCCTAAAAGCTGCTCTTTACCCAGTTTGGAACCTGTGGGCTCCCACTCCAATTTCCCTTGAGAGTCCTTACCCTCACTAATCCCTTCTACACCTACCAGTTCCTTCCCCTTCCAACCACTCCTCCTTTTTAAGCTTTTCACCACCTGCTGTGTGAGTCCCATCCAACTACTCCATTCCTTGACTCATTGGTGTAGCAACCCCCTTCTCCCCCCCCCACACCCCACTGCTACACTGCAGTTAAGCTGTGAGGCTTGCTGCTAGCAGTACTCACTACTCAGCACACACACTCACATCATGATTACACAGCTGTGCCAGAGATACTGTCTCACTGACAACCAGGACGAGACACTCCCAGAAAGGCATGTATGTATGAGTACGGAGAGAGTGGGCGCAGTGGGTCTGCATGACTGACAGCTGAGCCTGTCACGTCAGTAAGGTGACAAAATGCAAGATATAATTACCTAGCTAAATCAGGTGCTAATGCAATGCTACATGTATTAAATGAGCACCAAATATATTGATTATTAGATAGCAGCTCTTATGCGGCAACTGGATGCCTTAGACGATATAGATTGTATCTCACAAAGTAGACGTGATTCCGCACCAGTTTTCTGAAGGTACAGAAAAAATAGTGATAACAATAATGATAGAGTACCAGAATAACATATGATATGTACGAATGATTCGTATTTTGATTGATAAGTCTGGTGGTGCTCCCAGAGTCAGAAACAACCTGGAAGAAAAGGATTTACAGAAGACTCTTGTGTGGGTGCACTCTTGTTTATATTTGTTAGTATAAAGATATTAAAACATAACTTTTATTAACTCATAACTCTAAGAAAAAAATCCACACTTATATAGTCCACCACAATTATTAAAATTAAGGAAATGTAGACATTTTTTAGAAAATTGGAAATGTTCTGGTTAGTCTATATTAGTAGACTTCAGGAGGGATGTAGACACTCTGGCTCTACATCCTAATCCTATCCCACCAGCACAAGCTCAGCTTGTATTAATAAGACCTCCAAGGGTCATTTAACCGAATTATAGTAAAAAATGTAGATCCTGATTAGTATTGACCAACTTTGGATCTATAATGAATAAAGGGAAACGGTACACAGATCAGAAGAATAAGCAAAAGAAATGATTCAGGGAGAATGTGGTGATCCTGCTGTTGGCTAAGAGTCGAGGAGGTCAAGAATTACAACACCGGGTATCAGTGGCGTGCGGTGAGGTCAGTGGCTGGTGAGGCACTGCAGCCATAATGTACGCTGAGGCCCACCGATGACCCCTACCACCGCTGAGCTGATGTCTTCTATTGCCCCACAAGCCAATACCCACTGCTGCTGCTGCTAATGGCTGCTGCCTATGCCAATCTACTACAAAATTGCCGCCATCAACCGTCCTGGCCCCCCTGCCACTAATTTGCATCTCAGTCCGATGCAGCCACTGCCAAACTTGTGATGAGCAGGCGGCTAATATATTGTAAATTTGGTAATATAAATAATAAATATTAAGGGGGGAGGGTGATGCCAGGGAGAGGGTGGCAGCAGTGGGTGACAGAGAGGGTGACGCTGACAGCATTGGGAGACAGGGAGAGGGTGATGCCAGGGAGAGGGTGACAGAAGTGGGTGCCAGAGAGAAGGTGACACTGACAGCATTGGGAGACAGAGAGGGTGACACCAGGGAAAGGATGACAGCATTGGGTGACAGAGAGAAGGTGACACCAGGGAGAGGGTGACAGAAGTGGGTGCCAGAGAGAAGGTGACACTGACAGCATTGGGAGACAGGGAGAGGGTGATCAAGAGAAAAGTACTGGCGCCGGCTGAGATCGAGTGTGAGATAAATAACTCAATTAATAAAATTAAATTTAAAACATGTTGTTATATTTAATAAACATTATCACATATGAAGATATAAAAACAAAAGCAATTGCTATAAACAAATGATGAAAAGCACTTGGTAGGATCCCACTAAATTAGCTCATTTAAAGATGATGTCCACAAATCCTGGCTAGGACACTATTCCACATTTGCCCACAAGTTCAATTAGATGTAAGATAATTTACCAGACTTGATTCCAGTTAAGTCCCCTAGGTCTCTTTAGCAATGGAGAACCAAATGGCAGTGAGGAGATGAATCCAAGTCAGATGAAGAACTTGTGTCGGAATTTCATCCTAGTGGAAGTTTGAAAGGTCCAAAAATATGCCAGGAGGTGGATGGCAGTGCTGATATTTGTGGTCCTACAGGCTGAAGCTCAACGCGTTTCGCTGGTCTTAATGGGTGCCAGCTTCCTCAGGAGCATAAGTCAGGAATCCAAACAGTGGGTTTTATATACCCTTATTCATTAGGGTTGATTGGAAAACATCTGTTGGTCCTACCAATTTTTTGTTTATATGCATTTCACAAAACAATTAAAAAGATACATCAGAAGGCAATCATTTTAGAAACACACCTAAAGCATATTGTATTTATTAAAAACGAGTACTGAAAAGATTTAAAAAACATAAAAGAATATATCAATGTATTGTATCATGTGATCGTGATCAATCACATGAGAGAGATCCGCCAATTGGGACCCAGATGGAAGATTTGTATGATCCCGCCCGAGATCACGTGGCCGGACTCGATCACGTGATCGCGGAAGTGGATCGTGCGGTTCACTGATACGGAAGAGTTTTTTTGTCCCGCCCAAGATCACGTGACAAAACCCGATCACGTGACCGTGGAGATGAATTATGCGGTTCACAGATACGGAAGAGTTTGTTATTCTGCTGGAGCGCATACATGTGGCAAATATCAAACGAGATAGTATCTCTAAATGTAATATGCATTTGAATCAGAAAATGATTTATCATGACAGGTAAAGCACAATCCTAACGATATTAATAAACAACACAATTCATAAACCAAAAGAAATCTCCAAACCAAAGAAATAAATATGTATATATTAATCGGAACATTGGTATGAAATCTACATTTTTCATTTGTTCACAAGACTGATTGTGATTCATACAAATAATATATATATATATAGTACATATATGTATATATATTTAAAAATCCACTAGTGATACTTATATATTATATAATGGATGTTAATATGGTGGATATTTCTAGTGGGATAAAGCGAGATGGTCCTAATTACACTTATTAAAGAAGAGATAGGGGGGGAGAGAGATCAGTTTGTACTACACATGGGTAGGAAAAGTAAAAACACATATATATACATAAAAAAGGATAATTATAATCAACTTCTTCTAGTATTCATATATATTCTCTCATTGGGAAATAATTATTTAAAAGACATATATACATGGTATAATAACCCTAATTTAATTTATATGTCATAAAATTAAACATATAGTATAAGCAAAGAAGAGAACGAAAAATTATGTTATATATAAGATGACAATCTCTAGGCACCAATGTTTTGTATATATATATGTATCTATATTTCCTCCAGTGATAATACTGGGAGCCCAATTATGAGTTATCGTATTGTGTTTAACTCTATGTTCTCATTGAGTCCATCAGGGTATAAGGAACCAAATTTCAGAATCCAAAAGACTTCCCTGGAACAAAGTTTGGTGAACCTGTCCCCTCCCCTTGGTGTGGGGGTGACGTGTTCAACACAAATGACCGACAGGCTACTCGGGTCTCCCATGTGTGCTTGTGTGAAATGTCGGGATATACTATGTTTCTCATATTTCTTAATGATGTTCCTGCGATGCTCCATGAACCTAACATGCATGGGTCTCGTAGTTCTTCCCACATAATTAAGGCCACAGCCGCATGTTAAAAGATATATAACGTAATTTGAATTACAATTCATAAAGGTTTTTAATTGATTTGTAGGAGCAAATTTTAGGCCCCTTTCCAATAAGGAAAGTTCAGAACTGCTAAGTTCTTTTGAAGACAAGTTAAACACACATTGTCTTTTGTTGGATATATTATAAGTTATATCTAGATTCTTCTTGGATTTTTCCTTTCTTTTTCTACATCTACCCGCTCTTCTTCCTCTTGGTTTGAATCTCGTCTCCTTTTTGGAGTCCCCCAGGTGTTGTTTTTTGTTGAATCCCAAAATTTTGTCTTTGGGCGTGCTCCTAAAAAATGTTCCCCAGAACCATTTCTCTCTCTACCCTTTGGACTATCCCGATATTCACTGTTATAATGGGGTCTTTTGGAATATTGATTTCTAGCCCACCTAGTTTCTCCTCGTGTTTGTTGATCTGGAAATCTTTCATTTCTGCGTGTATTGGAATGATCCCGTCTATAGTTTTTCCCCCAATTTTTCTTCCCTGAATTATTCGAAAATTCCCGTTTTTCCCCTATTGCTCCAGAAGGTTGTCTCCTCCTATCCCTAAAAGTTCTAACTTGATCATTCTCATAATCTAATAAATCTCTTCTAAATTTTTTCTGTTTGGTTTCCATGATGTTGCGCTCATATTTAATAACCCTGTCATTAATGGTTTTATCTTTCTCTTCTAATCTTTTATCGCTTCTATCCATGGTTCTTTTTATTTCTTCTATCTCTTTTTCTATTATTTGTACCTTTGATGTTCTGTACCTGATTATTAAACCCATTAGTGCAAAGGAACAGTTGTCCAAAAGATGGTCCCATTCTTTTTGATATTCCACATCATTTTGGAATATGGAGGGTTTAAATAACCTAAGGCCCCTAGGGATCATTTTTTTATCTAGGTATTGTTGGAGATTAATACTATCCAACCAATTCCTTGATTCTGCCTTAAGCATATCCTCTAATTGAAATAATTTTTTATAAAAATCAGTGTCATCAGATACAGTCATATCTACTTGTGGTTCATCTAAGTGAGACCAAAATGATTGCCTTCTGTTGTTACGTTCACTCAAATTCGAAAAACAGCTCATGACTGCTGCACTTCGTGACCAAAATGGTAAAAGAAAGAAAATATACAAATGAAGTGCGCTGTCAGCGGCAGCCTGTACAGGGAAGGTCAATTCCCTAAAATATACAGGTAAACAAGAGAAAAGTACTGGCGCCGGCTGAGATCGAGTGTGAGATAAATAACTCAATTAATAAAATTAAATTTAAAACATGTTGTTATATTTAATAAACATTATCACATATGAAGATATAAAAACAAAAGCAATTGCTATAAACAAATGATGAAAAGCACTTGGTAGGATCCCACTAAATTAGCTCATTTAAAGATGATGTCCACAAATCCTGGCTAGGACACTATTCCACATTTGCCCACAAGTTCAATTAGATGTAAGATAATTTACCAGACTTGATTCCAGTTAAGTCCCCTAGGTCTCTTTAGCAATGGAGAACCAAATGGCAGTGAGGAGATGAATCCAAGTCAGATGAAGAACTTGTGTCGGAATTTCATCCTAGTGGAAGTTTGAAAGGTCCAAAAATATGCCAGGAGGTGGATGGCAGTGCTGATATTTGTGGTCCTACAGGCTGAAGCTCAACGCGTTTCGCTGGTCTTAATGGGTGCCAGCTTCCTCAGGAGCATAAGTCAGGAATCCAAACAGTGGGTTTTATATACCCTTATTCATTAGGGTTGATTGGAAAACATCTGTTGGTCCTACCAATTTTTTGTTTATATGCATTTCACAAAACAATTAAAAAGATACATCAGAAGGCAATCATTTTAGAAACACACCTAAAGCATATTGTATTTATTAAAAACGAGTACTGAAAAGATTTAAAAAACATAAAAGAATATATCAATGTATTGTATCATGTGATCGTGATCAATCACATGAGAGAGATCCGCCAATTGGGACCCAGATGGAAGATTTGTATGATCCCGCCCGAGATCACGTGACCGGACTCGATCACGTGATCGCGGGAGAGGGTGATGCCAGGGAGAGGGTGACAGCAGTGGGTGCCAGAGAGAAGGTGACACTGACAGCATTGGGAGACAGGGAGAGGGTGACAGAAGTGGGTGCCAGAGAGAAGGTGACACTGACAGCATTGGGAGACAGGGAGAGGGTGACACCAGGGAGAGGGTGACAGAAGTGGGTGCCAGAGAGAAGGTGACACTGACAGCATTGGGAGACAGGGAGAGGGTGACAGAAGTGGGTGCCAGAGAGAAGGTGACACTGACAGCATTGGGAGACAGGGAGAGGGTGACACCAGGGAGAGGGTGACAGAAGTGGGTGCCAGAGAGAAGGTGACACTGACAGCATTGGGAGACAGGGAGAGGGTGACACCAGGGAGAGGGTGACAGAAGTGGGTGCCAGAGAGAAGGTGACACTGACAGCATTGGGAGACAGGGAGAGGGTGACACCAGGGAGAGGGTGACAGAAGTGGGTGCCAGGGAGAGGGTGATGCTGTGGATAGGATGACAGCAGTGGGTTACACGGAGAGGGTGACACTAGGTATAGCACAATATAAAATACAACATAAACAGTACATCCCGGGGTCCGTGGAACAGCACGGGTGAGCTCACACAATGTCACACTGAAAATATACTTTTTGGGGGGCACGCTTGAAAATGTCCACAGGGATGTAAATGCACACATTTTTTTCTGGTCCTGCTCTTATCAGCGATCGTGAAAGGCACACGGAAAATCTTTTTAGTATCAGGGTGACCCGTTCCCCCTAACGCAGACAGCAGAAGGGACCCTCTATCACTATATACTGTACTACACTCTCGGTAATTTACCTCACATATTAGCTCAATATTTTTTCCTATTTTTCAGCACTCTCTCATTGGCGAATTTGTTGTAGTCTCCCTGCACTGTCCTTTGGCATCAGGGTTACGATCAGCATCTAACACCAACAGCAGAAGTGTTCTGTCTGTCTTATTTTTTTTATTTACAGTACATTATACAGTGCAGGTACACAATTATGTATTCCTGTTTTAACTGGAAATACCTATGCAAATAACTATGTTACTGCACAATCTGCTGAATCAAATTGTATCAATCGTTTTCTTCAACAAAAAATTCTAACAATGTGGCAATCATAAAATAACAGTGTTGCTACCACTTACATAAGCAACAAACGTTTTAGCAATTAGAACACATCAGCGTTTCTGTTATCTTTATAGCAAGCTTACAGTATATTGGCCCTCATTCCGAGTTGTTCGCTCACTAGCTGCTTTTAGCAGCATTGCACACGCTAAGCTGCCGCCCTCTGGGAGTGAATCTTAGTATAGCAAAATTGCGAACGAAAGATTCGCAAAATTGCGAGTAGAAATTTCTTAGCAGTTTCTGAGTAGCTCGGGACTTACTCTGCCAGTGCGATTAGTTCAGTCAGTTTCATTCCTGGTTTGACGTCACAAACACACCCAGCATTCGCCCAGACACTCCCCCGTTTCTCCAGCCACTCCCGCGTTTTTCCCAGAAACGGCAGCATTTTTTCACACACACCCTTAAAACGGCCAGTTTCCGCCCAGAAACACTCACTTCCTGTCAATCACATTACGATCACCAGAACAAAGAAAAGACCTCGTAATGCCGTGAGTAAAATACCTAACTGCATAGCAAATTTACTTGGCGCAGTCGCACTGCGTACATTGCGCATGCGCAGTAAGCGGAAAATCGCAATATAGCGAAAATCGGCAACGAGTGATCAACTCGGAATGACCACCATTGTTGCTCCAGGGACGCTCATGCTTGATCAATTGAGGTAAATACTGTTCTCTCTAATACAAGCCTATACTGTTATTCTAAAGGACCTCGATACTTTATTAATTGAGGTGACAATTGTGTCTTTTCCATATTGGGTTACTCTAACTTTACATTATTTTATATTTATGTGATCTTTTTCAAATATCACAATAATTGGCGGTTAGGGAGCAATATGATTAAGGATCATTAATGCCAATTAACTTGTTTTTTGTATTTATGCTTTTGACCGAGTGTTATGCGGATAATGAATGAGGTCCACAGTTGGAATTGCTCCTATATTACATGTGCAGTTTCAGTCATTTGTAAACATTTCAGATCTTTTTGGTGTAAAACATTAATTGGTATTGTCATTTATGACTAGAGTAGTGATTATCGGATTATGTGATCAACAAACTGTGTATACATTAAAGGTCACTTTTACGTATGATTTAATTCAATGTTTGGTATATCTAAGTATTTTGGGGAACTGTACTCTTTTGAAGATGGTGCATTTACAACCCTGCGGACATTTTCAATCGTGCCCCCCAAAAAAGAGCATTCTTTTTCTAAGTGTATTTTCTCTGTTTATTTGGCTCTGGGGAGCACCACCAACCCGTATTATACATCTGCTCTGTTGGGCTTATAAATTAGGTAGTTGGCTTTATATCAGTACTTCATGATATAACCATCCATTTGCATCTGTTTGAGATATTTTCAGAGGCTCAGGGTGGGGATCCTGTTGCAGACATTCAATTTATGCTTTTCTGTCCACAAAGTCACACTGACAAGCACTCACACTGTACTGAGGCACACACACTCACACTGAGGCACACACACTCATACTGAGACACGCACACTGACACTCACACTGAGGCACACACACTCATACTGAGACACGCACACTGACACTCACACTGAGGCGCACACACTCATACTGAGACACACACTCATACTGAGACACGCACACTGACACTCACACTGGTGCGCACACACTCCTACTGAGACACGCACACTGACACTCATACTGAGACACGCACACTGACACTGAGGCGCACACACTCATACTGAGACACGCACACTGACACTCACACTGAGGCAAACACACTCATACTGAGAAACGCACACTGACACTCACACTGAGGCACACACACTCATACTGAGACACTCACACTGAGGCGCACACACTCATACTGAGACACACACTCATACTGAGACACGGACACTGACACTCACACTGAGGCGCACACACTCATACTGAGACACGCACACTGACACTCATACTGAGAAACGCACACTGACACTCACACTGAGGCGCACACACTCATACTGAGACACGCACACTGACACTCACACTGAGGCACACACACTCATACTGAGACACGCACACTGACACTCACACTGAGGCGCACACACTCATACTGAGACACGCACACTGACACTCACAATGAGGCACACACACTCATACTGAGACACGCACACTGACACACACAATGAGGCACACACACTCATACTGAGACACGCACACTGACACTCACACTGAGGCGCACATACTCATACTGAGACACGCACACTGACACTCACACTGAGGCACACACACTCATACTGAGACACACACGCACACTGACACTCACACTGAGGCGCACATACTCATACTGAGACACGCACACTGACACTCATACTGAGACACGCACACTGACACTCACACTGAGGCGCACACACTCATACTGAGACACGCACACTGACACTCACACTGAGGCGCACACACTCATACTGAGACACGCACACTGACACTCATACTGAGACACGCACACTGACACTCACACTGAGGCGCACACACTCATACTGAGACACGCACACTGACACTCACACTGAGGCGCACACACTCATACTGAGACACGCACACTGACACTCACACTGAGGCGCACACACTCATACTGAGACACACACTCACACTGAGACACACACACTGACACTCACACTGAGGCGCACACACTCATACTGAGACACACACACTGACACTCATACTGAGACACGCACACTGGCACTCACACTGAGGCACACACACTCATACTGAGACACGTACACTGACACTCACACTGAGGCGCACACACTCATACTGAGACACGCACACTGACACTCACACTGAGGCACACACACTCATACTGAGACACGCACACTGACACTCACACTGAGGCGCACACACTCATACTGAGACACACACTCATACTGAGACACGCACACTGACACTCACACTGAGGCACACACACTCATACTGAGACACGCACACTGACACTCACACTGAGACACACACTCATACTGAGACACGCACACTGACACTCACACTGAGGCGCACACACTCATACTGAGACACGCACACTGACACTCACACTGAGGCGCACACACTCATACTGAGACACGCACACTGACACTCACAATGAGGCACACACACTCATACTGAGACACGCACACTGACACTCACACTGAGACACACACTCATACTGAGACACGCACACTGACACTCACACTGAGGCGCACACACTCATACTGAGACACGCACACTGACACTCACACTGAGACACACACTCATACTGAGACACGCACACTGACACTCACACTGAGGCGCACACACTCATACTGAGACACGCACACTGACACTCACACTGAGGCGCACACACTCATACTGAGACACGCACACTGACACTCACAATGAGGCACACACACTCATACTGAGACACGCACACTGACACTCACACTGAGGCACACACACTCATACTGAGACACGCACACTGACACACACAATGAGGCACACACACTCATACTGAGACACGCACACTGACACTCACACTGAGGCGCACACACTCATACTGAGACACACACTCACACTGAGACACGCACACTGACACTCACACTGAGGCGCACACACTCATACTGAGACACGCACACTGACACTCACACTGAGGCGCACACACTCATACTGAGACACGCACACTGACACTCACACTGAGGCACACACACTCATACTGAGACACGCACACTGACACTCACACTGAGGCGCACACACTCATACTGAGACACGCACACTGACACTCATACTGAGACACGCACACTGACACTCACACTGAGGCGCACACACTCATACTGAGACACGCACACTGACACTCACACTGAGGCGCACACACTCATACTGAGACACACACTCACACTGAGACACGCACACTGACACTCACACTGAGGCGCACACACTCATACTGAGACACACACACTGACACTCATACTGAGACACGCACACTGACACTCACACTGAGGCGCACACACTCATACTGAGACACGCACACTGACACTCACACTGAGGCACACACACTCATACTGAGACACGCACACTGACACTCACAATGAGGCACACACACTCATACTGAGACACGCACACTGACACACACAATGAGGCACACACACTCATACTGAGACACGCACACTGACACTCACAATGAGGCACACACACTCATACTGAGACACGCACACTGACACACACAATGAGGCACACACACTCATACTGAGACACGCACACTGACACACACAATGAGGCACACACACTCACACTGAGACACGCACACTGACACTCACACTGAGGCGCACACACTCATACTGAGACACGCACACTGACACTCACAATGAGGCGCACACACTCATACTGAGACACGCACACTGACACACACAATGAGGCACACACACTCATACTGAGACACGCACACTGACACTCACACTGAGGCGCACACACTCATACTGAGACACACACTCACACTGAGACACGCACACTGACACTCACACTGAGGCGCACACACTCATACTGAGACACACACACTGACACTCATACTGAGACACGCACACTGGCACTCACACTGAGGCGCACACACTCACACTGAGACACGCACACTGACACTCATACTGAGACACGCACACTGACACTCACACTGAGGCGCACACACTCATACTGAGACACGCACACTGACACTCACACTGAGGCGCACACACTCATACTGAGACACGCACACTGACACACACACTGACACTCACACTGAGGCGCACACACTCATACTGAGACACACACACTGACACTCATACTGAGACACGCACAATGGCACTCACACTGAGGCGCACACACTCATACTGAGACACACACTGGCACTCACACTGAGGCGCACACACTCATACTGAGACACGCACACTGACACTCATACTGAGGCGCACACACTCATACTGAGACACGCACACTGACACTCATACTGAGGCGCACACACTCATACTGAGACACACACACTGGCACTCACACTGAGGCGCACACACTCATACTGAGACACACACACTGACACTCATACTGAGACACGCACACTGGCACTCACACTGAGGCGCACACACTCATACTGAGACACACACACTGACACTCATACTGAGACACGCACACTGACACTCACACTGAGGCGCACACACTCATACTGAGACACGCACACTGACACTCACACTGAGGCACACACACTCATACTGAGACACGCACACTGACACTCACAATGAGGCACACACACTCATACTGAGACACGCACACTGACACACACAATGAGGCACACACACTCATACTGAGACACGCACACTGACACTCACAATGAGGCACACACACTCATACTGAGACACGCACACTGACACACACAATGAGGCACACACACTCATACTGAGACACGCACACTGACACACACAATGAGGCACACACACTCACACTGAGACACGCACACTGACACTCACACTGAGGCGCACACACTCATACTGAGACACGCACACTGACACTCACAATGAGGCACACACACTCATACTGAGACACGCACACTGACACACACAATGAGGCACACACACTCATACTGAGACACGCACACTGACACTCACACTGAGGCGCACACACTCATACTGAGACACACACTCACACTGAGACACGCACACTGACACTCACACTGAGGCGCACACACTCATACTGAGACACACACACTGACACTCATACTGAGACACGCACACTGACACTCACACTGAGGCGCACACACTCATACTGAGACACGCACACTGACACTCATACTGAGACACGCACACTGACACTCACACTGAGGCGCACACACTCATACTGAGACACGCACACTGACACTCACACTGAGGCGCACACACTCATACTGAGACACGCACACTGACACTCACACTGAGGCGCACACACTCATACTGAGACACACACTCACACTGAGACACACACACTGACACTCACACTGAGGCGCACACACTCATACTGAGACACACACACTGACACTCATACTGAGACACGCACACTGGCACTCACACTGAGGCGCACACACTCATACTGAGACACGCACACTGACACTCACACTGAGGCGCACACACTCATACTGAGACACGCACACTGACACTCACAATGAGGCACACACACTCATACTGAGACACGCACACTGACACACACAATGAGGCACACACACTCATACTGAGACACGCACACTGACACTCACACTGAGGCACACACACTCATACTGAGACACGCACACTGACACTCACAATGAGGCACACACACTCATACTGAGACACGCACACTGACACACACAATGAGGCACACACACTCATACTGAGACACGCACACTGACACTCACACTGAGGCACACACACTCATACTGAGACACGCACACTGACACTCACACTGAGGTGCACACACTCATACTGAGACACTCACACTGAGGCACACACACTCATACTGAGACACGCACACTGACACTCACACTGAGGCGCACACACTCATACTGAGACACGCACACTGACACTCACAATGAGGCACACACACTCATACTGAGACACGCACACTGACACACACAATGAGGCACACACACTCATACTGAGACAGGCACACTGACACTCACACTGAGGCGCACACACTCATACTGAGACACGCACACTGAGGCACACACACTCATACTGAGACACGCACACTGACACTCACACTGAGGCGCACACACTCATACTGAGACACACACTCATACTGAGACACACACACTGACACTCACACTGGTGCGCACACACTCCTACTGAGACACGCACACTGACACTCATACTGAGACACGCACACTGACACTGAGGCGCACACACTCATACTGAGACATGCACACTGACACTCACACTGAGGCACACACACTCATACTGAGAAACGCACACTGACACTCACACTGAGGCACACACACTCATACTGAGACACGCACACTGACACTCACACTGAGGCGCACACACTCATACTGAGACACACACTCATACTGAGACATGCACACTGACACTCACACTGAGGCGCACACACTCATACTGAGACACGCACATTGACAATCATACTGAGAAACGCACACTGACACTCACACTGAGGCGCACACACTCATACTGAGACACACACTCACACTAAGACACGCACACTGACACTCACACTGAGGCACACACACTCATACTGAGACACGCACACTGACACTCATACTGAGACACGCACACTGACACTCACACTGAGGCGCACACACTCATACTGAGACACGCACACTGACACTCACACTGAGGCACGCACACTGACACTCATACTGAGACACGCACACTGACACTCACACTGAGGCGCACACACTCATACTGAGACACGCACACTGACACTCACACTGAGGCGCACACACTCATACTGAGACACACACACTGACACTCACACTGAGGCGCACACACTCATACTGAGACACACACACTGACACTCATACTGAGACAAGCACACTGACACTCACACTGAGGCGCACACACTCATACTGAGACACGCACACTGACACTCACACTGAGGCACACACACTCATACTGAGACACGCACACTGACACTCACACTGAGGCGCACACACTCATACTGAGACACGCACACTGACACTCACAATGAGGCACACACACTCATACTGAGACACGCACACTGACACACACAATGAGGCACACACACTCATACTGAGACACGCACACTGACACTCACACTGAGGCGCACACACTCATACTGAGACACACACACTGACACTCACACTGAGGCACACACACTCATACTGAGACACGCACACTGACACTCACACTGAGGCGCACACACTCATACTGAGACACACACTCATACTGAGACACACACACTGACACTCACACTGAGGCGCACACACTCATACTGAGACAAGCACACTGACACTCACACTGAGGCGCACACACTCATACTGAGACACGCACACTGACACTCACACTGAGGCACACACACTCATACTGAGACACGCACACTGACACTCACACTGAGGCGCACACACTCATACTGAGACACGCACACTGACACTCACAATGAGGCACACACACTCATACTGAGACACGCACACTGACACACACAATGAGGCACACACACTCATACTGAGACACGCACACTGACACTCACACTGAGGCGCACACACTCATACTGAGACACGCACACTGACACTCACACTGAGGCACACACACTCATACTGAGACACGCACACTGACACTCACACTGAGGCACAGACACTCATACTGAGACACGCACACTGACACTCACACTGAGGCGCACACACTCATACTGAGACACGCACACTGACACTCACACTGAGGCACACACACTCATACTGAGACACGCACACTGACACTCACACTGAGGCGCACACACTCATACTGAGACACGCACACTGACACTCACAATGAGGCACACACACTCATACTGAGACACGCACACTGACACACACAATGAGGCACACACACTCATACTGAGACACGCACACTGACACTCACACTGAGGCGCACACACTCATACTGAGACACGCACACTGACACTCACACTGAGGCACACACACTCATACTGAGACACGCACACTGACACTCACACTGAGGCGCACACACTCATACTGAGACACACACTCATACTGAGACACGCACACTGACACTCACACTGGTGCGCACACACTCCTACTGAGACACGCACACTGACACTCATACTGAGACACGCACACTGACACTGAGGCGCACACACTCATACTGAGACACGCACACTGACACTCACACTGAGGCACACACACTCATACTGAGAAACGCACACTGACACGCACACTGAGGCACACACACTCATACTGAGACACACACTCATACTGAGACACGCACACTGACACTCACACTGAGGCGCACACACTCATACTGAGACACACACTCATACTGAGACACGCACACTGACACTCACACTGAGGCGCACACACTCATACTGAGACACACACTCACACTGAGACACGCACACTGACACTCACACTGAGGCGCACACACTCATACTGAGACACGCACACTGACACTCACACTGAGGCGCACACACTCATACTGAGACACGCACACTGACACTCACACTGAGGCGCACACACTCATACTGAGACACGCACACTGACACTCACACTGAGGCGCACACACTCATACTGAGACACACACTCATACTGAGACATGCACACTGACACTCACACTGAGGCGCACACACTCATACTGAGATACACATTCACACTGAGACACGCACACTGACACTCACACTGAGGCGCACACACTCATACTGAGACACGCACACTGACACTCATACTGAGACACGCACACTGACACTCACACTGAGGCGCACACACTCATACTGAGACACGCACACTGACACTCACACTGAGGCGCACACACTCATACTGAGACACGCACACTGACACTCACACTGAGGCGCACACACTCATACTGAGACACACACTCACACTGAGACACGCACACTGACACTCACACTGAGGCGCACACACTCATACTGAGACACACACACTGACACTCACACTGAGGCACACACACTCATACTGAGACACGCACACTGACACTCACACTGAGGCACACACACTCATACTGAGACACGCACACTGACACTCACACTGAGGCGCACACACTCATACTGAGACACGCACACTGACACTCACACTGAGGCGCACACACTCATACTGAGACACGCACACTGACACTCACACTGAGGCGCACACACTCATACTGAGACACGCACACTGACACTCACACTGAGGCGCACACACTCATACTGAGACACGCACACTGACACTCACAATGAGGCACACACACTCATACTGTGACACGCACACTGACACACACAATGAGGCACACACACTCATACTGAGACACGCACACTGACACTCACACTGAGGCGCACACACTCATACTGAGACACGCACACTGACACTCACACTGAGGCACACACACTCATACTGAGACACGCACACTGACACTCACACTGAGTCGCACACACTCATACTGAGACACACACTCATACTGAGACACGCACACTGACACTCACACTGGTGCGCACACACTCCTATTGAGACACGCACACTGACACTCATACTGAGACACGCACACTGACACTGAGGCGCACACACTCATACTGAGACACGCACACTGACACTCACACTGAGGCACACACACTCATACTGAGAAACGCACACTGACACTCACACTGAGGCACACACACTCATACTGAGACACACACTCATACTGAGACACGCACACTGACACTCGCACTGAGGCGCACACACTCATACTGAGACACACACTCATACTGAGACACGCACACTGACACTCACACTGAGGCGCACACACTCACACTGCGACACGCACACTGACACTCATACTGAGAAACGCACACTGACACTCACACTGAGGCGCACACACTCATACTGAGACACGCACACTGACACTCACACTGAGGCGCACACACTCATACTGAGACACACACTCATACTGAGACACGCACACTGACACTCACACTGAGGCGCACACACTCATACTGAGACACACACACTGACACTCACACTGAGGCGCACACACTCATACTGAGACACGCACACTGACACTCACACTGAGGCGCACACACTCATACTGAGACACGCACACTGACACTCACAATGAGGCACACACACACTCATACTGAGACACGCACACTGACACACACAATGAGGCACACACACTCATACTGAGACACGCACACTGACACTCACACTGAGGCGCACATACTCATACTGAGACACGCACACTGACACTCACACTGAGGCGCACACACTCATACTGAGATACACACTCACACTGAGACACGCACACTGACACTCACACTGAGGCGCACACACTCATACTGAGACACGCACACTGACACTCATACTGAGACACGCACACTGACACTCACACTGAGGCGCACACACTCATACTGAGACACGCACACTGACACTCACACTGAGGCGCACACACTCATACTGAGACATGCACACTGACACTCACACTGAGGCGCACACACTCATACTGAGACACACACTCACACTGAGACACGCACACTGACACTCACACTGAGGCGCACACACTCATACTGAGACACACACACTGACACTCATACTGAGACACGCACACTGACACTCACACTGAGGCGCACACACTCATACTGAGACACGCACACTGACACTCACACTGAGGCACACACACTCATACTGAGACACGCACACTGACACTCACACTGAGGCGCACACACTCATACTGAGACACGCACACTGACACTCACAATGAGGCACACACACTCATACTGAGACACGCACACTGACACACACAATGAGGCACACACACTCATACTGAGACACGCACACTGACACTCACACTGAGACACCCACACTGACACTCACACTGAGGCGCACACACTCATACTGAGACACGCACACTGACACTCACACTGAGGCGCACACACTCATACTGAGACACGCACACTGACACTCACAATGAGGCACACACACTCATACTGAGACACGCACACTGACACACACAATGAGGCACACACACTCATACTGAGACACACACACTGACACTCATACTGAGACACGCACACTGACACTCACACTGAGGCGCACACACTCATACTGAGACACGCACACTGACACTCACACTGAGGCACACACACTCATACTGAGACACGCACACTGACACTCACACTGAGGCGCACACACTCATACTGAGACACGCACACTGACACTCACAATGAGGCACACACACTCATACTGAGACACGCACACTGACACTCACACTGAGACACCCACACTGACACTCACACTGAGGCGCACACACTCATACTGAGACACGCACACTGACACTCACACTGAGGCACGCACACTGACACTCATACTGAGACACGCACACTGACACTCACACTGAGGCGCACACACTCATACTGAGACATGCACACTGACACTCACACTGAGGCGCACACACTCATACTGAGACACGCACACTGACACTCACACTGAGGCGCACACACTCATACTGAGACACACACTCATACTGAGACACGCACACTGACACTCACACTGAGGCACACACACTCATACTGAGACACGCACACTGACACTCACACTGAGGCACACACACTCATACTGAGACACGCACACTGACACTCACACTGAGGCGCACACACTCATACTGAGACATGCACACTGACACTCACACTGAGGCGCACACACTCATACTGAGACACGCACACTGACACTCACAATGAGGCACACACACTCATACTGTGACACGCACACTGACACACACAATGAGGCACACACACTCATACTGAGACACGCACACTGACACTCACACTGAGGCGCACACACTCATACTGAGACACGCACACTGACACTCACACTGAGGCACACACACTCATACTGAGACACGCACACTGACACTCACACTGAGGCACACACACTCATACTGAGACACACACACTGACACTCACAATGAGGCACACACACTCATACTGAGACACGCACACTGACACTCACACTGAGGCACACACACTCATACTGAGACACACACTCACACTGAGACACGCACACTGACACTCACACTGAGGCGCACACACTCATACTGAGACACGCACACTGACACTCATACTGAGACACGCACACTGACACTCACACTGAGGCGCACACACTCATACTGAGACACACACTCATACTGAGACACGCACACTGACACTCATACTGAGACACGCACACTAACACTGAGGCGCACACACTCATACTGAGACACGCACACTGACACTCACACTGAGGCACACACACTCATACTGAGAAACGCACACTGACACTCACACTGAGGCACACACACTCATACTGAGACACACACTCATACTGAGACACGCACACTGACACTCACACTGAGGCGCACACACTCATACTGAGACACGCACACTGACACACACAATGAGGCACACACACTCATACTGAGACACGCACACTGACACTCACACTGAGGCGCACACACTCATACTGAGACACGCACACTGACACTCACACTGAGGCACACACACTCATATTGAGACAAGCACACTGACACTCACACTGAGGCGCACACACTCATACTGAGACACGCACACTGACACTCACAATGAGGCACACACACTCATACTGAGACACGCACACTGACACACACAATGAGGCACACACACTCATACTGAGACACGCACACTGACACTCACACTGAGGCGCACACACTCATACTGAGACACGCACACTGACACTCACACTGAGGCACACACACTCATACTGAGACACGCACACTGACAATCACACTGAGGCGCACACACTCATACTGAGACACACACTCATACTGAGACACGCACACTGACACTCACACTGGTGCGCACACACTCCTACTGAGACACGCACACTGACACTCATACTGAGACACGCACACTAACACTGAGGCGCACACACTCATACTGAGACACGCACACTGACACTCACACTGAGGCACACACACTCATACTGAGAAACGCACACTGACACTCACACTGAGGCACACACACTCATACTGAGACACACACTCATACTGAGACACGCACACTGACACTCACACTGAGGCGCACACACTCATACTGAGACACACACTCATACTGAGACACGCACACTGACACTCACACTGAGGCGCACACACTCACACTGCGACACGCACACTGACACTCACACTGAGGCGCACACACTCATACTGAGACACACACTCACACTGAGACACGCACACTGACACTCACACTGAGGCGCACACACTCATACTGAGACACGCACACTGACACTCATACTGAGACACGCACACTGACACTCACACTGAGGCGCACACACTCATACTGAGACACGCACACTGACACTCACACTGAGGCGCACACACTCATACTGAGACACGCACACTGACACTCACACTGAGGCGCACACACTCATACTGAGACACACACTCATACTGAGACATGCACACTGACACTCACACTGAGGCGCACACACTCATACTGAGACACGCACACTGACACTCACACTGAGGCGCACACATTCATACTGAGACACGCACACTGACACTCACACTGAGGCGCACACACTCATACTGAGACACGCACACTGACACTCACACTGAGGCGCACACACTCATACTGAGACACACACTCATACTGAGACATGCACACTGACACTCACACTGAGGCGCACACACTCATACTGAGACACACACACTGACACTCATACTGAGACAAGCACACTGACACTCACACTGAGGCGCACACACTCATACTGAGACACGCACACTGACACTCACACTGAGACACACACACTCATACTGAGACACGCACACTGACACTCACACTGAGGCGCACACACTCATACTGAGACACGCACACTGACACTCACACTGAGGCGCACACACTCATACTGAGACACGCACACTGACACTCACACTGAGGCGCACACACTCATACTGAGACACACACTCATACTGAGACACGCACACTGACACTCGCACTGAGGCGCACACACTCATACTGAGACACACACTCACACTGAGACACGCACACTGACACTCACACTGAGGCGCACACACTCATACTGAGACACGCACACTGACACTCACACTGAGGCGCACACACTCATACTGAGACACGCACACTGACACTCACACTGAGGCGCACACACTCATACTGAGACACGCACACTGACACTCACACTGAGGCGCACACACTCATACTGAGACACACACTCATACTGAGACATGCACACTGACACTCACACTGAGGCGCACACACTCATACTGAGATACACACTCACACTGAGACACGCACACTGACACTCACACTGAGGCGCACACACTCATACTGAGACACGCACACTGACACTCATACTGAGACACGCACACTGACACTCACACTGAGGCGCACACACTCATACTGAGACACGCACACTGACACTCACACTGAGGCGCACACACTCATACTGAGACACGCACACTGACACTCACACTGAGGCGCACACACTCATACTGAGACACACACACTGACACTCTTACTGAGGCGCACACACTCATACTGAGACACGCACACTGACACTCACACTGAGGCGCACACACTCATACTGAGACACGCACACTGACACTCACACTGAGGCGCACACACTCATACTGAGACACGCACACTGACACTCACAATGAGGCACACACACTCATACTGTGACACGCACACTGACACACACAATGAGGCACACACACTCATACTGAGACACGCACACTGACACTCACACTGAGGCGCACACACTCATACTGAGACACGCACACTGACACTCACACTGAGGCACACACACTCATACTGAGACACGCACACTGACACTCACACTGAGTCGCACACACTCATACTGAGACACACACTCATACTGAGACACGCACACTGACACTCACACTGGTGCGCACACACTCCTATTGAGACACGCACACTGACACTCATACTGAGACACGCACACTGACACTGAGGCGCACACACTCATACTGAGACACGCACACTGACACTCACACTGAGGCACACACACTCATACTGAGAAACGCACACTGACACTCACACTGAGGCACACACACTCATACTGAGACACACACTCATACTGAGAAACGCACACTGACACTCACACTGAGGCACACACACTCATACTGAGACACACACTCATACTGAGACACGCACACTGACACTCGCACTGAGGCGCACACACTCACACTGCGACACGCACACTGACACTCATACTGAGAAACGCACACTGACACTCACACTGAGGCGCACACACTCATACTGAGACACACACACTGACACTCACACTGAGGCGCACACACTCATACTGAGACACACACTCATACTGAGACACGCACACTGACACTCACACTGAGGCGCACACACTCATACTGAGACACACACACTGACACTCACACTGAGGCACACACACTCATACTGAGACACGCACACTGACACTCACACTGAGGCGCACACACTCATACTGAGACACGCACACTGACACTCACAATGAGGCACACACACACTCATACTGAGACACGCACACTGACACACACAATGAGGCACACACACTCATACTGAGACACGCACACTGACACTCACACTGAGGCGCACATACTCATACTGAGACACGCACACTGACACTCACACTGAGGCGCACACACTCATACTGAGATACACACTCACACTGAGACACGCACACTGACACTCACACTGAGGCGCACACACTCATACTGAGACACGCACACTGACACTCATACTGAGACACGCACACTGACACTCACACTGAGGCGCACACACTCATACTGAGACACGCACACTGACACTCACACTGAGGCGCACACACTCATACTGAGACATGCACACTGACACTCACACTGAGGCGCACACACTCATACTGAGACACACACTCACACTGAGACACGCACACTGACACTCACACTGAGGCGCACACACTCATACTGAGACACACACACTGACACTCATACTGAGACACGCACACTGACACTCACACTGAGGCGCACACACTCATACTGAGACACGCACACTGACACTCACACTGAGGCACACACACTCATACTGAGACACGCACACTGACACTCACACTGAGGCGCACACACTCATACTGAGACACGCACACTGACACTCACAATGAGGCACACACACTCATACTGAGACACGCACACTGACACACACAATGAGGCACACACACTCATACTGAGACACGCACACTGACACTCACACTGAGACACCCACACTGACACTCACACTGAGGCGCACACACTCATACTGAGACACGCACACTGACACTCACACTGAGGCACGCACACTGACACTCATACTGAGACACGCACACTGACACTCACACTGAGGCGCACACACTCATACTGAGACATGCACACTGACACTCACACTGAGGCGCACACACTCATACTGAGACACGCACACTGACACTCACACTGAGGCGCACACACTCATACTGAGACACACACTCATACTGAGACACACACACTGACACTCACACTGAGACAAGCACACTGACACTCACACTGAGGCGCACACACTCATACTGAGACACGCACACTGACACTCACACTGAGGCACACACACTCATACTGAGACACGCACACTGACACTCACACTGAGGCGCACACACTCATACTGAGACACGCACACTGACACTCACAATGAGGCACACACACTCATACTGAGACACGCACACTGACACACACAATGAGGCACACACACTCATACTGAGACACGCACACTGACACTCACACTGAGGCGCACACACTCATACTGAGACACGCACACTGACACTCACACTGAGGCACACACACTCATACTGAGACACGCACACTGACACTCACACTGAGGCGCACACACTCATACTGAGACACGCACACTGACACTCATACTGAGACAAGCACACTGACACTCACACTGAGGCGCACACACTCATACTGAGACACGCACACTGACACTCACACTGAGGCACACACACTCATACTGAGACACGTACACTGACACTCACACTGAGGCGCACACACTCATACTGAGACACGCACACTGACACTCACAATGAGGCACACACACTCATACTGAGACACGCACACTGACACACACAATGAGGCACACACACTCATACTGAGACACGCACACTGACACTCACACTGAGGCGCACACACTCATACTGAGACACGCACACTGACACTCACACTGAGGCACACACACTCATACTGAGACACGCACACTGACACTCACACTGAGGCGCACACACTCATACTGAGACACGCACACTGACACTCACAATGAGGCACACACACTCATACTGAGACACGCACACTGACACACACAATGAGGCACACACACTCATACTGAGACACGCACACTGACACTCACACTGAGGCGCACACACTCATACTGAGACACGCACACTGACACTCACACTGAGGCACACACACTCATACTGAGACACGCACACTGACACTCACACTGAGGCGCACACACTCATACTGAGACACACACTCATACTGAGACACGCACACTGACACTCACACTGGTGCGCACACACTCCTACTGAGACACGCACACTGACACTCATACTGAGACACGCACACTAACACTGAGGCGCACACACTCATACTGAGACACGCACACTGACACTCACACTGAGGCACACACACTCATACTGAGAAACGCACACTGACACTCACACTGAGGCACACACACTCATACTGAGACACACACTCATACTGAGACACGCACACTGACACTCACACTGAGGCGCACACACTCATACTGAGACACACACTCATACTGAGACACGCACACTGACACTCACACTGAGGCGCACACACTCACACTGCGACACGCACACTGACACTCATACTGAGAAACGCACACTGACACTCACACTGAGGCGCACACACTCATACTGAGACACGCACACTGACACTCACACTGAGGCGCACACACTCATACTGAGACACACACTCACACTGAGACACGCACACTGACACTCACACTGAGGCGCACACACTCATACTGAGACACGCACACTGACACTCATACTGAGACACGCACACTGACACTCACACTGAGGCGCACACACTCATACTGAGACACGCACACTGACACTCACACTGAGGCGCACACACTCATACTGAGATACACACTCATACTGAGACATGCACACTGACACTCACACTGAGGCGCACACACTCATACTGAGACACACACTCATACTGAGACATGCACACTGACACTCACACTGAGGCGCACACACTCATACTGAGACACACACTCATACTGAGACATGCACACTGACACTCACACTGAGGCGCACACACTCATACTGAGACACGCACACTGACACTCACACTGAGGCGCACACATTCATACTGAGACACGCACACTGACACTCACACTGAGGCGCACACACTCATACTGAGACACGCACACTGACACTCACACTGAGGCGCACACACTCATACTGAGACACACACTCATACTGAGACATGCACACTGACACTCACACTGAGGCGCACACACTCATACTGAGACACACACACTGACACTCATACTGAGACAAGCACACTGACACTCACACTGAGGCGCACACACTCATACTGAGACACGCACACTGACACTCACACTGAGACACGCACACTGACACTCACACTGAGGCGCACACACTCATACTGAGACACGCACACTGACACTCACACTGAGGCGCACACACTCATACTGAGACACGCACACTGACACTCACACTGAGGCGCACACACTCATACTGAGACACACACTCACACTGAGACACGCACACTGACACTCACACTGAGGCGCACACACTCATACTGAGACACACACACTGACACTCATACTGAGACACGCACACTGACACTCACACTGAGGCGCACACACTCATACTGAGACACGCACACTGACACTCACACTGAGGCACACACACTCATACTGAGACACGCACACTGACACTCACACTGAGGCGCACACACTCATACTGAGACACGCACACTGACACTCACAATGAGGCACACACACTCATACTGAGACACGCACACTGACACACACAATGAGGCACACACACTCATACTGAGACACGCACACTGACACTCACACTGAGGCGCACACACTCATACTGAGACACGCACACTGACACTCACACTGAGGCACACACACTCATACTGAGACACACACTCATACTGAGAAACGCACACTGACACTCACACTGAGGCACACACACTCCTATTGAGACACGCACACTGACACTCATACTGAGACACGCACACTGACACTGAGGCGCACACACTCATACTGAGACACGCACACTGACACTCACACTGAGGCACACACACTCATACTGAGAAACGCACACTGACACTCACACTGAGGCACACACACTCATACTGAGACACGCACACTGACACTCACACTGAGGCGCACACACTCATACTGAGACACGCACACTGACACTCACACTGAGGCACACACACTCATACTGAGACACACACTCATACTGAGAAACGCACACTGACACTCACACTGGTGCGCACACACTCCTATTGAGACACGCACACTGACACTCATACTGAGACACGCACACTGACACTGAGGCGCACACACTCATACTGAGACACGCACACTGACACTCACACTGAGGCACACACACTCATACTGAGAAACGCACACTGACACTCACACTGAGGCACACACACTCATACTGAGAAACGCACACTGACACTCACACTGAGGCACACACACTCATACTGAGACACACACTCATACTGAGACACGCACACTGACACTCGCACTGAGGCGCACACACTCACACTGCGACACGCACACTGACACTCATACTGAGAAACGCACACTGACACTCACACTGAGGCGCACACACTCATACTGAGACACACACACTGACACTCACACTGAGGCGCACACACTCATACTGAGACACACACTCATACTGAGACACGCACACTGACACTCACACTGAGGCGCACACACTCATACTGAGACACAAACACTGACACTCACACTGAGGCACACACACTCATACTGAGACACGCACACTGACACTCACACTGAGGCGCACACACTCATACTGAGACACGCACACTGACACTCACAATGAGGCACACACACACTCATACTGAGACACGCACACTGACACACACAATGAGGCACACACACTCATACTGAGACACGCACACTGACACTCACACTGAGGCGCACATACTCATACTGAGACACGCACACTGACACTCACACTGAGGCGCACACACTCATACTGAGATACACACTCACACTGAGACACGCACACTGACACTCACACTGAGGCGCACACACTCATACTGAGACACGCACACTGACACTCATACTGAGACACGCACACTGACACTCACACTGAGGCGCACACACTCATACTGAGACACGCACACTGACACTCACACTGAGGCGCACACACTCATACTGAGACATGCACACTGACACTCACACTGAGGCGCACACACTCATACTGAGACACACACTCACACTGAGACACGCACACTGACACTCACACTGAGGCGCACACACTCATACTGAGACACACACACTGACACTCATACTGAGACACGCACACTGACACTCACACTGAGGCGCACACACTCATACTGAGACACGCACACTGACACTCACACTGAGGCACACACACTCATACTGAGACACGCACACTGACACTCACACTGAGGCGCACACACTCATACTGAGACACGCACACTGACACTCACAATGAGGCACACACACTCATACTGAGACACGCACACTGACACACACAATGAGGCACACACACTCATACTGAGACACGCACACTGACACTCACACTGAGACACCCACACTGACACTCACACTGAGGCGCACACACTCATACTGAGACACGCACACTGACACTCACACTGAGGCACGCACACTGACACTCATACTGAGACACGCACACTGACACTCACACTGAGGCGCACACACTCATACTGAGACATGCACACTGACACTCACACTGAGGCGCACACACTCATACTGAGACACGCACACTGACACTCACACTGAGGCGCACACACTCATACTGAGACACACACTCATACTGAGACACACACACTGACACTCACACTGAGACAAGCACACTGACACTCACACTGAGGCGCACACACTCATACTGAGACACGCACACTGACACTCACACTGAGGCACACACACTCATACTGAGACACGCACACTGACACTCACACTGAGGCGCACACACTCATACTGAGACACGCACACTGACACTCACAATGAGGCACACACACTCATACTGAGACACGCACACTGACACACACAATGAGGCACACACACTCATACTGAGACACGCACACTGACACTCACACTGAGGCGCACACACTCATACTGAGACACGCACACTGACACTCACACTGAGGCACACACACTCATACTGAGACACGCACACTGACACTCACACTGAGGCGCACACACTCATACTGAGACACGCACACTGACACTCATACTGAGACAAGCACACTGACACTCACACTGAGGCGCACACACTCATACTGAGACACGCACACTGACACTCACACTGAGGCACACACACTCATACTGAGACACGTACACTGACACTCACACTGAGGCGCACACACTCATACTGAGACACGCACACTGACACTCACAATGAGGCACACACACTCATACTGAGACACGCACACTGACACACACAATGAGGCACACACACTCATACTGAGACACGCACACTGACACTCACACTGAGGCGCACACACTCATACTGAGACACGCACACTGACACTCACACTGAGGCACACACACTCATACTGAGACACGCACACTGACACTCACACTGAGGCGCACACACTCATACTGAGACACGCACACTGACACTCACAATGAGGCACACACACTCATACTGAGACACGCACACTGACACACACAATGAGGCACACACACTCATACTGAGACACGCACACTGACACTCACACTGAGGCGCACACACTCATACTGAGACACGCACACTGACACTCACACTGAGGCACACACACTCATACTGAGACACGCACACTGACACTCACACTGAGGCGCACACACTCATACTGAGACACACACTCATACTGAGACACGCACACTGACAATCACACTGGTGCGCACACACTCCTACTGAGACACGCACACTGACACTCACACTGAGGCACACACACTCATACTGAGACACACACTCATACTGAGACACGCACACTGACACTCACACTGAGGCGCACACACTCATACTGAGACACACACTCATACTGAGACACGCACACTGACACTCACACTGAGGCGCACACACTCACACTGCGACACGCACACTGACACTCATACTGAGAAACGCACACTGACACTCACACTGAGGCGCACACACTCATACTGAGACACGCACACTGACACTCACACTGAGGCGCACACACTCATACTGAGACACACACTCACACTGAGACACGCACACTGACACTCACACTGAGGCGCACACACTCATACTGAGACACGCACACTGACACTCATACTGAGACACGCACACTGACACTCACACTGAGGCGCACACACTCATACTGAGACACGCACACTGACACTCACACTGAGGTGCACACACTCATACTGAGATACACACTCATACTGAGACATGCACACTGACACTCACACTGAGGCGCACACACTCATACTGAGACACACACTCATACTGAGACATGCACACTGACACTCACACTGAGGCGCACACACTCATACTGAGACACACACTCATACTGAGACATGCACACTGACACTCACACTGAGGCGCACACACTCATACTGAGACACGCACACTGACACTCACACTGAGGCGCACACATTCATACTGAGACACGCACACTGACACTCACACTGAGGCGCACACACTCATACTGAGACACGCACACTGACACTCACACTGAGGCGCACACACTCATACTGAGACACACACACTGACACTCATACTGAGACAAGCACACTGACACTCACACTGAGGCGCACACACTCATACTGAGACACGCACACTGACACTCACACTGAGACACGCACACTGACACTCACACTGAGGCGCACACACTCATACTGAGACACGCACACTGACACTCACACTGAGGCGCACACACTCATACTGAGACACGCACACTGACACTCACACTGAGGCGCACACACTCATACTGAGACACACACTCACACTGAGACACGCACACTGACACTCACACTGAGGCGCACACACTCATACTGAGACACACACACTGACACTCATACTGAGACACGCACACTGACACTCACACTGAGGCGCACACACTCATACTGAGACACGCACACTGACACTCACACTGAGGCACACACACTCATACTGAGACACGCACACTGACACTCACACTGAGGCGCACACACTCATACTGAGACACGCACACTGACACTCACAATGAGGCACACACACTCATACTGAGACACGCACACTGACACACACAATGAGGCACACACACTCATACTGAGACACGCACACTGACACTCACACTGAGGCGCACACACTCATACTGAGACACGCACACTGACACTAACACTGAGGCACACACACTCATACTGAGACACGCACACTGACACTCACACTGAGGCACACACTCATACTGAGACACGTACACTGACACTCACACTGAGGCGCACACACTCATACTGAGACACGCACAATGACACTCACACTGAGGCACACACACTCATACTGAGACACGCACACTGACACTCACACTGAGGCACACACTCATACTGAGACACGTACACTGACACTCACACTGAGGCGCACACACTCATACTGAGACACGTACACTGACACTCACACTGAGGCGCACACACTCATACTGAGACACGCACACTGACACTCACACTGAGGCACACACACTCATACTGAGAAACGCACACTGACACTCACACTGAGGCACACACACTCATACTGAGACACACACTCATACTGAGACACGCACACTGACACTCACACTGAGGCGCACACACTCATACTGAGACACACACTCATACTGAGACACGCACACTGACACTCACACTGAGGCGCACACACTCACACTGCGACACGCACACTGACACTCATACTGAGAAACGCACACTGACACTCACACTGAGGCGCACACACTCATACTGAGACACGCACACTGACACTCACACTGAGGCGCACACACTCATACTGAGACACACACTCACACTGAGACACGCACACTGACACTCACACTGAGGCGCACACACTCATACTGAGACACGCACACTGACACTCATACTGAGACACGCACACTGACACTCACACTGAGGCGCACACACTCATACTGAGACACGCACACTGACACTCACACTGAGGCGCACACACTCATACTGAGACACGCACACTGACACTCACACTGAGGCGCACACACTCATACTGAGACACACACTCATACTGAGACATGCACACTGACACTCACACTGAGGCGCACACACTCATACGGAGATACACACTCACACTGAGACACGCACACTGACACTCACACTGAGGCACACACACTCATACTGAGACACGCACACTGACACTCACACTGAGGCGCACACACTCATACTGAGACACGCACACTGACACTCACACTGAGGCGCACACACTCATACTGAGACACGCACACTGACACTCACACTGAGGCGCACACGCTCATACTGAGACACGCACACTGACACTCACACTGAGGCGCACACACTCATACTGAGACACGCACACTGACACTCACAATGAGGCACACACACTCATACTGTGACACGCACACTGACACACACAATGAGGCACACACACTCATACTGAGACACGCACACTGACACTCACACTGAGGCGCACACACTCATACTGAGACACGCACACTGACACTCACACTGAGGCACACACACTCATACTGAGACACGCACACTGACACTCACACTGAGGCGCACACACTCATACTGAGACACACACTCATTCTGAGACACGCACACTGACACTCACACTGGTGCGCACACACTCCTACTGAGACACGCACACTGACACTCATACTGAGACACGCACACTGACACTGAGGCGCACACACTCATACTGAGACACGCACACTGACACTCACACTGAGGCACACACACTCATACTGAGAAACGCACACTGACACTCACACTGAGGCACACACACTCATACTGAGACACACACTCATACTGAGACACGCACACTGACACTCACACTGAGGCGCACACACTCATACTGAGACACACACTCATACTGAGACACGCACACTGACACTCACACTGAGGCGCACACACTCACACTGCGACACGCACACTGACACTCATACTGAGAAACGCACACTGACACTCACACTGAGGCGCACACACTCATACTGAGACACGCACACTGACACTCACACTGAGGCGCACACACTCATACTGAGACACACACTCATTCTGAGACACGCACACTGACACTCACACTGGTGCGCACACACTCCTACTGAGACACGCACACTGACACTCATACTGAGACACGCACACTGACACTGAGGCGCACAGACTCATACTGAGACACGCACACTGACACTCACACTGAGGCACACACACTCATACTGAGAAACGCACACTGACACTCACACTGAGGCACACACACTCATACTGAGACACACACTCATACTGAGACACGCACACTGACACTCACACTGAGGCGCACACACTCATACTGAGACACACACTCATACTGAGACACGCACACTGACACTCACACTGAGGCGCACACACTCACACTGCGACACGCACACTGACACTCATACTGAGAAACGCACACTGACACTCACACTGAGGCGCACACACTCATACTGAGACACGCACACTGACACTCACACTGAGGCGCACACACTCATACTGAGAAACGCACACTGACACTCACACTGAGGCACACACACTCATACTGAGACACACACTCATACTGAGAAACGCACACTGACACTCACACTGAGGCACACACACTCATACTGAGACACACACTCATACTGAGACACGCACACTGACACTCGCACTGAGGCGCACACACTCACACTGCGCCACGCACACTGACACTCATACTGAGAAACGCACACTGACACTCACACTGAGGCGCACACACTCATACTGAGACACACACACTGACACTCACACTGAGGCGCACACACTCATACTGAGACACACACTCATACTGAGACACGCACACTGACACTCACACTGAGGCGCACACACTCATACTGAGACACACACACTGACACTCACACTGAGGCACACACACTCATACTGAGACACGCACACTGACACTCACACTGAGGCGCACACACTCATACTGAGACACGCACACTGACACTCACAATGAGGCACACACACACTCATACTGAGACACGCACACTGACACACACAATGAGGCACACACACTCATACTGAGACACGCACACTGACACTCACACTGAGGCGCACATACTCATACTGAGACACGCACACTGACACTCACACTGAGGCGCACACACTCATACTGAGATACACACTCACACTGAGACACGCACACTGACACTCACACTGAGGCGCACACACTCATACTGAGACACGCACACTGACACTCATACTGAGACACGCACACTGACACTCACACTGAGGCGCACACACTCATACTGAGACACGCACACTGACACTCACACTGAGGCGCACACACTCATACTGAGACATGCACACTGACACTCACACTGAGGCGCACACACTCATACTGAGACACACACTCACACTGAGACACGCACACTGACACTCACACTGAGGCGCACACACTCATACTGAGACACACACACTGACACTCATACTGAGACACGCACACTGACACTCACACTGAGGCGCACACACTCATACTGAGACACGCACACTGACACTCACACTGAGGCACACACACTCATACTGAGACACGCACACTGACACTCACACTGAGGCGCACACACACATACTGAGACACGCACACTGACACTCACAATGAGGCACACACACTCATACTGAGACACGCACACTGACACACACAATGAGGCACACACACTCATACTGAGACACGCACACTGACACTCACACTGAGACACCCACACTGACACTCACACTGAGGCGCACACACTCATACTGAGACACGCACACTGACACTCACACTGAGGCACGCACACTGACACTCATACTGAGACACGCACACTGACACTCACACTGAGGCGCACACACTCATACTGAGACACGCACACTGACACTCACACTGAGGCGCACACACTCATACTGAGACATGCACACTGACACTCACACTGAGGCGCACACACTCATACTGAGACACGCACACTGACACTCACACTGAGGCGCACACACTCATACTGAGACACACACTCATACTGAGACACACACACTGACACTCACACTGAGACAAGCACACTGACACTCACACTGAGGCGCACACACTCATACTGAGACACGCACACTGACACTCACACTGAGGCACACACACTCATACTGAGACACGCACACTGACACTCACACTGAGGCGCACACACTCATACTGAGACACGCACACTGACACTCACAATGAGGCACACACACTCATACTGAGACACGCACACTGACACACACAATGAGGCACACACACTCATACTGAGACACGCACACTGACACTCACACTGAGGCGCACACACTCATACTGAGACACGCACACTGACACTCACACTGAGGCACACACACTCATACTGAGACACGCACACTGACACTCACACTGAGGCGCACACACTCATACTGAGACACGCACACTGACACTCATACTGAGACAAGCACACTGACACTCACACTGAGGCGCACACACTCATACTGAGACACGCACACTGACACTCACACTGAGGCACACACACTCATACTGAGACACGTACACTGACACTCACACTGAGGCGCACACACTCATACTGAGACACGCACACTGACACTCACAATGAGGCACACACACTCATACTGAGACACGCACACTGACACACACAATGAGGCACACACACTCATACTGAGACACGCACACTGACACTCACACTGAGGCGCACACACTCATACTGAGACACGCACACTGACACTCACAATGAGGCACACACACTCATACTGAGACACGCACACTGACACACACAATGAGGCACACACACTCATACTGAGACACGCACACTGACACTCACACTGAGGCGCACACACTCATACTGAGACACGCACACTGACACTCACACTGAGGCACACACACTCATACTGAGACACGCACACTGACACTCACACTGAGGCGCACACACTCATACTGAGACACACACTCATACTGAGACACGCACACTGACACTCACACTGGTGCGCACACACTCCTACTGAGACACGCACACTGACACTCATACTGAGACACGCACACTAACACTGAGGCGCACACACTCATACTGAGACACGCACACTGACACTCACACTGAGGCACACACACTCATACTGAGAAACGCACACTGACACTCACACTGAGGCACACACACTCATACTGAGACACACACTCATACTGAGACACGCACACTGACACTCACACTGAGGCGCACACACTCATACTGAGACACACACTCATACTGAGACACGCACACTGACACTCACACTGAGGCGCACACACTCACACTGCGACACGCACACTGACACTCATACTGAGAAACGCACACTGACACTCACACTGAGGCGCACACACTCATACTGAGACACGCACACTGACACTCACACTGAGGCGCACACACTCATACTGAGACACACACTCACACTGAGACACGCACACTGACACTCACACTGAGGCGCACACACTCATACTGAGACACGCACACTGACACTCATACTGAGACACGCACACTGACACTCACACTGAGGCGCACACACTCATACTGAGACACGCACACTGACACTCACACTGAGGTGCACACACTCATACTGAGATACACACTCATACTGAGACATGCACACTGACACTCACACTGAGGCGCACACACTCATACTGAGACACACACTCATACTGAGACATGCACACTGACACTCACACTGAGGCGCACACACTCATACTGAGACACACACTCATACTGAGACATGCACACTGACACTCACACTGAGGCGCACACACTCATACTGAGACACGCACACTGACACTCACACTGAGGCGCACACATTCATACTGAGACACGCACACTGACACTCACACTGAGGCGCACACACTCATACTGAGACACGCACACTGACACTCACACTGAGGCGCACACACTCATACTGAGACACACACTCATACTGAGACATGCACACTGACACTCACACTGAGGCGCACACACTCATACTGAGACACACACACTGACACTCATACTGAGACAAGCACACTGACACTCACACTGAGGCGCACACACTCATACTGAGACACGCACACTGACACTCACACTGAGACACGCACACTGACACTCACACTGAGGCGCACACACTCATACTGAGACACGCACACTGACACTCACACTGAGGCGCACACACTCATACTGAGACACGCACACTGACACTCACACTGAGGCGCACACACTCATACTGAGACACACACTCACACTGAGACACGCACACTGACACTCACACTGAGGCGCACACACTCATACTGAGACACACACACTGACACTCATACTGAGACACGCACACTGACACTCACACTGAGGCGCACACACTCATACTGAGACACGCACACTGACACTCACACTGAGGCACACACACTCATACTGAGACACGCACACTGACACTCACACTGAGGCGCACACACTCATACTGAGACACGCACACTGACACTCACAATGAGGCACACACACTCATACTGAGACACGCACACTGACACACACAATGAGGCACACACACTCATACTGAGACACGCACACTGACACTCACACTGAGGCGCACACACTCATACTGAGACACGCACACTGACACTCACACTGAGGCACACACACTCATACTGAGACACGCACACTGACACTCACACTGAGGCACACACTCATACTGAGACACGTACACTGACACTCACACTGAGGCGCACACACTCATACTGAGACACGCACAATGACACTCACACTGAGGCACACACACTCATACTGAGACACGCACACTGACACTCACACTGAGGCACACACTCATACTGAGACACGTACACTGACACTCACACTGAGGCGCACACACTCATACTGAGACACATACACTGACACTCACACTGAGGCGCACACACTCATACTGAGACACGCACACTGACACTCACACTGAGGCACACACACTCATACTGAGAAACGCACACTGACACTCACACTGAGGCACACACACTCATACTGAGACACACACTCATACTGAGACACGCACACTGACACTCACACTGAGGCGCACACACTCATACTGAGACACACACTCATACTGAGACACGCACACTGACACTCACACTGCGACACGCACACTGACACTCATACTGAGAAACGCACACTGACACTCACACTGAGGCGCACACACTCATACTGAGACACGCACACTGACACTCACACTGAGGCGCACACACTCATACTGAGACACACACTCACACTGAGACACGCACACTGACACTCACACTGAGGCGCACACACTCATACTGAGACACGCACACTGACACTCATACTGAGACACGCACACTGACACTCACACTGAGGCGCACACACTCATACTGAGACACGCACACTGACACTCACACTGAGGCGCACACACTCATACTGAGACACGCACACTGACACTCACACTGAGGCGCACACACTCATACTGAGACACACACTCATACTGAGACATGCACACTGACACTCACACTGAGGCGCACACACTCATACGGAGATACACACTCACACTGAGACACGCACACTGACACTCACACTGAGGCACACACACTCATACTGAGACACGCACACTGACACTCACACTGAGGCGCACACACTCATACTGAGACACGCACACTGACACTCACACTGAGGCGCACACACTCATACTGAGACACGCACACTGACACTCACACTGAGGCGCACACGCTCATACTGAGACACGCACACTGACACTCACACTGAGGCGCACACACTCATACTGAGACACGCACACTGACACTCACAATGAGGCACACACACTCATACTGTGACACGCACACTGACACACACAATGAGGCACACACACTCATACTGAGACACGCACACTGACACTCACACTGAGGCGCACACACTCATACTGAGACACGCACACTGACACTCACACTGAGGCACACACACTCATACTGAGACACGCACACTGACACTCACACTGAGGCGCACACACTCATACTGAGACACACACTCATTCTGAGACACGCACACTGACACTCACACTGGTGCGCACACACTCCTACTGAGACACGCACACTGACACTCATACTGAGACACGCACACTGACACTGAGGCGCACACACTCATACTGAGACACGCACACTGACACTCACACTGAGGCACACACACTCATACTGAGAAACGCACACTGACACTCACACTGAGGCACACACACTCATACTGAGACACACACTCATACTGAGACACGCACACTGACACTCACACTGAGGCGCACACACTCATACTGAGACACACACTCATACTGAGACACGCACACTGACACTCACACTGAGGCGCACACACTCACACTGCGACACGCACACTGACACTCATACTGAGAAACGCACACTGACACTCACACTGAGGCGCACACACTCATACTGAGACACGCACACTGACACTCACACTGAGGCGCACACACTCATACTGAGACACACACTCATTCTGAGACACGCACACTGACACTCACACTGGTGCGCACACACTCCTACTGAGACACGCACACTGACACTCATACTGAGACACGCACACTGACACTGAGGCGCACAGACTCATACTGAGACACGCACACTGACACTCACACTGAGGCACACACACTCATACTGAGAAACGCACACTGACACTCACACTGAGGCACACACACTCATACTGAGACACACACTCATACTGAGACACGCACACTGACACTCACACTGAGGCGCACACACTCATACTGAGACACACACTCATACTGAGACACGCACACTGACACTCACACTGAGGCGCACACACTCACACTGCGACACGCACACTGACACTCATACTGAGAAACGCACACTGACACTCACACTGAGGCGCACACACTCATACTGAGACACGCACACTGACACTCACACTGAGGCGCACACACTCATACTGAGACACACACTCACACTGAGACACGCACACTGACACTCACACTGAGGCGCACACACTCATACTGAGACACGCACACTGACACTCATACTGAGACACGCACACTGACACTCACACTGAGGCGCACACACTCATACTGAGACACACACACTGACACTCACACTGAGGCACACACACTCATACTGAGACACGCACACTGACACTCACACTGAGGCGCACACACTCATACTGAGACACGCACACTGACACTCACAATGAGGCACAAACACACACTCATACTGAGACACGCACACTGACACACACAATGAGGCACACACACTCATACTGAGACACGCACACTGACACTCATACTGAGACACGCACACTGACACTCACACTGAGGCGCACACACTCATACTGAGACACGCACACTGACACTCACACTGAGGCGCACACACTCATACTGAGACATGCACACTGACACTCACACTGAGGCGCACACACTCATACTGAGACACACACTCACACTGAGACACGCACACTGACACTCACACTGAGGCGCACACACTCATACTGAGACACACACACTGACACTCACACTGAGGCACACACACTCATACTGAGACACACACTCACACTGAGACACGCACACTGACACTCACACTGAGGCGCACACACTCATACTGAGACACACACACTGACACTCACACTGAGGCACACACACTCATACTGAGACACGCACACTGACACTCACACTGAGGCGCACACACTCATACTGAGACACGCACACTGACACTCACACTGAGGCACACACACTCATACTGAGACACGCACACTGACACTCACACTGAGGCGCACACACTCATACTGAGACACGCACACTGACACTCACAATGAGGCACACACACTCATACTGAGACACGCACACTGACACTCATACTGAGACACGCACACTGACACTGAGGCGCACACACTCATACTGAGACACGCACACTGACACTCACACTGAGGCACACACACTCATACTGAGAAACGCACACTGACACTCACACTGAGGCACACACACTCATACTGAGACACACACTCATACTGAGACACGCACACTGACACTCACACTGAGGCGCACACACTCATACTGAGACACACACTCATACTGAGACACGCACACTGACACTCACACTGAGGCGCACACACTCACACTGCGACACGCACACTGACACTCATACTGAGAAACGCACACTGACACTCACACTGAGGCGCACACACTCATACTGAGACACGCACACTGACACTCACACTGAGGCGCACACACTCATACTGAGACACACACTCACACTGAGACACGCACACTGACACTCACACTGAGGCGCACACACTCATACTGAGACACGCACACTGACACTCATACTGAGACACGCACACTGACACTCACACTGAGGCGCACACACTCATACTGAGACACACACACTGACACTCACACTGAGGCACACACACTCATACTGAGACACGCACACTGACACTCACACTGAGGCGCACACACTCATACTGAGACACGCACACTGACACTCACAATGAGGCACAAACACACACTCATACTGAGACACGCACACTGACACACACAATGAGGCACACACACTCATACTGAGACACGCACACTGACACTCATACTGAGACACGCACACTGACACTCACACTGAGGCGCACACACTCATACTGAGACACGCACACTGACACTCACACTGAGGCGCACACACTCATACTGAGACATGCACACTGACACTCACACTGAGGCGCACACTCATACTGAGACACACACTCACACTGAGACACGCACACTGACACTCACACTGAGGCGCACACACTCATACTGAGACACACACACTGACACTCACACTGAGGCACACACACTCATACTGAGACACACACTCACACTGAGACACGCACACTGACACTCACACTGAGGCGCACACACTCATACTGAGACACACACACTGACACACACTGAGGCACACACACTCATACTGAGACACGCACACTGACACTCACACTGAGGCGCACACACTCATACTGAGACACGCACACTGACACTCACACTGAGGCACACACACTCATACTGAGACACGCACACTGACACTCACACTGAGGCGCACACACTCATACTGAGACACGCACACTGACACTCACAATGAGGCACACACACTCATACTGAGACACGCACACTGACACTCACACTGAGGCGCACACACTCATACTGAGACACGCACACTGACACTCACACTGAGGCGCACACACTCATACTGAGACACGCACACTGACACACACAATGAGGCACACACACTCATACTGAGACACACACTCATACTGAGACACGCACACTGACACTCACACTGAGGCGCACACACTCATACTGAGACACGCACACTGACACTCACACTGAGACACCCACACTGACACTCACACTGAGGCGCACACACTCATACTGAGACACGCACACTGACACTCACACTGAGGCACGCACACTGACACTCATACTGAGACACGCACACTGACACTCACACTGAGGCGCACACACTCATACTGAGACATGCACACTGACACTCACACTGAGGCGCACACACTCATACTGAGACACGCACACTGACACTCACACTGAGGCGCACACACTCATACTGAGACACACACTCATACTGAGACACACACACTGACACTCACACTGAGGCGCACACACTCATACTGAGACACACACAGTGACACTCATACTGAGACACACACTCATACTGAGACACGCACACTGACACTCACACTGAGGCGCACACACTCATACTGAGACACGCACACTGACACTCACACTGAGGCACACACATTCATACTGAGACACGCACACTGACACTCACACTGAGGCGCACACACTCATACTGAGACACGCACACTGACACTCACAATGAGGCACACACACTCATACTGAGACACGCACACTGACACTCACACTGAGGCGCACACACTCATACTGAGACACGCACACTGACACTCACACTGAGGCGCACATACTCATACTGAGACACGCACACTGACACTCACACTGAGGCGCACACACTCATACGGAGATACACACTCACACTGAGACACGCACACTGACACTCACACTGAGGCACACACACTCATACTGAGACACGCACACTGACACTCACACTGAGGCGCACACACTCATACTGAGACACGCACACTGACACTCACACTGAGGCGCACACACTCATACTGAGACACGCACACTGACACTCACACTGAGGCGCACACGCTCATACTGAGACACGCACACTGACACTCACACTGAGGCGCACACACTCATACTGAGACACGCACACTGACACTCACAATGAGGCACACACACTCATACTGTGACACGCACACTGACACACACAATGAGGCACACACACTCATACTGAGACACGCACACTGACACTCACACTGAGGCGCACACACTCATACTGAGACACGCACACTGACACTCACACTGAGGCACACACACTCATACTGAGACACGCACACTGACACTCACACTGAGGCGCACACACTCATACTGAGACACACACTCATTCTGAGACACGCACACTGACACTCACACTGGTGCGCACACACTCCTACTGAGACACGCACACTGACACTCATACTGAGACACGCACACTGACACTGAGGCGCACACACTCATACTGAGACACGCACACTGACACTCACACTGAGGCACACACACTCATACTGAGAAACGCACACTGACACTCACACTGAGGCACACACACTCATACTGAGACACACACTCATACTGAGACACGCACACTGACACTCACACTGAGGCGCACACACTCATACTGAGACACACACTCATACTGAGACACGCACACTGACACTCACACTGAGGCGCACACACTCACACTGCGACACGCACACTGACACTCATACTGAGAAACGCACACTGACACTCACACTGAGGCGCACACACTCATACTGAGACACGCACACTGACACTCACACTGAGGCGCACACACTCATACTGAGACACACACTCATTCTGAGACACGCACACTGACACTCACACTGGTGCGCACACACTCCTACTGAGACACGCACACTGACACTCATACTGAGACACGCACACTGACACTGAGGCGCACAGACTCATACTGAGACACGCACACTGACACTCACACTGAGGCACACACACTCATACTGAGAAACGCACACTGACACTCACACTGAGGCACACACACTCATACTGAGACACACACTCATACTGAGACACGCACACTGACACTCACACTGAGGCGCACACACTCATACTGAGACACACACTCATACTGAGACACGCACACTGACACTCACACTGAGGCGCACACACTCACACTGCGACACGCACACTGACACTCATACTGAGAAACGCACACTGACACTCACACTGAGGCGCACACACTCATACTGAGACACGCACACTGACACTCACACTGAGGCGCACACACTCATACTGAGACACACACTCACACTGAGACACGCACACTGACACTCACACTGAGGCGCACACACTCATACTGAGACACGCACACTGACACTCATACTGAGACACGCACACTGACACTCACACTGAGGCGCACACACTCATACTGAGACACACACACTGACACTCACACTGAGGCACACACACTCATACTGAGACACGCACACTGACACTCACACTGAGGCGCACACACTCATACTGAGACACGCACACTGACACTCACAATGAGGCACAAACACACACTCATACTGAGACACGCACACTGACACACACAATGAGGCACACACACTCATACTGAGACACGCACACTGACACTCATACTGAGACACGCACACTGACACTCACACTGAGGCGCACACACTCATACTGAGACACGCACACTGACACTCACACTGAGGCGCACACACTCATACTGAGACATGCACACTGACACTCACACTGAGGCGCACACACTCATACTGAGACACACACTCACACTGAGACACGCACACTGACACTCACACTGAGGCGCACACACTCATACTGAGACACACACACTGACACTCACACTGAGGCACACACACTCATACTGAGACACACACTCACACTGAGACACGCACACTGACACTCACACTGAGGCGCACACACTCATACTGAGACACACACACTGACACTCACACTGAGGCACACACACTCATACTGAGACACGCACACTGACACTCACACTGAGGCGCACACACTCATACTGAGACACGCACACTGACACTCACACTGAGGCACACACACTCATACTGAGACACGCACACTGACACTCACACTGAGGCGCACACACTCATACTGAGACACGCACACTGACACTCACAATGAGGCACACACACTCATACTGAGACACGCACACTGACACTCATACTGAGACACGCACACTGACACTGAGGCGCACACACTCATACTGAGACACGCACACTGACACTCACACTGAGGCACACACACTCATACTGAGAAACGCACACTGACACTCACACTGAGGCACACACACTCATACTGAGACACACACTCATACTGAGACACGCACACTGACACTCACACTGAGGCGCACACACTCATACTGAGACACACACTCATACTGAGACACGCACACTGACACTCACACTGAGGCGCACACACTCACACTGCGACACGCACACTGACACTCATACTGAGAAACGCACACTGACACTCACACTGAGGCGCACACACTCATACTGAGACACGCACACTGACACTCACACTGAGGCGCACACACTCATACTGAGACACACACTCACACTGAGACACGCACACTGACACTCACACTGAGGCGCACACACTCATACTGAGACACGCACACTGACACTCATACTGAGACACGCACACTGACACTCACACTGAGGCGCACACACTCATACTGAGACACACACACTGACACTCACACTGAGGCACACACACTCATACTGAGACACGCACACTGACACTCACACTGAGGCGCACACACTCATACTGAGACACGCACACTGACACTCACAATGAGGCACAAACACACACTCATACTGAGACACGCACACTGACACACACAATGAGGCACACACACTCATACTGAGACACGCACACTGACACTCATACTGAGACACGCACACTGACACTCACACTGAGGCGCACACACTCATACTGAGACACGCACACTGACACTCACACTGAGGCGCACACACTCATACTGAGACATGCACACTGACACTCACACTGAGGCGCACACACTCATACTGAGACACACACTCACACTGAGACACGCACACTGACACTCACACTGAGGCGCACACACTCATACTGAGACACACACACTGACACTCACACTGAGGCACACACACTCATACTGAGACACACACTCACACTGAGACACGCACACTGACACTCACACTGAGGCGCACACACTCATACTGAGACACACACACTGACACTCACACTGAGGCACACACACTCATACTGAGACACGCACACTGACACTCACACTGAGGCGCACACACTCATACTGAGACACGCACACTGACACTCACACTGAGGCACACACACTCATACTGAGACACGCACACTGACACTCACACTGAGGCGCACACACTCATACTGAGACACGCACACTGACACTCACAATGAGGCACACACACTCATACTGAGACACGCACACTGACACTCACACTGAGGCGCACACACTCATACTGAGACACGCACACTGACACTCACACTGAGGCGCACACACTCATACTGAGACACGCACACTGACACACACAATGAGGCACACACACTCATACTGAGACACACACTCATACTGAGACACGCACACTGACACTCACACTGAGGCGCACACACTCATACTGAGACGCGCACACTGACACTCACACTGAGACACCCACACTGACACTCACACTGAGGCGCACACACTCATACTGAGACACGCACACTGACACTCACACTGAGGCACGCACACTGACACTCATACTGAGACACGCACACTGACACTCACACTGAGGCGCACACACTCATACTGAGACATGCACACTGACACTCACACTGAGGCGCACACACTCATACTGAGACACGCACACTGACACTCACACTGAGGCGCACACACTCATACTGAGACACACACTCATACTGAGACACACACACTGACACTCACACTGAGGCGCACACACTCATACTGAGACACACACAGTGACACTCATACTGAGACACACACTCATACTGAGACACGCACACTGACACTCACACTGAGGCGCACACACTCATACTGAGACACGCACACTGACACTCACACTGAGGCACACACACTCATACTGAGACACGCACACTGACACTCACACTGAGGCGCACACACTCATACTGAGACACGCACACTGACACTCACAATGAGGCACACACACTCATACTGAGACACGCACACTGACACTCACACTGAGGCGCACACACTCATACTGAGACACGCACACTGACACTCACACTGAGGCGCACATACTCATACTGAGACACGCACACTGACACTCACACTGAGGCGCACACACTCATACTGAGACACGCACACTGACACTCACAATGAGGCACACACACTCATACTGAGACACGCACACTGACACACACAATGAGGCACACACACTCATACTGAGACACACACACTGACACTCACACTGAGGCGCACACACTCATACTGAGACACGCACACTGACACTCACACTGAGGCACACACACTCATACTGAGACACGCACACTGACACTCACACTGAGGCGCACACACTCATACTGAGACACGCACACTGACACTCACAATGAGGCACACACACTCATACTGAGACACGCACACTGACACACACAATGAGGCACACACACTCATACTGAGACACGCACACTGACACTCACACTGAGGCGCACACACTCATACTGAGACACGCACACTGACACTCACACTGAGGCACACACACTCATACTGAGACACGCACACTGACACTCACACTGAGGCGCACACACTCATACTGAGACACACACTCATACTGAGACACGCACACTGACACTCACACTGGTGCGCACACACTCCTACTGAGACACGCACACTGACACTCATACTGAGACACGCACACTAACACTGAGGCGCACACACTCATACTGAGACACGCACACTGACACTCACACTGAGGCACACACACTCATACTGAGAAACGCACACTGACACTCACACTGAGGCACACACACTCATACTGAGACACACACTCATACTGAGACACGCACACTGACACTCACACTGAGGCGCACACACTCATACTGAGACACACACTCATACTGAGACACGCACACTGACACTCACACTGAGGCGCACACACTCACACTGCGACACGCACACTGACACTCATACTGAGAAACGCACACTGACACTCACACTGAGGCGCACACACTCATACTGAGACACGCACACTGACACTCACACTGAGGCGCACACACTCATACTGAGACACACACTCACACTGAGACACGCACACTGACACTCACACTGAGGCACACACACTCATACTGAGACACGCACACTGACACTCATACTGAGACACGCACACTGACACTCACACTGAGGCGCACACACTCATACTGAGACACGCACACTGACACTCACACTGAGGCGCACACACTCATACTGAGACACGCACACTGACACTCACACTGAGGCGCACACACTCATACTGAGACACACACTCATACTGAGACATGCACACTGACACTCACACTGAGGCGCACACACTCATACGGAGATACACACTCACACTGAGACACGCACACTGACACTCACACTGAGGCACACACACTCATACTGAGACACGCACACTGACACTCACACTGAGGCGCACACACTCATACTGAGACACGCACACTGACACTCACACTGAGGCGCACACGCTCATACTGAGACACGCACACTGACACTCACACTGAGGCGCACACACTCATACTGAGACACGCACACTGACACTCACAATGAGGCACACACACTCATACTGTGACACGCACACTGACACACACAATGAGGCACACACACTCATACTGAGACACGCACACTGACACTCACACTGAGGCGCACACACTCATACTGAGACACGCACACTGACACTCACACTGAGGCACACACACTCATACTGAGACACGCACACTGACACTCACACTGAGGCGCACACACTCATACTGAGACACACACTCATACTGAGACACGCACACTGACACTCACACTGGTGCGCACACACTCCTACTGAGACACGCACACTGACACTCATACTGAGACACGCACACTGACACTCACACTGAGGCACACACACTCATACTGAGAAACGCACACTGACACTCACACTGAGGCACACACACTCATACTGAGAAACGCACACTGACACTCACACTGAGGCGCACACACTCATACTGAGACACGCACACTGACACTCACACTGAGGCACACACACTCATACTGAGAAACGCACACTGACACTCACACTGAGGCACACACACTCATACTGAGACACACACTCATACTGAGACACGCACACTGACACTCACACTGGTGCGCACACACTCCTACTGAGACACGCACACTGACACTCATACTGAGACACGCACACTAACACTGAGGCGCACACACTCATACTGAGACACGCACACTGACACTCACACTGAGGCACACACACTCATACTGAGAAACGCACACTGACACTCACACTGAGGCACACACACTCATACTGAGACACACACTCATACTGAGACACGCACACTGACACTCACACTGAGGCGCACACACTCATACTGAGACACACACTCATACTGAGACACGCACACTGACACTCACACTGAGGCGCACACACTCACACTGCGACACGCACACTGACACTCATACTGAGAAACGCACACTGACACTCACACTGAGGCGCACACACTCATACTGAGACACGCACACTGACACTCACACTGAGGCGCACACACTCATACTGAGACACACACTCACACTGAGACACGCACACTGACACTCACACTGAGGCACACACACTCATACTGAGACACGCACACTGACACTCATACTGAGACACGCACACTGACACTCACACTGAGGCGCACACACTCATACTGAGACACGCACACTGACACTCACACTGAGGCGCACACACTCATACTGAGACACGCACACTGACACTCACACTGAGGCGCACACACTCATACTGAGACACACACTCATACTGAGACATGCACACTGACACTCACACTGAGGCGCACACACTCATACGGAGATACACACTCACACTGAGACACGCACACTGACACTCACACTGAGGCACACACACTCATACTGAGACACGCACACTGACACTCACACTGAGGCGCACACACTCATACTGAGACACGCACACTGACACTCACACTGAGGCGCACACGCTCATACTGAGACACGCACACTGACACTCACACTGAGGCGCACACACTCATACTGAGACACGCACACTGACACTCACAATAAGGCACACACACTCATACTGTGACACGCACACTGACACACACAATGAGGCACACACACTCATACTGAGACACGCACACTGACACTCACACTGAGGCGCACACACTCATACTGAGACACGCACACTGACACTCACACTGAGGCACACACACTCATACTGAGACACGCACACTGACACTCACACTGAGGCGCACACACTCATACTGAGACACACACTCATACTGAGACACGCACACTGACACTCACACTGGTGCGCACACACTCCTACTGAGACACGCACACTGACACTCATACTGAGACACGCACACTGACACTCACACTGAGGCACACACACTCATACTGAGAAACGCACACTGACACTCACACTGAGGCACACACACTCATACTGAGAAACGCACACTGACACTCACACTGAGGCGCACACACTCATACTGAGACACGCACACTGACACTCACACTGAGGCACACACACTCATACTGAGAAACGCACACTGACACTCACACTGAGGCACACACACTCATACTGAGACACACACTCATACTGAGACACGCACACTGACACTCACACTGAGGCGCACACACTCATACTGAGACACACACTCATACTGAGACACGCACACTGACACTCACACTGAGGCGCACACACTCACACTGCGACACGCACACTGACACTCATACTGAGAAACGCACACTGACACTCACACTGAGGCGCACACACTCATACTGAGACACGCACACTGACACTCACACTGAGGCGCACACACTCATACTGAGACACACACTCACACTGAGACACGCACACTGACACTCACACTGAGGCGCACACACTCATACTGAGACACGCACACTGACACTCACACTGAGGCACACACACTCATACTGAGACACACACACTGACACTCACACTGAGGCACACACACTCATACTGAGACACACACACTGACACTCACACTGAGGCACACACACTCATACTGAGACACGCACACTGACACTCACACTGAGGCGCACACACTCATACTGAGACACGCACACTGACACTCACAATGAGGCACACACACACATACTGAGACACGCACACTGACACACACAATGAGGCACACACACTCATACTGAGACACGCACACTGACACTCACACTGAGGCACACACACTCATACTGAGACACGCACACTGACACTCACACTGAGGCACACATACTCATACTGAGACACGCACACTGACACTCATACTGAGACACGCACACTGACACTCACACTGAGGCGCACACACTCATACTGAGACACGCACACTGACACTCACACTGAGGCGCACACACTCATACTGAGACATGCACACTGACACTCACACTGAGGCGCACACACTCATACTGAGACACACACTCACACTGAGACACGCACACTGACACTCACACTGAGGCGCACACACTCACACTGAGACACACACCCTGACACTCATACTGAGACACGCACACTGACACTCACACTGAGGCGCACACACTCATACTGAGACACGCACACTGACACTCACACTGAGGCACACACACTCATACTGAGACACGCACACTGACACTCACACTGAGGCGCACACACTCATACTGAGACACGCACACTGACACTCACACTGAGGCGCACACACTCATACTGAGACACGCACACTGACACTCACAATGAGGCACACACACTCATACTGAGACACGCACACTGACACACACAATGAGGCGCACACACTGACACTCACACTGAGGCGCACACACTCATACTGAGACACGCACACTGACACTCACACTGAGGCACGCACACTGACACTCATACTGAGACACGCACACTGACACTCACACTGAGGCGCACACACTCATACTGAGACACGCACACTGACACTCACACTGAGGCGCACACACTCATACTGGGACACGCACACTGACACTCATACTGAGACACGCACACTGACACTCACACTGAGGCACACATACTCATACTGAGACACGCACACTGACACTCATACTGAGACACGCACACTGACACTCACACTGAGGCGCACACACTCATACTGAGACACGCACACTGACACTCACACTGAGGCGCACACACTCATACTGAGACATGCACACTGACACTCACACTGAGGCGCACACACTCATACTGAGACACGCACACTGACACTCATACTGAGACACGCACACTGACACTCACACTGAGGCGCACACACTCATACTGAGACACGCACACTGACACTCACACTGAGGCGCACACACTCATACTGAGACATGCACACTGACACTCACACTGAGGCGCACACACTCATACTGAGACACACACCCTGACACTCATACTGAGACACGCACACTGACACTCACACTGAGGCGCACACACTCATACTGAGACACGCACACTGACACTCACACTGAGGCGCACACACTCATACTGAGACATGCACACTGACACTCACACTGAGGCACACACACTCATACTGAGACACGCACACTGACACTCACACTGAGGCGCACACACTCATACTGAGACACGCACACTGACACTCACAATGAGGCGCACATACTCATACTGAGACACACACCCTGACACTCATACTGAGACACACACTCACACTGAGACACGCACACTGACACTCACACTGAGGCGCACACACTCACACTGAGACACACACCCTGACACTCATACTGAGACACGCACACTCATACTGAGACACGCACACTGACACTCACACTGAGGCACACACACTCATACTGAGACACGCACACTGACACTCACACTGAGGCGCACACACTCATACTGAGACACGCACACTGACACTCACACTGAGGCGCACACACTCATACTGAGACACGCACACTGACACTCACAATGAGGCACACACACTCATACTGAGACACGCACACTGACACACACAATGAGGCGCACACACTGACACTCACACTGAGGCGCACACACTCATACTGAGACACGCACACTGACACTCACACTGAGGCACGCACACTGACACTCATACTGAGACACGCACACTGACACTCACACTGAGGCGCACACACTCATACTGAGACACGCACACTGACACTCACACTGAGGCGCACACACTCATACTGAGACACGCACACTGACACTCATACTGAGACACGCACACTGACACTCACACTGAGGCACACATACTCACACTGAGGCACGCACACTGACACTCATACTGAGACACGCACACTGACACTCACACTGAGGCGCACACACTCATACTGAGACACGCACACTGACACTCACACTGAGGCGCACACACTCATACTGAGACACGCACACTGACACTCACACTGAGACACGCACACTGACACTCACACTGAGGTGCACACACTCACACTGAGACACACACCCTGACACTCATACTGAGACACGCACACTGACACTCACACTGAGGCGCACACACTCATACTGAGACACGCACACTGACACTCACACTGAGGCGCACACACTCATACTGAGACATGCACACTGACACTCACACTGAGGCACACACACTCATACTGAGACACGCACACTGACACTCACACTGAGGCGCACACACTCATACTGAGACACGCACACTGACACTCACAATGAGGCGCACATACTCATACTGAGACACGCACACTGACACTCACAATGAGGCGCACATACTCATACTGAGACACGCACACTGACACACACAATGAGGCACACACACTCATACTGAGACACGCACACTGACACACACAATGAGGCACACACACTCATACTGAGACACGCACACTGACACTCACACTGAGGCGCACACACTCATACTGAGACACGCACACTGACACTCACACTGAGGCGCACACACTCATACTGAGACACACACTCATACTGAGACACACACACTGACACTCACACTGAGGCGCACACACTCATACTGAGACATGCACACTGACACTCACACTGAGGCGCACACACTCATACTGAGACACGCACACTGACACTCACACTGAGGCGCACACACTCATACTGAGACACACACTCATACTGAGACACACACACTGACACTCACAATGAGGCGCACATACTCATACTGAGACATGCACACTGACACTCACACTGAGGCACACACACTCATACTGAGACACGCACACTGACACACACAATGAGGCACACACACTCATACTGAGACACGCACACTGACACTCACACTGAGGCGCACACACTCATACTGAGACACGCACACTGACACTCACACTGAGGCACGCACACTGACACTCATACTGAGACACGCACACTGACACTCACACTGAGGCGCACACACTCATACTGAGACATGCACACTGACACTCACACTGAGGCGCACACACTCATACTGAGACACGCACACTGACACTCACACTGAGGCGCACACACTCATACTGAGACACACACTCATACTGAGACACACACACTGACACTCACACTGAGGCGCACACACTCATACTGAGACACACACACTGACACTCACACTGAGGCACGCACACTGACACTCATACTGAGACACGCACACTGACACTCACACTGAGGCGCACACACTCATACTGAGACATGCACACTGACACTCACACTGAGGCGCACACACTCATACTGAGACACGCACACTGACACTCACACTGAGGCGCACACACTCATACTGAGACACACACTCATACTGAGACACACACACTGACACTCACACTGAGGCGCACACACTCATACTGAGACACGCACACTGACACTCACACTGAGGCGCACACACTCATACTGAGACACACACTCATACTGAGACACGTACACTGACACTCACACTGAGGCGCACACACTCATACTGAGACACGCACACTGACACTCACACTGAGGCACACACACTCATACTGAGACACGCACACTGACACTCACACTGAGGCGCACACACTCATACTGAGACACGCACACTGACACTCACAATGAGGCACACACACTCATACTGAGACACGCACACTGACACTCACACTGAGGCGCACACACTCATACTGAGACACGCACACTGACACTCACACTGAGGCGCACATACTCATACTGAGACACGCACACTGACACTCACACTGAGGCGCACACACTCATACTGAGACACGCACACTGACACTCACACTGAGGCACACACACTCATACTGAGACACGCACACTGACACTCACACTGAGGCGCACACACTCATACTGAGACACGCACACTGACACTCACAATGAGGCACACACACTCATACTGAGACACGCACACTGACACACACAATGAGGCACACACACTCATACTGAGACACGCACACTGACACTCACACTGAGGCGCACACACTCATACTGAGACACGCACACTGACACTCACACTGAGGCACACACACTCATACTGAGACACGCACACTGACACTCACACTGAGGCGCACACACTCATACTGAGACACACACTCATACTGAGACACGCACACTGACACTCACACTGGTGCGCACACACTCCTACTGAGACACGCACACTGACACTCATACTGAGACACGCACACTAACACTGAGGCGCACACACTCATACTGAGACACGCACACTGACACTCACACTGAGGCACACACACTCATACTGAGAAACGCACACTGACACTCACACTGAGGCACACACACTCATACTGAGACACACACTCATACTGAGACACGCACACTGACACTCACACTGAGGCGCACACACTCATACTGAGACACACACTCATACTGAGACACGCACACTGACACTCACACTGAGGCGCACACACTCACACTGCGACACGCACACTGACACTCATACTGAGAAACGCACACTGACACTCACACTGAGGCGCACACACTCATACTGAGACACGCACACTGACACTCACACTGAGGCGCACACACTCATACTGAGACACACACTCACACTGAGACACGCACACTGACACTCACACTGAGGCGCACACACTCATACTGAGACACGCACACTGACACTCATACTGAGACACGCACACTGACACTCACACTGAGGCGCACACACTCATACTGAGACACGCACACTGACACTCACACTGAGGCGCACACACTCATACTGAGACACGCACACTGACACTCACACTGAGGCGCACACACTCATACTGAGACACACACTCATACTGAGACATGCACACTGACACTCACACTGAGGCGCACACACTCATACTGAGACACACACACTGACACTCATACTGAGACAAGCACACTGACACTCACACTGAGGCGCACACACTCATACTGAGACACGCACACTGACACTCACACTGAGACACGCACACTGACACTCACACTGAGGCGCACACACTCATACTGAGACACGCACACTGACACTCACACTGAGGCGCACACACTCATACTGAGACACGCACACTGACACTCACACTGAGGCGCACACACTCATACTGAGACACACACTCACACTGAGACACGCACACTGACACTCACACTGAGGCGCACACACTCATACTGAGACACACACACTGACACTCATACTGAGACACGCACACTGACACTCACACTGAGGCGCACACACTCATACTGAGACACGCACACTGACACTCACACTGAGGCACACACACTCATACTGAGACACGCACACTGACACTCACACTGAGGCGCACACACTCATACTGAGACACGCACACTGACACTCACAATGAGGCACACACACTCATACTGAGACACGCACACTGACACACACAATGAGGCACACACACTCATACTGAGACACGCACACTGACACTCACACTGAGGCGCACACACTCATACTGAGACACGCACACTGACACTCACACTGAGGCACACACACTCATACTGAGACACGCACACTGACACTCACACTGAGGCACACACTCATACTGAGACACGTACACTGACACTCACACTGAGGTACACACACTCATACTGAGACACGCACAATGACACTCACACTGAGGCACACACACTCATACTGAGACACGCACACTGACACTCACACTGAGGCACACACTCATACTGAGACACGTACACTGACACTCACACTGAGGCGCACACACTCATACTGAGACACGCACACTGACACTCACACTGAGGCGCACACACTCATACTGAGACACGCACACTGACACTCACACTGAGGCACACACACTCATACTGAGAAACGCACACTGACACTCACACTGAGGCACACACACTCATACTGAGACACACACTCATACTGAGACACGCACACTGACACTCACACTGAGGCGCACACACTCATACTGAGACACACACTCATACTGAGACACGCACACTGACACTCACACTGAGGCGCACACACTCACACTGCAACACGCACACTGACACTCATACTGAGAAACGCACACTGACACTCACACTGAGGCGCACACACTCATACTGAGACACGCACACTGACACTCACACTGAGGCGCACACACTCATACTGAGACACACACTCACACTGAGACACGCACACTGACACTCACACTGAGGCGCACACACTCATACTGAGACACGCACACTGACACTCACAATGAGGCACACACACTCATACTGAGACACGCACACTGACACACACAATGAGGCACACACACTCATACTGAGACACGCACACTGACACTCACACTGAGGCGCACACACTCATACTGAGACACGCACACTGACACTCACACTGAGGCACACACACTCATACTGAGACACGCACACTGACACTCACACTGAGGCACACACTCATACTGAGACACGTACACTGACACTCACACTGAGGCGCACACACTCATACTGAGACACGCACAATGACACTCACACTGAGGCACACACACTCATACTGAGACACGCACACTGACACTCACACTGAGGCACACACTCATACTGAGACACGTACACTGACACTCACACTGAGGCGCACACACTCATACTGAGACACGTACACTGACACTCACACTGAGGCGCACACACTCATACTGAGACACGCACACTGACACTCACACTGAGGCACACACACTCATACTGAGAAACGCACACTGACACTCACACTGAGGCACACACACTCATACTGAGACACACACTCATACTGAGACACGCACACTGACACTCACACTGAGGCGCACACACTCATACTGAGACACACACTCATACTGAGACACGCACACTGACACTCACACTGAGGCGCACACACTCACACTGCGACACGCACACTGACACTCATACTGAGAAACGCACACTGACACTCACACTGAGGCGCACACACTCATACTGAGACACGCACACTGACACTCACACTGAGGCGCACACACTCATACTGAGATACACACTCACACTGAGACACGCACACTGACACTCACACTGAGGCACACACACTCATACTGAGACACGCACACTGACACTCACACTGAGGCGCACACACTCATACTGAGATACACACTCACACTGAGACACGCACACTGACACTCACACTGAGGCACACACACTCATACTGAGACACGCACACTGACACTCACACTGAGGCGCACACACTCATACTGAGACACGCACACTGACACTCACACTGAGGCGCACACACTCATACTGAGACACGCACACTGACACTCACACTGAGGCGCACACACTCATACTGAGACACGCACACTGACACTCACACTGAGGCGCACACACTCATACTGAGACACGCACACTGACACTCACAATGAGGCACACACACTCATACTGTGACACGCACACTGACACACACAATGAGGCACACACACTCATACTGAGACACGCACACTGACACTCACACTGAGGCGCACACACTCATACTGAGACACGCACACTGACACTCACACTGAGGCACACACACTCATACTGAGACACGCACACTGACACTCACACTGAGGCGCACACACTCATACTGAGACACACACTCATACTGAGACACGCACACTGACACTCACACTGGTGCGCACACACTCCTACTGAGACACGCACACTGACACTCATACTGAGACACGCACACTGACACTGAGGCGCACACACTCATACTGAGACACGCACACTGACACTCACACTGAGGCACACACACTCATACTGAGAAACGCACACTGACACTCACACTGAGGCACACACACTCATACTGAGACACACACTCATACTGAGACACGCACACTGACACTCACACTGAGGCGCACACACTCATACTGAGACACACACTCATACTGAGACACGCACACTGACACTCACACTGAGGCGCACACACTCACACTGCGACACGCACACTGACACTCATACTGAGAAACGCACACTGACACTCACACTGAGGCGCACACACTCATACTGAGACACGCACACTGACACTCACACTGAGGCGCACACACTCATACTGAGACACACACTCACACTGAGACACGCACACTGACACTCACACTGAGGCGCACACACTCATACTGAGACACGCACACTGACACTCATACTGAGACACGCACACTGACACTCACACTGAGGCGCACACACTCATACTGAGACACACACACTGACACTCACACTGAGGCACACACACTCATACTGAGACACGCACACTGACACTCACACTGAGGCGCACACACTCATACTGAGACACGCACACTGACACTCACAATGAGGCACACACACACTCATACTGAGACACGCACACTGACACACACAATGAGGCACACACACTCATACTGAGACACGCACACTGACACTCACACTGAGGTGCACATACTCATACTGAGACACGCACACTGACACTCACACTGAGGCGCACACACTCATACTGAGATACACACTCACACTGAGACACGCACACTGACACTCACACTGAGGCGCACACACTCATACTGAGACACGCACACTGACACTCATACTGAGACACGCACACTGACACTCACACTGAGGCGCACACACTCATACTGAGACACGCACACTGACACTCACACTGAGGCGCACACACTCATACTGAGACACGCACACTGACACTCACACTGAGGCGCACACACTCATACTGAGACACACACTCACACTGAGACACGCACACTGACACTCACACTGAGGCGCACACACTCATACTGAGACACACACACTGACACTCATACTGAGACACGCACACTGACACTCACACTGAGGCGCACACACTCATACTGAGACACGCACACTGACACTCACACTGAGGCACACACACTCATACTGAGACACGCACACTGACACTCACACTGAGGCGCACACACTCATACTGAGACACGCACACTGACACTCACAATGAGGCACACACACTCATACTGAGACACGCACACTGACACACACAATGAGGCACACACACTCATACTGAGACACGCACACTGACACTCACACTGAGGCGCACACACTCATACTGAGACACGCACACTGACACTCACACTGAGGCACACACACTCATACTGAGACACGCACACTGACACTCACACTGAGGCACACACTCATACTGAGACACGTACACTGACACTCACACTGAGGTACACACACTCATACTGAGACACGCACAATGACACTCACACTGAGGCACACACACTCATACTGAGACACGCACACTGACACTCACACTGAGGCACACACTCATACTGAGACACGTACACTGACACTCACACTGAGGCGCACACACTCATACTGAGACACGCACACTGACACTCACACTGAGGCGCACACACTCATACTGAGACACGCACACTGACACTCACACTGAGGCACACACACTCATACTGAGAAACGCACACTGACACTCACACTGAGGCACACACACTCATACTGAGACACACACTCATACTGAGACACGCACACTGACACTCACACTGAGGCGCACACACTCATACTGAGACACACACTCATACTGAGACACGCACACTGACACTCACACTGAGGCGCACACACTCACACTGCAACACGCACACTGACACTCATACTGAGAAACGCACACTGACACTCACACTGAGGCGCACACACTCATACTGAGACACGCACACTGACACTCACACTGAGGCGCACACACTCATACTGAGACACACACTCACACTGAGACACGCACACTGACACTCACACTGAGGCGCACACACTCATACTGAGACACGCACACTGACACTCACAATGAGGCACACACACTCATACTGAGACACGCACACTGACACACACAATGAGGCACACACACTCATACTGAGACACGCACACTGACACTCACACTGAGGCGCACACACTCATACTGAGACACGCACACTGACACTCACACTGAGGCACACACACTCATACTGAGACACGCACACTGACACTCACACTGAGGCACACACTCATACTGAGACACGTACACTGACACTCACACTGAGGCGCACACACTCATACTGAGACACGCACAATGACACTCACACTGAGGCACACACACTCATACTGAGACACGCACACTGACACTCACACTGAGGCACACACTCATACTGAGACACGTACACTGACACTCACACTGAGGCGCACACACTCATACTGAGACACGTACACTGACACTCACACTGAGGCGCACACACTCATACTGAGACACGCACACTGACACTCACACTGAGGCACACACACTCATACTGAGAAACGCACACTGACACTCACACTGAGGCACACACACTCATACTGAGACACACACTCATACTGAGACACGCACACTGACACTCACACTGAGGCGCACACACTCATACTGAGACACACACTCATACTGAGACACGCACACTGACACTCACACTGAGGCGCACACACTCACACTGCGACACGCACACTGACACTCATACTGAGAAACGCACACTGACACTCACACTGAGGCGCACACACTCATACTGAGACACGCACACTGACACTCACACTGAGGCGCACACACTCATACTGAGATACACACTCACACTGAGACACGCACACTGACACTCACACTGAGGCACACACACTCATACTGAGACACGCACACTGACACTCACACTGAGGCGCACACACTCATACTGAGATACACACTCACACTGAGACACGCACACTGACACTCACACTGAGGCACACACACTCATACTGAGACACGCACACTGACACTCACACTGAGGCGCACACACTCATACTGAGACACGCACACTGACACTCACACTGAGGCGCACACACTCATACTGAGACACGCACACTGACACTCACACTGAGGCGCACACACTCATACTGAGACACGCACACTGACACTCACACTGAGGCGCACACACTCATACTGAGACACGCACACTGACACTCACAATGAGGCACACACACTCATACTGTGACACGCACACTGACACACACAATGAGGCACACACACTCATACTGAGACACGCACACTGACACTCACACTGAGGCGCACACACTCATACTGAGACACGCACACTGACACTCACACTGAGGCACACACACTCATACTGAGACACGCACACTGACACTCACACTGAGGCGCACACACTCATACTGAGACACACACTCATACTGAGACACGCACACTGACACTCACACTGGTGCGCACACACTCCTACTGAGACACGCACACTGACACTCATACTGAGACACGCACACTGACACTGAGGCGCACACACTCATACTGAGACACGCACACTGACACTCACACTGAGGCACACACACTCATACTGAGAAACGCACACTGACACTCACACTGAGGCACACACACTCATACTGAGACACACACTCATACTGAGACACGCACACTGACACTCACACTGAGGCGCACACACTCATACTGAGACACACACTCATACTGAGACACGCACACTGACACTCACACTGAGGCGCACACACTCACACTGCGACACGCACACTGACACTCATACTGAGAAACGCACACTGACACTCACACTGAGGCGCACACACTCATACTGAGACACGCACACTGACACTCACACTGAGGCGCACACACTCATACTGAGACACACACTCACACTGAGACACGCACACTGACACTCACACTGAGGCGCACACACTCATACTGAGACACGCACACTGACACTCATACTGAGACACGCACACTGACACTCACACTGAGGCGCACACACTCATACTGAGACACACACACTGACACTCACACTGAGGCACACACACTCATACTGAGACACGCACACTGACACTCACACTGAGGCGCACACACTCATACTGAGACACGCACACTGACACTCACAATGAGGCACACACACACTCATACTGAGACACGCACACTGACACACACAATGAGGCACACACACTCATACTGAGACACGCACACTGACACTCACACTGAGGTGCACATACTCATACTGAGACACGCACACTGACACTCACACTGAGGCGCACACACTCATACTGAGATACACACTCACACTGAGACACGCACACTGACACTCACACTGAGGCGCACACACTCATACTGAGACACGCACACTGACACTCATACTGAGACACGCACACTGACACTCACACTGAGGCGCACACACTCATACTGAGACACGCACACTGACACTCACACTGAGGCGCACACACTCATACTGAGACATGCACACTGACACTCACACTGAGGCGCACACACTCATACTGAGACACACACTCACACTGAGACACGCACACTGACACTCACACTGAGGCGCACACACTCATACTGAGACACACACACTGACACTCATACTGAGACACGCACACTGACACTCACACTGAGGCGCACACACTCATACTGAGACACGCACACTGACACTCACACTGAGGCACACACACTCATACTGAGACACGCACACTGACACTCACACTGAGGCGCACACACTCATACTGAGACACGCACACTGACACTCACAATGAGGCACACACACTCATACTGAGACACGCACACTGACACACACAATGAGGCACACACACTCATACTGAGACACGCACACTGACACTCACACTGAGACACCCACACTGACACTCACACTGAGGCGCACACACTCATACTGAGACACGCACACTGACACTCACAATGAGGCACACACACTCATACTGAGACACGCACACTGACACACACAATGAGGCACACACACTCATACTGAGACACGCACACTGACACTCACACTGAGGCGCACACACTCATACTGAGACACGCACACTGACACTCACACTGAGGCACACACACTCATACTGAGACACGCACACTGACACTCACACTGAGGCGCACACACTCATACTGAGACACGCACACTGACACTCACAATGAGGCACACACACTCATACTGAGACACGCACACTGACACACACAATGAGGCACACACACTCATACTGAGACACGCACACTGACACTCACACTGAGGCGCACACACTCATACTGAGACACGCACACTGACACTCACACTGAGGCACACACACTCATACTGAGACACGCACACTGACACTCACACTGAGGCGCACACACTCATACTGAGACACACACTCATACTGAGACACGCACACTGACACTCACACTGGTGCGCACACACTCCTACTGAGACACGCACACTGACACTCATACTGAGACACGCACACTAACACTCACACTGAGGCACACACACTCATACTGAGACACGCACACTGACACTCACACTGAGGCACACACACTCATACTGAGAAACGCACACTGACACTCACACTGAGGCACAGACACTCATACTGAGACACACACTCATACTGAGACACGCACACTGACACTCATACTGAGAAACGCACACTGACACTCACACTGAGGCGCACACACTCATACTGAGACACGCACACTGACACTCACACTGAGGCGCACACACTCATACTGAGACACACACTCACACTGAGACACGCACACTGACACTCACACTGAGGCGCACACACTCATACTGAGACACGCACACTGACACTCATACTGAGACACGCACACTGACACTCACACTGAGGCGCACACACTCATACTGAGACACGCACACTGACACTCACACTGAGGCGCACACACTCATACTGAGACACGCACACTGACACTCACACTGAGGCGCACACACTCATACTGAGACACACACTCATACTGAGACATGCACACTGACACTCACACTGAGGCGCACACACTCATACTGAGACACACACACTGACACTCATACTGAGACAAGCACACTGACACTCACACTGAGGCGCACACACTCATACTGAGACACGCACACTGACACTCACACTGAGACACGCACACTGACACTCACACTGAGGCGCACACACTCATACTGAGACACTGACACTCACACTGAGGCGCACACACTCATACTGAGACACGCACACTGACACTCACACTGAGGCGCACACACTCATACTGAGACACGCACACTGACACTCACACTGAGGCGCACACACTCATACTGAGACACGCACACTGACACTCACACTGAGGCGCACACACTCATACTGAGACACGCACACTGACACTCACAATGAGGCACATACACTCATACTGTGACACGCACACTGACACACACAATGAGGCACACACACTCATACTGAGACACGCACACTGACACTCACACTGAGGCGCACACACTCATACTGAGACACGCACACTGACACTCACACTGAGGCACACACACTCATACTGAGACACGCACACTGACACTCACACTGAGGCGCACACACTCATACTGAGACACACACTCATACTGAGACACACACACTGACACTCATACTGAGACAAGCACACTGACACTCACACTGAGGCGCACACACTCATACTGAGACACGCACACTGACACTCACACTGAGACACGCACACTGACACTCACACTGAGGCGCACACACTCATACTGAGACACTGACACTCACACTGAGGCGCACACACTCATACTGAGACACGCACACTGACACTCACACTGAGGCGCACACACTCATACTGAGACACGCACACTGACACTCACACTGAGGCGCACACACTCATACTGAGACACGCACACTGACACTCACACTGAGGCGCACACACTCATACTGAGACACGCACACTGACACTCACAATGAGGCACATACACTCATACTGTGACACGCACACTGACACACACAATGAGGCACACACACTCATACTGAGACACGCACACTGACACTCACACTGAGGCGCACACACTCATACTGAGACACGCACACTGACACTCACACTGAGGCACACACACTCATACTGAGACACGCACACTGACACTCACACTGAGGCGCACACACTCATACTGAGACACACACTCATACTGAGACACGCACACTGACACTCACACTGGTGCGCACACACTCCTACTGAGACACGCACACTGACACCCATACTGAGACACGCACACTGACACTGAGGCGCACACACTCATACTGAGACACGCACACTGACACTCACACTGAGGCACACACACTCATACTGAGAAACGCACACTGACACTCACACTGAGGCACACACACTCATACTGAGACACACACTCATACTGAGACACGCACACTGACACTCACACTGAGGCGCACACACTCATACTGAGACACACACTCATACTGAGACACGCACACTGACACTCACACTGAGGCGCACACACTCACACTGCGACACGCACACTGACACTCATACTGAGAAACGCACACTGACACTCACACTGAGGCGCACACACTCATACTGAGACACGCACACTGACACTCACACTGAGGCGCACACACTCATACTGAGACACACACTCACACTGAGACACGCACACTGACACTCACACTGAGGCGCACACACTCATACTGAGACACGCACACTGACACTCATACTGAGACACGCACACTGACACTCACACTGAGGCGCACACACTCATACTGAGACACACACACTGACACTCACACTGAGGCGCACACACTCACACTGCGACACGCACACTGACACTCATACTGAGAAACGCACACTGACACTCACACTGAGGCGCACACACTCATACTGAGACACACACTCATACTGAGACACGCACACTGACACTCACACTGAGGCGCACACACTCACACTGCGACACGCACACTGACACTCATACTGAGAAACGCACACTGACACTCACACTGAGGCGCACACACTCATACTGAGACACGCACACTGACACTCACACTGAGGCGCACACACTCATACTGAGACACACACTCACACTGAGACACGCACACTGACACTCACACTGAGGCGCACACACTCATACTGAGACACGCACACTGACACTCATACTGAGACACGCACACTGACACTCACACTGAGGCGCACACACTCATACTGAGACACACACACTGACACTCACACTGAGGCACACACACTCATACTGAGACACGCACACTGACACTCACACTGAGGCGCACACACTCATACTGAGACACGCACACTGACACTCACAATGAGGCACACACACACTCATACTGAGACACGCACACTGACACACACAATGAGGCACACACACTCATACTGAGACACGCACACTGACACTCACACTGAGGTGCACATACTCATACTGAGACACGCACACTGACACTCACACTGAGGCGCACACACTCATACTGAGATACACACTCACACTGAGACACGCACACTGACACTCACACTGAGGCGCACACACTCATACTGAGACACGCACACTGACACTCATACTGAGACACGCACACTGACACTCACACTGAGGCGCACACACTCATACTGAGACACGCACACTGACACTCACACTGAGGCGCACACACTCATACTGAGACATGCACACTGACACTCACACTGAGGCGCACACACTCATACTGAGACACACACTCACACTGAGACACGCACACTGACACTCACACTGAGGCGCACACACTCATACTGAGACACACACACTGACACTCATACTGAGACATGCACACTGACACTCACACTGAGGCGCACACACTCATACTGAGACACGCACACTGACACTCACACTGAGGCACACACACTCATACTGAGACACGCACACTGACACTCACACTGAGGCGCACACACTCATACTGAGACACGCACACTGACACTCACAATGAGGCACACACACTCATACTGAGACACGCACACTGACACACACAATGAGGCACACACACTCATACTGAGACACGCACACTGACACTCACACTGAGACACCCACACTGACACTCACACTGAGGCGCACACACTCATACTGAGACACGCACACTGACACTCACAATGAGGCACACACACTCATACTGAGACACGCACACTGACACACACAATGAGGCACACACACTCATACTGAGACACGCACACTGACACTCACACTGAGGCGCACACACTCATACTGAGACACGCACACTGACACTCACACTGAGGCACACACACTCATACTGAGACACGCACACTGACACTCACACTGAGGCGCACACACTCATACTGAGACACGCACACTGACACTCACAATGAGGCACACACACTCATACTGAGACACGCACACTGACACACACAATGAGGCACACACACTCATACTGAGACACGCACACTGACACTCACACTGAGGCGCACACACTCATACTGAGACACGCACACTGACACTCACACTGAGGCACACACACTCATACTGAGACACGCACACTGACACTCACACTGAGGCGCACACACTCATACTGAGACACACACTCATACTGAGACACGCACACTGACACTCACACTGGTGCGCACACACTCCTACTGAGACACGCACACTGACACTCATACTGAGACACGCACACTAACACTCACACTGAGGCACACACACTCATACTGAGACACGCACACTGACACTCACACTGAGGCACACACACTCATACTGAGAAACGCACACTGACACTCACACTGAGGCACAGACACTCATACTGAGACACACACTCATACTGAGACACGCACACTGACACTCATACTGAGAAACGCACACTGACACTCACACTGAGGCGCACACACTCATACTGAGACACGCACACTGACACTCACACTGAGGCGCACACACTCATACTGAGACACACACTCACACTGAGACACGCACACTGACACTCACACTGAGGCGCACACACTCATACTGAGACACGCACACTGACACTCATACTGAGACACGCACACTGACACTCACACTGAGGCGCACACACTCATACTGAGACACGCACACTGACACTCACACTGAGGCGCACACACTCATACTGAGACACGCACACTGACACTCACACTGAGGCGCACACACTCATACTGAGACACACACTCATACTGAGACATGCACACTGACACTCACACTGAGGCGCACACACTCATACTGAGACACACACACTGACACTCATACTGAGACAAGCACACTGACACTCACACTGAGGCGCACACACTCATACTGAGACACGCACACTGACACTCACACTGAGACACGCACACTGACACTCACACTGAGGCGCACACACTCATACTGAGACACTGACACTCACACTGAGGCGCACACACTCATACTGAGACACGCACACTGACACTCACACTGAGGCGCACACACTCATACTGAGACACGCACACTGACACTCACACTGAGGCGCACACACTCATACTGAGACACGCACACTGACACTCACACTGAGGCGCACACACTCATACTGAGACACGCACACTGACACTCACAATGAGGCACATACACTCATACTGTGACACGCACACTGACACACACAATGAGGCACACACACTCATACTGAGACACGCACACTGACACTCACACTGAGGCGCACACACTCATACTGAGACACGCACACTGACACTCACACTGAGGCACACACACTCATACTGAGACACGCACACTAACACTCACACTGAGGCGCACACACTCATACTGAGACACACACTCATACTGAGACACACACACTGACACTCATACTGAGACAAGCACACTGACACTCACACTGAGGCGCACACACTCATACTGAGACACGCACACTGACACTCACACTGAGACACGCACACTGACACTCACACTGAGGCGCACACACTCATACTGAGACACTGACACTCACACTGAGGCGCACACACTCATACTGAGACACGCACACTGACACTCACACTGAGGCGCACACACTCATACTGAGACACGCACACTGACACTCACACTGAGGCGCACACACTCATACTGAGACACGCACACTGACACTCACACTGAGGCGCACACACTCATACTGAGACACGCACACTGACACTCACAATGAGGCACATACACTCATACTGTGACACGCACACTGACACACACAATGAGGCACACACACTCATACTGAGACACGCACACTGACACTCACACTGAGGCGCACACACTCATACTGAGACACGCACACTGACACTCACACTGAGGCACACACACTCATACTGAGACACGCACACTGACACTCACACTGAGGCGCACACACTCATACTGAGACACACACTCATACTGAGACACGCACACTGACACTCACACTGGTGCGCACACACTCCTACTGAGACACGCACACTGACACCCATACTGAGACACGCACACTGACACTGAGGCGCACACACTCATACTGAGACACGCACACTGACACTCACACTGAGGCACACACACTCATACTGAGAAACGCACACTGACACTCACACTGAGGCACACACACTCATACTGAGACACACACTCATACTGAGACACGCACACTGACACTCACACTGAGGCGCACACACTCATACTGAGACACACACTCATACTGAGACACGCACACTGACACTCACACTGAGGCGCACACACTCACACTGCGACACGCACACTGACACTCATACTGAGAAACGCACACTGACACTCACACTGAGGCGCACACACTCATACTGAGACACGCACACTGACACTCACACTGAGGCGCACACACTCATACTGAGACACACACTCACACTGAGACACGCACACTGACACTCACACTGAGGCGCACACACTCATACTGAGACACGCACACTGACACTCATACTGAGACACGCACACTGACACTCACACTGAGGCGCACACACTCATACTGAGACACACACACTGACACTCACACTGAGGCACACACACTCATACTGAGACACGCACACTGACACTCACAATGAGGCACACACACACTCATACTGAGACACGCACACTGACACACACAATGAGGCACACACACTCATACTGAGACACGCACACTGACACTCACACTGAGGCGCACATACTCATACTGAGACACGCACACTGACACTCACACTGAGGCGCACACACTCATACTGAGATACACACTCACACTGAGACACGCACACTGACACTCACACTGAGGCGCACACACTCATACTGAGACACGCACACTGACACTCATACTGAGACACGCACACTGACACTCACACTGAGGCGCACACACTCATACTGAGACACGCACACTGACACTCACACTGAGGCGCACACACTCATACTGAGACATGCACACTGACACTCACACTGAGGCGCACACACTCATACTGAGACACACACTCACACTGAGACACGCACACTGACACTCACACTGAGGCGCACACACTCATACTGAGACACACACACTGACACTCATACTGAGACACGCACACTGACACTCACACTGAGGCGCACACACTCATACTGAGACACGCACACTGACACTCACACTGAGGCACACACACTCATACTGAGACACGCACACTGACACTCACACTGAGGCGCACACACTCATACTGAGACACGCACACTGACACTCACAATGAGGCACACACACTCATACTGAGACACGCACACTGACACACACAATGAGGCACACACACTCATACTGAGACACGCACACTGACACTCACACTGAGACACCCACACTGACACTCACACTGAGGCGCACACACTCATACTGAGACACGCACACTGACACTCACACTGAGGCACACACACTCATACTGAGACACGCACACTGACACTCACACTGAGGCGCACACACTCATACTGAGACACGCACACTGACACTCACAATGAGGCACACACACTCATACTGAGACACGCACACTGACACACACAATGAGGCGCACACACTCATACTGAGACACGCACACTGACACTCACACTGAGGCGCACACACTCATACTGAGACACGCACACTGACACTCACACTGAGGCACACACACTCATACTGAGACACGCACACTGACACTCACACTGAGGCACACACTCATACTGAGACACGTACACTGACACTCACACTGAGGCGCACACACTCATACTGAGACACGCACAATGACACTCACACTGAGGCACACACACTCATACTGAGACACGCACACTGACACTCACACTGAGGCACACACTCATACTGAGACACGTACACTGACACTCACACTGAGGCGCACACACTCATACTGAGACACGTACACTGACACTCACACTGAGGCGCACACACTCATACTGAGACACGCACACTGACACTCACACTGAGGCACACACACTCATACTGAGAAACGCACACTGACACTCACACTGAGGCACACACACTCATACTGAGACACACACTCATACTGAGACACGCACACTGACACTCACACTGAGGCGCACACACTCATACTGAGACACACACTCATACTGAGACACGCACACTGACACTCACACTGAGGCGCACACACTCACACTGCAACACGCACACTGACACTCATACTGAGAAACGCACACTGACACTCACACTGAGGCGCACACACTCATACTGAGACACGCACACTGACACTCACACTGAGGCGCACACACTCATACTGAGACACACACTCACACTGAGACACGCACACTGACACTCACACTGAGGCGCACACACTCATACTGAGACACGCACACTGACACTCACAATGAGGCACACACACTCATACTGAGACACGCACACTGACACACACAATGAGGCACACACACTCATACTGAGACACGCACACTGACACTCACACTGAGGCGCACACACTCATACTGAGACACGCACACTGACACTCACACTGAGGCACACACACTCATACTGAGACACGCACACTGACACTCACACTGAGGCACACACTCATACTGAGACACGTACACTGACACTCACACTGAGGCACAGACACTCATACTGAGACACACACTCATACTGAGACACGCACACTGACACTCATACTGAGAAACGCACACTGACACTCACACTGAGGCGCACACACTCATACTGAGACACGCACACTGACACTCACACTGAGGCGCACACACTCATACTGAGACACACACTCACACTGAGACACGCACACTGACACTCACACTGAGGCGCACACACTCATACTGAGACACGCACACTGACACTCATACTGAGACACGCACACTGACACTCACACTGAGGCGCACACACTCATACTGAGACACGCACACTGACACTCACACTGAGGCGCACACACTCATACTGAGACACGCACACTGACACTCACACTGAGGCGCACACACTCATACTGAGACACACACTCATACTGAGACATGCACACTGACACTCACACTGAGGCGCACACACTCATACTGAGACACACACACTGACACTCATACTGAGACAAGCACACTGACACTCACACTGAGGCGCACACACTCATACTGAGACACGCACACTGACACTCACACTGAGACACGCACACTGACACTCACACTGAGGCGCACACACTCATACTGAGACACTGACACTCACACTGAGGCGCACACACTCATACTGAGACACGCACACTGACACTCACACTGAGGCGCACACACTCATACTGAGACACGCACACTGACACTCACACTGAGGCGCACACACTCATACTGAGACACGCACACTGACACTCACACTGAGGCGCACACACTCATACTGAGACACGCACACTGACACTCACAATGAGGCACATACACTCATACTGTGACACGCACACTGACCCACACAATGAGGCACACACACTCATACTGAGACACGCACACTGACACTCACACTGAGGCGCACACACTCATACTGAGACACGCACACTGACACTCACACTGAGGCACACACACTCATACTGAGACACGCACACTGACACTCACACTGAGGCGCACACACTCATACTGAGACACACACTCATACTGAGACACACACACTGACACTCATACTGAGACAAGCACACTGACACTCACACTGAGGCGCACACACTCATACTGAGACACGCACACTGACACTCACACTGAGACACGCACACTGACACTCACACTGAGGCGCACACACTCATACTGAGACACTGACACTCACACTGAGGCGCACACACTCATACTGAGACACGCACACTGACACTCACACTGAGGCGCACACACTCATACTGAGACACGCACACTGACACTCACACTGAGGCGCACACACTCATACTGAGACACGCACACTGACACTCACACTGAGGCGCACACACTCATACTGAGACACGCACACTGACACTCACAATGAGGCACATACACTCATACTGTGACACGCACACTGACACACACAATGAGGCACACACACTCATACTGAGACACGCACACTGACACTCACACTGAGGCGCACACACTCATACTGAGACACGCACACTGACACTCACACTGAGGCACACACACTCATACTGAGACACGCACACTGACACTCACACTGAGGCGCACACACTCATACTGAGACACACACTCATACTGAGACACGCACACTGACACTCACACTGGTGCGCACACACTCCTACTGAGACACGCACACTGACACCCATACTGAGACACGCACACTGACACTGAGGCGCACACACTCATACTGAGACACGCACACTGACACTCACACTGAGGCACACACACTCATACTGAGAAACGCACACTGACACTCACACTGAGGCACACACACTCATACTGAGACACACACTCATACTGAGACACGCACACTGACACTCACACTGAGGCGCACACACTCATACTGAGACACACACTCATACTGAGACACGCACACTGACACTCACACTGAGGCGCACACACTCACACTGCGACACGCACACTGACACTCATACTGAGAAACGCACACTGACACTCACACTGAGGCGCACACACTCATACTGAGACACGCACACTGACACTCACACTGAGGCGCACACACTCATACTGAGACACACACTCACACTGAGACACGCACACTGACACTCACACTGAGGCGCACACACTCATACTGAGACACGCACACTGACACTCATACTGAGACACGCACACTGACACTCACACTGAGGCGCACACACTCATACTGAGACACACACACTGACACTCACACTGAGGCACACACACTCATACTGAGACACGCACACTGACACTCACACTGAGGCGCACACACTCATACTGAGACACGCACACTGACACTCACAATGAGGCACACACACACTCATACTGAGACGCACACTGACACACACAATGAGGCACACACACTCATACTGAGACACGCACACTGACACTCACACTGAGGCGCACATACTCATACTGAGACACGCACACTGACACTCACACTGAGGCGCACACACTCATACTGAGATACACACTCACACTGAGACACGCACACTGACACTCACACTGAGGCGCACACACTCATACTGAGACACGCACACTGACACTCATACTGAGACACGCACACTGACACTCACACTGAGGCGCACACACTCATACTGAGACACGCACACTGACACTCACACTGAGGCGCACACACTCATACTGAGACATGCACACTGACACTCACACTGAGGCGCACACACTCATACTGAGACACACACTCACACTGAGACACGCACACTGACACTCACACTGAGGCGCACACACTCATACTGAGACACACACACTGACACTCATACTGAGACACGCACACTGACACTCACACTGAGGCGCACACACTCATACTGAGACACGCACACTGACACTCACACTGAGGCACACACACTCATACTGAGACACGCACACTGACACTCACACTGAGGCGCACACACTCATACTGAGACACGCACACTGACACTCACAATGAGGCACACACACTCATACTGAGACACGCACACTGACACACACAATGAGGCACACACACTCATACTGAGACACGCACACTGACACTCACACTGAGACACCCACACTGACACTCACACTGAGGCGCACACACTCATACTGAGACACGCACACTGACACTCACACTGAGGCACACACACTCATACTGAGACACGCACACTGACACTCACACTGAGGCGCACACACTCATACTGAGACACGCACACTGACACTCACAATGAGGCACACACACTCATACTGAGACACGCACACTGACACACACAATGAGGCGCACACACTCATACTGAGACACGCACACTGACACTCACACTGAGGCGCACACACTCATACTGAGACACGCACACTGACACTCACACTGAGGCACACACACTCATACTGAGACACGCACACTGACACTCACACTGAGGCACACACTCATACTGAGACACGTACACTGACACTCACACTGAGGCGCACACACTCATACTGAGACACGCACAATGACACTCACACTGAGGCACACACACTCATACTGAGACACGCACACTGACACTCACACTGAGGCACACACTCATACTGAGACACGTACACTGACACTCACACTGAGGCGCACACACTCATACTGAGACACGTACACTGACACTCACACTGAGGCGCACACACTCATACTGAGACACGCACACTGACACTCACACTGAGGCACACACACTCATACTGAGAAACGCACACTGACACTCACACTGAGGCACACACACTCATACTGAGACACACACTCATACTGAGACACGCACACTGACACTCACACTGAGGCGCACACACTCATACTGAGACACACACTCATACTGAGACACGCACACTGACACTCACACTGAGGCGCACACACTCACACTGCAACACGCACACTGACACTCATACTGAGAAACGCACACTGACACTCACACTGAGGCGCACACACTCATACTGAGACACGCACACTGACACTCACACTGAGGCGCACACACTCATACTGAGACACACACTCACACTGAGACACGCACACTGACACTCACACTGAGGCGCACACACTCATACTGAGACACGCACACTGACACTCACAATGAGGCACACACACTCATACTGAGACACGCACACTGACACACACAATGAGGCACACACACTCATACTGAGACACGCACACTGACACTCACACTGAGGCGCACACACTCATACTGAGACACGCACACTGACACTCACACTGAGGCACACACACTCATACTGAGACACGCACACTGACACTCACACTGAGGCACACACTCATACTGAGACACGTACACTGACACTCACACTGAGGCGCACACACTCATACTGAGACACGCACAATGACACTCACACTGAGGCACACACACTCATACTGAGACACGCACACTGACACTCACACTGAGGCACACACTCATACTGAGACACGTACACTGACACTCACACTGAGGCGCACACACTCATACTGAGACACGTACACTGACACTCACACTGAGGCGCACACACTCATACTGAGACACGCACACTGACACTCACACTGAGGCACACACACTCATACTGAGAAACGCACACTGACACTCACACTGAGGCACACACACTCATACTGAGACACACACTCATACTGAGACACGCACACTGACACTCACACTGAGGCGCACACACTCATACTGAGACACACACTCATACTGAGACACGCACACTGACACTCACACTGAGGCGCACACACTCACACTGCGACACGCACACTGACACTCATACTGAGAAACGCACACTGACACTCACACTGAGGCGCACACACTCATACTGAGACACGCACACTGACACTCACACTGAGGCGCACACACTCATACTGAGACACACACTCACACTGAGACACGCACACTGACACTCACACTGAGGCGCACACACTCATACTGAGACACGCACACTGACACTCATACTGAGACACGCACACTGACACTCACACTGAGGCGCACACACTCATACTGAGACACGCACACTGACACTCACACTGAGGCGCACACACTCATACTGAGATACACACTCACACTGAGACACGCACACTGACACTCACACTGAGGCACACACACTCATACTGAGACACGCACACTGACACTCACACTGAGGCGCACACACTCATACTGAGACACACACTCATACTGAGACATGCACACTGACACTCACACTGAGGCGCACACACTCATACTGAGATACACACTCACACTGAGACACGCACACTGACACTCACACTGAGGCACACACACTCATACTGAGACACGCACACTGACACTCACACTGAGGCGCACACACTCATACTGAGACACGCACACTGACACTCACACTGAGGCGCACACACTCATACTGAGACACGCACACTGACACTCACACTGAGGCGCACACACTCATACTGAGACATGCACACTGACACTCACACTGAGGCGCACACACTCATACTGAGACACGCACACTGACACTCACAATGAGGCACACACACTCATACTGTGACACGCACACTGACACACACAATGAGGCACACACACTCATACTGAGACACGCACACTGACACTCACACTGAGGCGCACACACTCATACTGAGACACGCACACTGACACTCACACTGAGGCACACACACTCATACTGAGACACGCACACTGACACTCACACTGAGGCGCACACACTCATACTGAGACACACACTCATACTGAGACACGCACACTGACACTCACACTGGTGCGCACACACTCCTACTGAGACACGCACACTGACACTCATACTGAGACACGCACACTGACACTGAGGCGCACACACTCATACTGAGACACGCACACTGACACTCACACTGAGGCACACACACTCATACTGAGAAACGCACACTGACACTCACACTGAGGCACACACACTCATACTGAGACACACACTCATACTGAGACACGCACACTGACACTCACACTGAGGCGCACACACTCATACTGAGACACACACTCATACTGAGACACGCACACTGACACTCACACTGAGGCGCACACACTCACACTGCGACACGCACACTGACACTCATACTGAGAAACGCACACTGACACTCACACTGAGGCGCACACACTCATACTGAGACACGCACACTGACACTCACACTGAGGCGCACACACTCATACTGAGACACACACTCACACTGAGACACGCACACTGACACTCACACTGAGGCGCACACACTCATACTGAGACACGCACACTGACACTCACACTGAGGCGCACATACTCATACTGAGACACGCACACTGACACTCACACTGAGGCGCACACACTCATACTGAGATACACACTCACACTGAGACACGCACACTGACACTCACACTGAGGCGCACACACTCATACTGAGACACGCACACTGACACTCATACTGAGACACGCACACTGACACTCACACTGAGGCGCACACACTCATACTGAGACACGCACACTGACACTCACACTGAGGCGCACACACTCATACTGAGACATGCACACTGACACTCACACTGAGGCGCACACACTCATACTGAGACACACACTCACACTGAGACACGCACACTGACACTCACACTGAGGCGCACACACTCATACTGAGACACACACACTGACACTCATACTGAGACACGCACACTGACACTCACACTGAGGCGCACACACTCATACTGAGACACGCACACTGACACTCATACTGAGACACGCACACTGACACTCACACTGAGGCGCACACACTCATACTGAGACACGCACACTGACACTCACAATGAGGCACACACACTCATACTGAGACACGCACACTGACACACACAATGAGGCACACACACTCATACTGAGACACGCACACTGACACTCACACTGAGGCGCACACACTCATACTGAGACACGCACACTGACACTCACACTGAGGCACACACACTCATACTGAGACACGCACACTGACACTCACACTGAGGCGCACACACTCATACTGAGACACGCACACTGACACTCACAATGAGGCACACACACTCATACTGAGACACGCACACTGACACACACAATGAGGCACACACACTCATACTGAGACACGCACACTGACACTCACACTGAGGCGCACACACTCATACTGAGACACGCACACTGACACTCACACTGAGGCACACACACTCATACTGAGACACGCACACTGACACTCACACTGAGGCGCACACACTCATACTGAGACACACACTCATACTGAGACACGCACACTGACACTCACACTGGTGCGCACACACTCCTACTGAGACACGCACACTGACACTCATACTGAGACACGCACACTAACACTGAGGCGCACACACTCATACTGAGACACGCACACTGACACTCACACTGAGGCACACACACTCATACTGAGAAACGCACACTGACACTCACACTGAGGCACACACACTCATACTGAGACACGCACACTGACACTCACACTGAGGCGCACACACTCATACTGAGACACACACTCATACTGAGACACGCACACTGACACTCACACTGAGGCGCACACACTCATACTGAGACACGCACACTGACACTCATACTGAGAAACGCACACTGACACTCACACTGAGGCGCACACACTCATATTGAGACACGCACACTGACACTCACACTGAGGCACACACACTCATACTGAGACACACACTCACACTGAGACACGCACACTGACACTCACACTGAGGCGCACACACTCATACTGAGACACGCACACTGACACTCATACTGAGACACGCACACTGACACTCACACTGAGGCGCACACACTCATACTGAGACACGCACACTGACACTCACACTGAGGCGCACACACTCATACTGAGACACGCACACTGACACTCACACTGAGGCGCACACACTCATACTGAGACACACACTCATACTGAGACATGCACACTGACACTCACACTGAGGCGCACACACTCATACTGAGACACACACACTGACACTCATACTGAGACAAGCACACTGACACTCACACTGAGGCGCACACACTCATACTGAGACACGCACACTGACACTCACACTGAGACACGCACACTGACACTCACACTGAGGCGCACACACTCATACTGAGACACTGACACTCACACTGAGGCGCACACACTCATACTGAGACACGCACACTGACACTCACACTGAGGCGCACACACTCATACTGAGACACGCACACTGACACTCACACTGAGGCGCACACACTCATACTGAGACACGCACACTGACACTCACACTGAGGCGCACACACTCATACTGAGACACGCACACTGACACTCACAATGAGGCACATACACTCATACTGTGACACGCACACTGACACACACAATGAGGCACACACACTCATACTGAGACACGCACACTGACACTCACACTGAGGCGCACACACTCATACTGAGACATGCACACTGACACTCACACTGAGGCACACACACTCATACTGAGACACGCACACTGACACTCACACTGAGGCGCACACACTCATACTGAGACACACACTCATACTGAGACACGCACACTGACACTCACACTGGTGCGCACACACTCCTACTGAGACACGCACACTGACACTCATACTGAGACACGCACACTGACACTGAGGCGCACACACTCATACTGAGACACGCACACTGACACTCACACTGAGGCACACACACTCATACTGAGAAACGCACACTGACACTCACACTGAGGCACACACACTCATACTGAGACACACACTCATACTGAGACACGCACACTGACACTCACACTGAGGCGCACACACTCATACTGAGACACACACTCATACTGAGACACGCACACTGACACTCACACTGAGGCGCACACACTCACACTGCGACACGCACACTGACACTCATACTGAGAAACGCACACTGACACTCACACTGAGGCGCACACACTCATACTGAGACACGCACACTGACACTCACACTGAGGCGCACACACTCATACTGAGACACACACTCACACTGAGACACGCACACTGACACTCACACTGAGGCGCACACACTCATACTGAGACACGCACACTGACACTCATACTGAGACACGCACACTGACACTCACACTGAGGCGCACACACTCATACTGAGACACACACACTGACACTCACACTGAGGCACACACACTCATACTGAGACACGCACACTGACACTCACACTGAGGCGCACACACTCATACTGAGACACGCACACTGACACTCACAATGAGGCACACACACACTCATACTGAGACACGCACACTGACACACACAATGAGGCACACACACTCATACTGAGACACGCACACTGACACTCACACTGAGGCGCACATACTCATACTGAGACACGCACACTGACACTCACACTGAGGCGCACACACTCATACTGAGATACACACTCACACTGAGACACGCACACTGACACTCACACTGAGGCGCACACACTCATACTGAGACACGCACACTGACACTCATACTGAGACACGCACACTGACACTCACACTGAGGCGCACACACTCATACTGAGACACGCACACTGACACTCACACTGAGGCGCACACACTCATACTGAGACATGCACACTGACACTCACACTGAGGCGCACACACTCATACTGAGACACACACTCACACTGAGACACGCACACTGACACTCACACTGAGGCGCACACACTCATACTGAGACACACACACTGACACTCATACTGAGACACGCACACTGACACTCACACTGAGGCGCACACACTCATACTGAGACACGCACACTGACACTCACACTGAGGCACACACACTCATACTGAGACACGCACACTGACACTCACACTGAGGCGCACACACTCATACTGAGACACGCACACTGACACTCACAATGAGGCACACACACTCATACTGAGACACGCACACTGACACTCACACTGAGGCGCACACACTCATACTGAGATACACACTCACACTGAGACACGCACACTGACACTCACACTGAGGCGCACACACTCATACTGAGACACGCACACTGACACTCATACTGAGACACGCACACTGACACTCACACTGAGGCGCACACACTCATACTGAGACACGCACACTGACACTCACACTGAGGCGCACACACTCATACTGAGACATGCACACTGACACTCACACTGAGGCGCACACACTCATACTGAGACACACACTCACACTGAGACACGCACACTGACACTCACACTGAGGCGCACACACTCAAACTGAGACACACACACTGACACTCATACTGAGACACGCACACTGACACTCACACTGAGGCGCACACACTCATACTGAGACACGCACACTGACACTCACACTGAGGCACACACACTCATACTGAGACACGCACACTGACACTCACACTGAGGCGCACACACTCATACTGAGACACGCACACTGACACTCACACTGAGGCACACACACTCATACTGAGACACGCACACTGACACTCACACTGAGGCGCACACACTCATACTGAGACACGCACACTGACACACACAATGAGGCACACACACTCATACTGAGACACGCACACTGACACTCACACTGAGACACCCACACTGACACTCACACTGAGGCGCACACACTCATACTGAGACACGCACACTGACACTCACAATGAGGCACACACACTCATACTGAGACACGCACACTGACACACACAATGAGGCACACACACTCATACTGAGACACGCACACTGACACTCACACTGAGGCGCACACACTCATACTGAGACACGCACACTGACACTCACACTGAGGCACACACACTCATACTGAGACACGCACACTGACACTCACACTGAGGCGCACACACTCATACTGAGACACGCACACTGACACTCACAATGAGGCACACACACTCATACTGAGACACGCACACTGACACACACAATGAGGCACACACACTCATACTGAGACACGCACACTGACACTCACACTGAGGCACACACACTCATACTGAGACACGCACACTGACACTCACACTGAGGCGCACACACTCATACTGAGACACACACTCATACTGAGACACGCACACTGACACTCACACTGGTGCGCACACACTCCTACTGAGACACGCACACTGACACTCATACTGAGACACGCACACTAACACTGAGGCGCACACACTCATACTGAGACACGCACACTGACACTCACACTGAGGCACACACACTCATACTGAGAAACGCACACTGACACTCACACTGAGGCACACACACTCATACTGAGACACACACTCATACTGAGACACGCACACTGACACTCACACTGAGGCGCACACACTCATACTGAGACACACACTCATACTGAGACACGCACACTGACACTCACACTGAGGCGCACACACTCACACTGCGACACGCACACTGACACTCATACTGAGAAACGCACACTGACACTCACACTGAGGCGCACACACTCATACTGAGACACGCACACTGACACTCACACTGAGGCGCACACACTCATACTGAGACACACACTCACACTGAGACACGCACACTGACACTCACACTGAGGCGCACACACTCATACTGAGACACGCACACTGACACTCATACTGAGACACGCACACTGACACTCACACTGAGGCGCACACACTCATACTGAGACACACACACTGACACTCACACTGAGGCACACACACTCATACTGAGACACGCACACTGACACTCACACTGAGGCGCACACACTCATACTGAGACACGCACACTGACACTCACAATGAGGCACACACACACTCATACTGAGACACGCACACTGACACACACAATGAGGCACACACACTCATACTGAGACATGCACACTGACACTCACACTGAGGCGCACATACTCATACTGAGACACGCACACTGACACTCACACTGAGGCGCACACACTCATACTGAGATACACACTCACACTGAGACACGCACACTGACACTCACACTGAGGCGCACACACTCATACTGAGACACGCACACTGACACTCATACTGAGACACGCACACTGACACTCACACTGAGGCGCACACACTCATACTGAGACACGCACACTGACACTCACACTGAGGCGCACACACTCATACTGAGACATGCACACTGACACTCACACTGAGGCGCACACACTCATACTGAGACACACACTCACACTGAGACACGCACACTGACACTCACACTGAGGCGCACACACTCATACTGAGACACACACACTGACACTCATACTGAGACACGCACACTGACACTCACACTGAGGCGCACACACTCATACTGAGACACGCACACTGACACTCACACTGAGGCACACACACTCATACTGAGACACGCACACTGACACTCACACTGAGGCGCACACACTCATACTGAGACACGCACACTGACACTCACACTGAGGCACACACACTCATACTGAGACACGCACACTGACACTCACAATGAGGCACACACACTCATACTGAGACACGCACACTGACACACACAATGAGGCACACACACTCATACTGAGACACGCACACTGACACTCACACTGAGACACCCACACTGACACTCACACTGAGGCGCACACACTCATACTGAGACACGCACACTGACACTCACACTGAGGCACACACACTCATACTGAGACACGCACACTGACACTCACACTGAGGCGCACACACTCATACTGAGACACGCACACTGACACTCACAATGAGGCACACACACTCATACTGAGACACGCACACTGACACACACAATGAGGCGCACACACTCATACTGAGACACGCACACTGACACTCACACTGAGGCGCACACACTCATACTGAGACACGCACACTGACACTCACACTGAGGCACACACACTCATACTGAGACACGCACACTGACACTCACACTGAGGCACACACTCATACTGAGACACGTACACTGACACTCACACTGAGGCGCACACACTCATACTGAGACACGCACAATGACACTCACACTGAGGCACACACACTCATACTGAGACACGCACACTGACACTCACACTGAGGCACACACTCATACTGAGACACGTACACTGACACTCACACTGAGGCGCACACACTCATACTGAGACACGTACACTGACACTCACACTGAGGCGCACACACTCATACTGAGACACGCACACTGACACTCACACTGAGGCACACACACTCATACTGAGAAACGCACACTGACACTCACACTGAGGCACACACACTCATACTGAGACACACACTCATACTGAGACACGCACACTGACACTCACACTGAGGCGCACACACTCATACTGAGACACACACTCATACTGAGACACGCACACTGACACTCACACTGAGGCGCACACACTCACACTGCAACACGCACACTGACACTCATACTGAGAAACGCACACTGACACTCACACTGAGGCGCACACACTCATACTGAGACACGCACACTGACACTCACACTGAGGCGCACACACTCATACTGAGACACACACTCACACTGAGACACGCACACTGACACTCACACTGAGGCGCACACACTCATACTGAGACACGCACACTGACACTCACAATGAGGCACACACACTCATACTGAGACACGCACACTGACACACACAATGAGGCACACACACTCATACTGAGACACGCACACTGACACTCACACTGAGGCGCACACACTCATACTGAGACACGCACACTGACACTCACACTGAGGCACACACACTCATACTGAGACACGCACACTGACACTCACACTGAGGCACACACTCATACTGAGACACGTACACTGACACTCACACTGAGGCGCACACACTCATACTGAGACACGCACAATGACACTCACACTGAGGCACACACACTCATACTGAGACACGCACACTGACACTCACACTGAGGCACACACTCATACTGAGACACGTACACTGACACTCACACTGAGGCGCACACACTCATACTGAGACACGTACACTGACACTCACACTGAGGCGCACACACTCATACTGAGACACGCACACTGACACTCACACTGAGGCACACACACTCATACTGAGAAACGCACACTGACACTCACACTGAGGCACACACACTCATACTGAGACACGCACACTGACACTCACACTGAGGCGCACACACTCATACTGAGACACACACTCATACTGAGACACGCACACTGACACTCACACTGAGGCGCACACACTCACACTGCGACACGCACACTGACACTCATACTGAGAAACGCACACTGACACTCACACTGAGGCGCACACACTCATACTGAGACACGCACACTGACACTCACACTGAGGCGCACACACTCATACTGAGACACACACTCACACTGAGACACGCACACTGACACTCACACTGAGGCGCACACACTCATACTGAGACACGCACACTGACACTCATACTGAGACACGCACACTGACACTCACACTGAGGCGCACACACTCATACTGAGACACGCACACTGACACTCACACTGAGGCGCACACACTCATACTGAGATACACACTCACACTGAGACACGCACACTGACACTCACACTGAGGCACACACACTCATACTGAGACACGCACACTGACACTCACACTGAGGCGCACACACTCATACTGAGACACACACTCATACTGAGACATGCACACTGACACTCACACTGAGGCGCACACACTCATACTGAGATACACACTCACACTGAGACACGCACACTGACACTCACACTGAGGCACACACACTCATACTGAGACACGCACACTGACACTCACACTGAGGCGCACACACTCATACTGAGACACGCACACTGACACTCACACTGAGGCGCACACACTCATACTGAGACACGCACACTGACACTCACACTGAGGCGCACACACTCATACTGAGACATGCACACTGACACTCACACTGAGGCGCACACACTCATACTGAGACACGCACACTGACACTCACACTGAGGCACACACACTCATACTGAGACACGTACACTGACACTCACACTGAGGCGCACACACTCATACTGAGACACGCACACTGACACTCACACTGAGGCGCACACACTCATACTGAGACACGCACACTGACACACACAATGAGGCACACACACTCATACTGAGACACGCACACTGACACTCACAATGAGGCACACACACTCATACTGTGACACGCACACTGACACACACAATGAGGCACACACACTCATACTGAGACACGCACACTGACACTCACACTGAGGCGCACACACTCATACTGAGACACGCACACTGACACTCACACTGAGGCACACACACTCATACTGAGACACGCACACTGACACTCACACTGAGGCGCACACACTCATACTGAGACACACACTCATACTGAGACACGCACACTGACACTCACACTGGTGCGCACACACTCCTACTGAGACACGCACACTGACACTCATACTGAGACACGCACACTGACACTGAGGCGCACACACTCATACTGAGACACGCACACTGACACTCACACTGAGGCACACACACTCATACTGAGAAACGCACACTGACACTCACACTGAGGCACACACACTCATACTGAGACACACACTCATACTGAGACACGCACACTGACACTCACACTGAGGCGCACACACTCATACTGAGACACACACTCATACTGAGACACGCACACTGACACTCACACTGAGGCGCACACACTCACACTGCGACACGCACACTGACACTCATACTGAGAAACGCACACTGACACTCACACTGAGGCGCACACACTCATACTGAGACACGCACACTGACACTCACACTGAGGCGCACACACTCATACTGAGACACACACTCACACTGAGACACGCACACTGACACTCACACTGAGGCGCACACACTCATACTGAGACACGCACACTGACACTCATACTGAGACACGCACACTGACACTCACACTGAGGCGCACACACTCATACTGAGACACGCACACTGACACTCACAATGAGGCACACACACACTCATACTGAGACACGCACACTGACACACACAATGAGGCACACACACTCATACTGAGACACGCACACTGACACTCACACTGAGGCGCACATACTCATACTGAGACACGCACACTGACACTCACACTGAGGCGCACACACTCATACTGAGATACACACTCACACTGAGACACGCACACTGACACTCACACTGAGGCGCACACACTCATACTGAGACACGCACACTGACACTCATACTGAGACACGCACACTGACACTCACACTGAGGCGCACACACTCATACTGAGACACGCACACTGACACTCACACTGAGGCGCACACACTCATACTGAGACATGCACACTGACACTCACACTGAGGCGCACACACTCATACTGAGACACACACTCACACTGAGACACGCACACTGACACTCACACTGAGGCGCACACACTCATACTGAGACACACACACTGACACTCATACTGAGACACGCACACTGACACTCACACTGAGGCGCACACACTCATACTGAGACACGCACACTGACACTCACACTGAGGCACACACACTCATACTGAGACACGCACACTGACACTCACACTGAGGCGCACACACTCATACTGAGACACGCACACTGACACTCACAATGAGGCACACACACTCATACTGAGACACGCACACTGACACACACAATGAGGCACACACACTCATACTGAGACACGCACAATGACACTCACACTGAGACACCCACACTGACACTCACACTGAGGCGCACACACTCATACTGAGACACGCACACTGACACTCACAATGAGGCACACACACTCATACTGAGACACGCACACTGACACACACAATGAGGCACACACACTCATACTGAGACACGCACACTGACACTCACACTGAGGCGCACACACTCATACTGAGACACGCACACTGACACTCACACTGAGGCACACACACTCATACTGAGACACGCACACTGACACTCACACTGAGGCGCACACACTCATACTGAGACACGCACACTGACACTCACAATGAGGCACACACACTCATACTGAGACACGCACACTGACACACACAATGAGGCACACACACTCATACTGAGACACGCACACTGACACTCACACTGAGGCGCACACACTCATACTGAGACACGCACACTGACACTCACACTGAGGCACACACACTCATACTGAGACACGCACACTGACACTCACACTGAGGCGCACACACTCATACTGAGACACACACTCATACTGAGACACGCACACTGACACTCACACTGGTGCGCACACACTCCTACTGAGACACGCACACTGACACTCATACTGAGACACGCACACTAACACTGAGGCGCACACACTCATACTGAGACACGCACACTGACACTCACACTGAGGCACACACACTCATACTGAGAAACGCACACTGACACTCACACTGAGGCACACACACTCATACTGAGACACACACTCATACTGAGACACGCACACTGACACTCACACTGAGGCGCACACACTCATACTGAGACACACACTCATACTGAGACACGCACACTGACACTCACACTGAGGCGCACACACTCACACTGCGACACGCACACTGACACTCAAACTGAGAAACGCACACTGACACTCACACTGAGGCGCACACACTCATATTGAGACACGCACACTGACACTCACATTGAGGCGCACACACTCATACTGAGACACACACTCACACTGAGACACGCACACTGACACTCACACTGAGGCGCACACACTCATACTGAGACACGCACACTGACACTCATACTGAGACACGCACACTGACACTCACACTGAGGCGCACACACTCATACTGAGACACGCACACTGACACTCACACTGAGGCGCACACACTCATACTGAGACACGCACACTGACACTCACACTGAGGCGCACACACTCATACTGAGACACACACTCATACTGAGACATGCACACTGACACTCACACTGAGGCGCACACACTCATACTGAGACACACACACTGACACTCATACTGAGACACGCACACTGACACTCACACTGAGGCGCACACACTCATACTGAGACACGCACACTGACACTCACACTGAGACACGCACACTGACACTCACACTGAGGCGCACACACTCATACTGAGACACTGACACTCACACTGAGGCGCACACACTCATACTGAGACACGCACACTGACACTCACACTGAGGCGCACACACTCATACTGAGACACGCACACTGACACTCACACTGAGGCGCACACACTCATACTGAGACACGCACACTGACACTCACACTGAGGCGCACACACTCATACTGAGACACGCACACTGACACTCACAATGAGGCACATACACTCATACTGTGACACGCACACTGACACACACAATGAGGCACACACACTCATACTGAGACACGCACACTGACACTCACACTGAGGCGCACACACTCATACTGAGACACGCACACTGACACTCACACTGAGGCACACACACTCATACTGAGACACGCACACTGACACTCACACTGAGGCGCACACACTCATACTGAGACACACACTCATACTGAGACACGCACACTGACACTCACACTGGTGCGCACACACTCCTACTGAGACACGCACACTGACACTCATACTGAGACACGCACACTGACACTGAGGCGCACACACTCATACTGAGACACGCACACTGACACTCACACTGAGGCACACACACTCATACTGAGAAACGCACACTGACACTCACACTGAGGCACACACACTCATACTGAGACACGCACACTGACACTCACACTGAGGCGCACACACTCATACTGAGACACACACTCATACTGAGACACGCACACTGACACTCACACTGAGGCGCACACACTCATACTGAGACACGCACACTGACACTCACACTGAGGCGCACACACTCACACTGACACTCACACTGAGGCGCACACACTCATACTGAGACACACACACTGACACTCATACTGAGACAAGCACACTGACACTCACACTGAGGCGCACACACTCATACTGAGACACGCACACTGACACTCACACTGAGGCACACACACTCATACTGAGACACGCACACTGACACTCACACTGAGGCGCACACACTCATACTGAGACACGCACACTGACACTCACAATGAGGCACACACACTCATACTGAGACACGCACACTGACACACACAATGAGGCACACACACTCATACTGAGACACGCACACTGACACTCACACTGAGGCGCACACACTCATACTGAGACACGCACACTGACACTCACACTGAGGCACACACACTCATACTGAGACACGCACACTGACACTCACACTGAGGCGCACACACTCATACTGAGACACGCACACTGACACTCACAATGAGGCACACACACTCATACTGAGACACGCACACTGACACACACAATGAGGCACACACACTCATACTGAGACACGCACACTGACACTCACACTGAGGCGCACACACTCATACTGAGACACGCACACTGACACTCACACTGAGGCACACACACTCATACTGAGACACGCACACTGACACTCACACTGAGGCGCACACACTCATACTGAGACACACACTCATACTGAGACACGCACACTGACACTCACACTGGTGCGCACACACTCCTACTGAGACACGCACACTGACACTCATACTGAGACACGCACACTAACACTGAGGCGCACACACTCATACTGAGACACGCACACTGACACTCACACTGAGGCACACACACTCATACTGAGAAACGCACACTGACACTCACACTGAGGCACACACACTCATACTGAGACACACACTCATACTGAGACACGCACACTGACACTCACACTGAGGCGCACACACTCATACTGAGACACACACTCATACTGAGACACGCACACTGACACTCACACTGAGGCGCACACACTCACACTGCGACACGCACACTGACACTCATACTGAGAAACGCACACTGACACTCACACTGAGGCGCACACACTCATACTGAGACACGCACACTGACACTCACACTGAGGCGCACACACTCATACTGAGACACACACTCACACTGAGACACGCACACTGACACTCACACTGAGGCGCACACACTCATACTGAGACACGCACACTGACACTCATACTGAGACACGCACACTGACACTCACACTGAGGCGCACACACTCATACTGAGACACACACACTGACACTCACACTGAGGCACACACACTCATACTGAGACACGCACACTGACACTCACACTGAGGCGCACACACTCATACTGAGACACGCACACTGACACTCACAATGAGGCACACACACACTCATACTGAGACACGCACACTGACACACACAATGAGGCACACACACTCATACTGAGACACGCACACTGACACTCACACTGAGGCGCACATACTCATACTGAGACACGCACACTGACACTCACACTGAGGCGCACACACTCATACTGAGATACACACTCACACTGAGACACGCACACTGACACTCACACTGAGGCGCACACACTCATACTGAGACACGCACACTGACACTCATACTGAGACACGCACACTGACACTCACACTGAGGCGCACACACTCATACTGAGACACGCACACTGACACTCACACTGAGGCACACACACTCATACTGAGACATGCACACTGACACTCACACTGAGGCGCACACACTCATACTGAGACACACACTCACACTGAGACACGCACACTGACACTCACACTGAGGCGCACACACTCATACTGAGACACACACACTGACACTCATACTGAGACACGCACACTGACACTCACACTGAGGCGCACACACTCATACTGAGACACGCACACTGACACTCACACTGAGGCACACACACTCATACTGAGACACGCACACTGACACTCACACTGAGGCGCACACACTCATACTGAGACACGCACACTGACACTCACAATGAGGCACACACACTCATACTGAGACACGCACACTGACACACACAATGAGGCACACACACTCATACTGAGACACGCACACTGACACTCACACTGAGACACCCACACTGACACTCACACTGAGGCGCACACACTCATACTGAGACACGCACACTGACACTCACAATGAGGCACACACACTCATACTGAGACACGCACACTGACACACACAATGAGGCACACACACTCATACTGAGACACGCACACTGACACTCACACTGAGGCGCACACACTCATACTGAGACACGCACACTGACACTCACACTGAGGCACACACACTCATACTGAGACACGCACACTGACACTCACACTGAGGCGCACACACTCATACTGAGACACGCACACTGACACTCACAATGAGGCACACACACTCATACTGAGACACGCACACTGACACACACAATGAGGCACACACACTCATACTGAGACACGCACACTGACACTCACACTGAGGCACACACACTCATACTGAGACACGCACACTGACACTCACACTGAGGCGCACACACTCATACTGAGGCACGCACACTGACACTCACACTGAGGCACACACACTCACACTGAGGCACGCACACTGACACTCATACTGAGACACGCACACTGACACTCACACTGAGGCGCACACACTCATACTGAGGCACGCACACTGACACTCACACTGAGGCACACACACTCACACTGAGGCACGCACACTGACACTCATACTGAGACACGCACACTGACACTCACACTGAGGCACACACACTCACACTGAGGCACGCACACTGACACTCATACTGAGACACGCACACTGACACTCACACTGAGGCGCACACACTCATACTGAGACACGCACACTGACACTCACACTGAGGCGCACACACTCATACTGAGACACGCACACTGACACTCACACTGAGACACGCACACTGACACTCACACTGAGGCGCACACACTCATACTGAGACACGCACACTGACACTCACACTGAGGCGCACACACTCATACTGAGACACGCACACTGACACTCACACTGAGGCGCACACACTCATACTGAGACACACACTCACACTGAGACACGCACACTGACACTCACACTGAGGCGCACACACTCATACTGAGACACACACTCATACTGAGACACGCACACTGACACTCACACTGAGGCGCACACACTCACACTGCGACACGCACACTGACACTCAAACTGAGAAACGCACACTGACACTCACACTGAGGCGCACACACTCATATTGAGACACGCACACTGACACTCACACTGAGGCGCACACACTCATACTGAGACACACACTCACACTGAGACACGCACACTGACACTCACACTGAGGCGCACACACTCATACTGAGACACGCACACTGACACTCATACTGAGACACGCACACTGACACTCACACTGAGGCGCACACACTCATACTGAGACACGCACACTGACACTCACACTGAGGCGCACACACTCATACTGAGACACGCACACTGACACTCACACTGAGGCGCACACACTCATACTGAGATACACACTCATACTGAGACATGCACACTGACACTCACACTGAGGCGCACACACTCATACTGAGACACACACACTGACACTCATACTGAGACACGCACACTGACACTCACACTGAGGCGCACACACTCATACTGAGACACGCACACTGACACTCACACTGAGACACGCACACTGACACTCACACTGAGGCGCACACACTCATACTGAGACACTGACACTCACACTGAGGCGCACACACTCATACTGAGACACGCACACTGACACTCACACTGAGGCGCACACACTCATACTGAGACACGCACACTGACACTCACACTGAGGCGCACACACTCATACTGAGACACGCACACTGACACTCACACTGAGGCGCACACACTCATACTGAGACACGCACACTGACACTCACAATGAGGCACATACACTCATACTGTGACACGCACACTGACACACACAATGAGGCACACACACTCATACTGAGACACGCACACTGACACTCACACTGAGGCGCACACACTCATACTGAGACACGCACACTGACACTCACACTGAGGCACACACACTCATACTGAGACACGCACACTGACACTCACACTGAGGCGCACACACTCATACTGAGACACACACTCATACTGAGACACGCACACTGACACTCACACTGGTGCGCACACACTCCTACTGAGACACGCACACTGACACTCATACTGAGACACGCACACTGACACTGAGGCGCACACACTCATACTGAGACACGCACACTGACACTCACACTGAGGCACACACACTCATACTGAGAAACGCACACTGACACTCACACTGAGGCACACACACTCATACTGAGACACACACTCATACTGAGACACGCACACTGACACTCACACTGAGGCGCACACACTCATACTGAGACACACACTCATACTGAGACACGCACACTGACACTCACACTGAGGCGCACACACTCATACTGAGACACGCACACTGACACTCACACTGAGGCGCACACACTCACACTGACACTCACACTGAGGCGCACACACTCATACTGAGACACACACACTGACACTCATACTGAGACAAGCACACTGACACTCACACTGAGGCGCACACACTCATACTGAGACACGCACACTGACACTCACACTGAGGCACACACACTCATACTGAGACACGCACACTGACACTCACACTGAGGCGCACACACTCATACTGAGACACGCACACTGACACTCACAATGAGGCACACACACTCATACTGAGACACGCACACTGACACACACAATGAGGCACACACACTCATACTGAGACACGCACACTGACACTCACACTGAGGCGCACACACTCATACTGAGACACGCACACTGACACTCACACTGAGGCACACACACTCATACTGAGACACGCACACTGACACTCACACTGAGGCGCACACACTCATACTGAGACACGCACACTGACACTCACAATGAGGCACACACACTCATACTGAGACACGCACACTGACACACACAATGAGGCACACACACTCATACTGAGACACGCACACTGACACTCACACTGAGGCGCACACACTCATACTGAGACACGCACACTGACACTCACACTGAGGCACACACACTCATACTGAGACACGCACACTGACACTCACACTGAGGCGCACACACTCATACTGAGACACACACTCATACTGAGACACGCACACTGACACTCACACTGGTGCGCACACACTCCTACTGAGACACGCACACTGACACTCATACTGAGACACGCACACTAACACTGAGGCGCACACACTCATACTGAGACACGCACACTGACACTCACACTGAGGCACACACACTCATACTGAGAAACGCACACTGACACTCACACTGAGGCACACACACTCATACTGAGACACACACTCATACTGAGACACGCACACTGACACTCACACTGAGGCGCACACACTCATACTGAGACACACACTCATACTGAGACACGCACACTGACACTCACACTGAGGCGCACACACTCACACTGCGACACGCACACTGACACTCATACTGAGAAACGCACACTGACACTCACACTGAGGCGCACACACTCATACTGAGACACGCACACTGACACTCACACTGAGGCGCACACACTCATACTGAGACACACACTCACACTGAGACACGCACACTGACACTCACACTGAGGCGCACACACTCATACTGAGACACGCACACTGACACTCATACTGAGACACGCACACTGACACTCACACTGAGGCGCACACACTCATACTGAGACACACACACTGACACTCACACTGAGGCACACACACTCATACTGAGACACGCACACTGACACTCACACTGAGGCGCACACACTCATACTGAGACACGCACACTGACACTCACAATGAGGCACACACACACTCATACTGAGACACGCACACTGACACACACAATGAGGCACACACACTCATACTGAGACACGCACACTGATACTCACACTGAGGCGCACATACTCATACTGAGACACGCACACTGACACTCACACTGAGGCGCACACACTCATACTGAGATACACACTCACACTGAGACACGCACACTGACACTCACACTGAGGCGCACACACTCATACTGAGACACGCACACTGACACTCATACTGAGACACGCACACTGACACTCACACTGAGGCGCACACACTCATACTGAGACACGCACACTGACACTCACACTGAGGCACACACACTCATACTGAGACATGCACACTGACACTCACACTGAGGCGCACACACTCATACTGAGACACACACTCACACTGAGACACGCACACTGACACTCACACTGAGGCGCACACACTCATACTGAGACACACACACTGACACTCATACTGAGACACGCACACTGACACTCACACTGAGGCGCACACACTCATACTGAGACACGCACACTGACACTCACACTGAGGCACACACACTCATACTGAGACACGCACACTGACACTCACACTGAGGCGCACACACTCATACTGAGACACGCACACTGACACTCACAATGAGGCACACACACTCATACTGAGACACGCACACTGACACACACAATGAGGCACACACACTCATACTGAGACACGCACACTGACACTCACACTGAGACACCCACACTGACACTCACACTGAGGCGCACACACTCATACTGAGACACGCACACTGACACTCACAATGAGGCACACACACTCATACTGAGACACGCACACTGACACACACAATGAGGCACACACACTCATACTGAGACACGCACACTGACACTCACACTGAGGCGCACACACTCATACTGAGACACGCACACTGACACTCACACTGAGGCACACACACTCATACTGAGACACGCACACTGACACTCACACTGAGGCGCACACACTCATACTGAGACACGCACACTGACACTCACAATGAGGCACACACACTCATACTGAGACACGCACACTGACACACACAATGAGGCACACACACTCATACTGAGACACGCACACTGACACTCACACTGAGGCACACACACTCATACTGAGACACGCACACTGACACTCACACTGAGGCGCACACACTCATACTGAGGCACGCACACTGACACTCACACTGAGGCACACACACTCACACTGAGGCACGCACACTGACACTCATACTGAGACACGCACACTGACACTCACACTGAGGCGCACACACTCATACTGAGGCACGCACACTGACACTCACACTGAGGCACACACACTCACACTGAGGCACGCACACTGACACTCATACTGAGACACGCACACTGACACTCACACTGAGGCACACACACTCACACTGAGGCACGCACACTGACACTCATACTGAGACACGCACACTGACACTCACACTGAGGCGCACACACTCATACTGAGACACGCACACTGACACTCACACTGAGGCGCACACACTCATACTGAGACACGCACACTGACACTCACACTGAGGCGCACACACTCATACTGAGACACACACTCATACTGAGACATGCACACTGACACTCACACTGAGGCGCACACACTCATACTGAGACACACACACTGACACTCATACTGAGACAAGCACACTGACACTCACACTGAGGCGCACACACTCATACTGAGACACGCACACTGAGACACGCACACTGACACTCACACTGAGGCGCACACACTCATACTGAGACACGCACACTGACACTCACACTGAGGCGCACACACTCATACTGAGACACGCACACTGACACTCACACTGAGGCGCACACACTCATACTGAGACACACACTCACACTGAGACACGCACACTGACACTCACACTGAGGCGCACACACTCATACTGAGACACACACACTGACACTCATACTGAGACACGCACACTGACACTCACACTGAGGCGCACACACTCATACTGAGACACGCACACTGACACTCACACTGAGGCACACACACTCATACTGAGACACGCACACTGACACTCACAATGAGGCACACACACTCATACTGAGACACGCACACTGACACACACAATGAGGCACACACACTCATACTGAGACACGCACACTGACACTCACACTGAGGCGCACACACTCATACTGAGACACGCACACTGACACTCACACTGAGGCACACACACTCATACTGAGACACGCACACTGACACTCACACTGAGGCGCACACACTCATACTGAGACACGCACACTGACACTCACAATGAGGCACACACACTCATACTGAGACACGCACACTGACACACACAATGAGGCACACACACTCATACTGAGACACGCACACTGACACTCACACTGAGGCGCACACACTCATACTGAGACACGCACACTGACACTCACACTGAGGCACACACACTCATACTGAGACACGCACACTGACACTCACACTGAGGCGCACACACTCATACTGAGACACACACTCATACTGAGACACGCACACTGACACTCACACTGTGCGCACACACTCCTACTGAGACACGCACACTGACACTCATACTGAGACACGCACACTAACACTGAGGCGCACACACTCATACTGAGACACGCACACTGACACTCACACTGAGGCACACACACTCATACTGAGAAACGCACACTGACACTCACACTGAGGCACACACACTCATACTGAGACACACACTCATACTGAGACACGCACACTGACACTCACACTGAGGCGCACACACTCATACTGAGACACACACTCATACTGAGACACGCACACTGACACTCACACTGAGGCGCACACACTCACACTGCGACACGCACACTGACACTCATACTGAGAAACGCACACTGACACTCACACTGAGGCGCACACACTCATACTGAGACACGCACACTGACACTCACACTGAGGCGCACACACTCATACTGAGACACGCACACTGACACTCACACTGAGGCACACACTCATACTGAGACACGTACACTGACACTCACACTGAGGCGCACACACTCATACTGAGACACGCACAATGACACTCACACTGAGGCACACACACTCATACTGAGACACGCACACTGACACTCACACTGAGGCACACACTCATACTGAGACACGCACACTGACACTCACACTGAGGGCGCACACACTCATACTGAGACACGCACACTGACACTCACAAAGAGGCACACACACTCATACTGAGACACGCACACTGACACACACAATGAGGCACACACACTCATACTGAGACACGCACACTGACACTCACACTGAGGCGCACACACTCATACTGAGACAACGGCACACTGACACTCACACTGAGGCACACACACTCATACTGAGACACGCACACTGACACTCACACTGAGGCGCACACACTCATACTGAGACACGCACACTGACACTCACACTGAGGCACACACTCATACTGAGACACGTACACTGACACTCACACTGAGGCGCACACACTCATACTGAGACACGCACAATGACACTCACACTGAGGCACACACACTCATACTGAGACACGCACACTGACACTCACACTGAGGCACACACTCATACTGAGACACGCACACTGACACTCACACTGAGGCGCACACACTCATACTGAGACACGCACACTGACACTCACAATGAGGCACACACACTCATACTGAGACACGCACACTGACACACACAATGAGGCACACACACTCATACTGAGACACGCACACTGACACTCACACTGAGGCGCACACACTCATACTGAGACACGCACACTGACACTCACACTGAGGCACACACACTCATACTGAGACACGCACACTGACACTCACACTGAGGCGCACACACTCATACTGAGACACACACTCATACTGAGACACGCACACTGACACTCACACTGGTGCGCACACACTCCTACTGAGACACGCACACTGACACTCATACTGAGACACGCACACTAACACTGAGGCGCACACACTCATACTGAGACACGCACACTGACACTCACACTGAGGCACACACACTCATACTGAGAAACGCACACTGACACTCACACTGAGGCACACACACTCATACTGAGACACACACTCATACTGAGACACGCACACTGACACTCACACTGAGGCGCACACACTCATACTGAGACACACACTCATACTGAGACACGCACACTGACACTCACACTGAGGCGCACACACTCACACTGCGACACGCACACTGACACTCATACTGAGAAACGCACACTGACACTCACACTGAGGCGCACACACTCATACTGAGACACGCACACTGACACTCACACTGAGGCGCACACACTCATACTGAGACACGCACACTGACACTCACACTGAGGCACACACTCATACTGAGACACGTACACTGACACTCACACTGAGGCGCACACACTCATACTGAGACACGCACAATGACACTCACACTGAGGCACACACACTCATACTGAGACACGCACACTGACACTCACACTGAGGCACACACTCATACTGAGACACGTACACTGACACTCACACTGAGGCGCACACACTCATACTGAGACACGTACACTGACACTCACACTGAGGCGCACACACTCATACTGAGACATGCACACTGACACTCACACTGAGGCACACACACTCATACTGAGAAACGCACACTGACACTCACACTGAGGCACACACACTCATACTGAGACACGCACACTGACACTCACACTGAGGCACACACTCATACTGAGACACGCACACTGACACTCACACTGAGGCATTTGGACTTTTACTGAGACACACACTCATACTGAGACACGCACACTGACACTCACACTGAGGCGCACACACTCACACTGCGACACGCACACTGACACTCATACTGAGAAACGCACACTGACACTCACACTGAGGCGCACACACTCATACTGAGACACGCACACTGACACTCACACTGAGGCGCACACACTCATACTGAGACACGCACACTGACACTCACACTGAGGCACACACTCATACTGAGACACGTACACTGACACTCACACTGAGGCGCACACACTCATACTGAGACACGCACAATGACACTCACACTGAGGCGCACACACTCATACTGAGACACGCACAATGACACTCACACTGAGGCACACACACTCATACTGAGACACGCACACTGACACTCACACTGAGGCACACACTCATACTGAGACACGTACACTGACACTCACACTGAGGCGCACACACTCATACTGAGACACGTACACTGACACTCACACTGAGGCGCACACACTCATACTGAGACATGCACACTGACACTCACACTGAGGCACACACACTCATACTGAGAAACGCACACTGACACTCACACTGAGGCACACACACTCATACTGAGACACGCACACTGACACTCACACTGAGGCACACACTCATACTGAGACACGCACACTGACACTCACACTGAGGCATTTGGACTTTTACTGAGACACACAGACACACTGAGGCACACACTCATACTGAGACACGCACACTGACACTCACACTGAGGCACACACTCATACTGAGACACGTACACTGACACTCACACTGAGGCGCACACACTCATACTGAGACACGCACAATGACACTCACACTGAGGCGCACACACTCATACTGAGACACGCACAATGACACTCACACTGAGGCACACACACTCATACTGAGACACGCACACTGACACTCACACTGAGGCACACACTCATACTGAGACACGTACACTGACACTCACACTGAGGCGCACACACTCATACTGAGACACGTACACTGACACTCACACTGAGGCGCACACACTCATACTGAGACATGCACACTGACACTCACACTGAGGCACACACACTCATACTGAGAAACGCACACTGACACTCACACTGAGGCACACACACTCATACTGAGACACGCACACTGACACTCACACTGAGGCACACACTCATACTGAGACACGCACACTGACACTCACACTGAGGCATTTGGACTTTTACTGAGACACACAGACACACTGAGGCACACACTCATACTGAGACACGCACACTGACACTCACACTGAGGCACACACTCATACTGAGACACGTACACTGACACTCACACTGAGGCGCACACACTCATACTGAGACACGCACAATGACACTCACACTGAGGCGCACACACTCATACTGAGACACGCACAATGACACTCACACTGAGGCACACACACTCATACTGAGACACGCACACTGACACTCACACTGAGGCACACACTCATACTGAGACACGTACACTGACACTCACACTGAGGCGCACACACTCATACTGAGACACGTACACTGACACTCACACTGAGGCGCACACACTCATACTGAGACATGCACACTGACACTCACACTGAGGCACACACACTCATACTGAGAAACGCACACTGACACTCACACTGAGGCACACACACTCATACTGAGACACGCACACTGACACTCACACTGAGGCACACACTCATACTGAGACACGCACACTGACACTCACACTGAGGCATTTGGACTTTTACTGAGACACACAGACACACTGAGGCACACACTCATACTGAGACACGCACACTGACACTCACACTGAGGCACACACTCATACTGAGACACGTACACTGACACTCACACTGAGGCGCACACACTCATACTGAGACACGCACAATGACACTCACACTGAGGCGCACACACTCATACTGAGACACGCACAATGACACTCACACTGAGGCACACACACTCATACTGAGACACGCACACTGACACTCACACTGAGGCACACACTCATACTGAGACACGTACACTGACACTCACACTGAGGCGCACACACTCATACTGAGACACGTACACTGACACTCACACTGAGGCGCACACACTCATACTGAGACATGCACACTGACACTCACACTGAGGCACACACACTCATACTGAGAAACGCACACTGACACTCACACTGAGGCACACACACTCATACTGAGACACGCACACTGACACTCACACTGAGGCACACACTCATACTGAGACACGCACACTGACACTCACACTGAGGCATTTGGACTTTTACTGAGACACACAGACACACTGAGGCACACACTCATACTGAGACACGCACACTGACACTCACACTGAGGCATTTGGACTTTTACTGAGACACACAGACACACTGAGGCACACACACACTGACACACACTACCACAGTAGTTACCTCCAGGCAGGAGGTGCCAGCTCACACTACAGGAGACAGTGTCAGCAAAGTAGACAAAGCAGCAGTCAGATCACAGGAGACTGGGCACAGTCGGGGGCGTGACTTAATCACGGATATGTGACCACGCCCCTTTTTATAAAAATAACCCCTCACTATCAAGCAGCAGGCTCCAAAGCCAGCCCGACACTAGCTGGTGTACACAGTGCCCCCCCCCCCCCCCTTCCACTACTACTCCCTGCAGCCCTGTCACGGGGGGAGGGGGAGTCTCTGGTGATCTGTGGGTGAGAGCTGCCCCCCTTCCCACGTTACTTTCATTCTCTCTCCCCCCCTCACCTGGGTCCTGGCCTCGGAATATGTGTCTTCCGCAGAGGTGTCAGTGCTGCTCCCTGGGAGAGAGCAGTGGAGGAAGGGAGCTGCATAAAGCACTCCCAGCTCTCTGCACCCGGCTCTTGCGGTGCTGTCTTCTGCTCTCCCCCCTTCTCCATGTACCGCTGCAAGAACAGTGCTGTGAGTAAGGAGGCAGGGAGGGGGGAGCCGCTCATAGTCAGCGCCGCATTCACTCTGTCTCCTCGGCATCCCGGCGCGCTGCAGCTGGAGCATTGCCTGACGTGTCCCGCCGCCACTTCTCCCAGCCGCGTCTATGTGGTTGGACCAGCGAATCCAGCACTGGATCCGCTGTCCAATCACAGGTGCCTCGCTAGCAGGGGCGTGCTTTCCCTGCTAGCGAGGCACTTGTATAAGTGCCGCTTTCCACTGTTTTTGTGATAGGCTTTTACAGCCCAGCGCATAGCCCCGCCCCCCGCTTTGTCCCGTTCCCACTGGTTACGGGAGGCACTAGCTGTCAGTGCCTCCCAAATGTAGTACATGCGGACTACAATGATTGTAATAATACAAAGAGGGTACATCTGACACAGAATATATGTCTTATGTATCTTCTTTGTATTATTTTAATCATTAGTGACAGGGGAGGCACTGCCTCCCCTGACTGCACGTCCCTGCCGGGTATTCTCTGGGGGTCACCCTCACAGATACTGACCCAGCCCACCATCGTTTTGCTTCCAAGAACGGACGAGATCGGGCTTTATCGGTGGGGTATGGTAGTAATTTCTTGGGCCTGACTCACCAATGAGAGTGCACCTAAGGAAGATTAGAAGGAGAGACAGAAAATGGGGCAGATCTGCTGTCTATGTTAGGCACAGGGTAAACCTGTGGATCATGGATGAGAGTCCGCAGATATATACAGAAGTGAAAAGGAAGAGAAAAAGAGGAAGGAAAGGAGGGGAAGAGCAAGGAGAAGAAGGTGAAGGGGGGGAAAAGAGAGAAAGAGGGGGGGAGGGAAAAGGAGCTGAAAGGAGATTGAGTCGGATGTCAGCTTGGTATCAGAGCCAAAATAGAATCAAAGTTAAGAATGATTGGGCATAAGCCCAATTGACTGAAGGTTGGTACACAGGCCCAAATAGGTAGCTGTTATTGTACTTATTAACACATATGCTGCAAAGATTATCAGAAAAGAACACTGTGTATAGCTTACAGCACAACTGATAGGTTATTTCAGAGAGGTAATGGTATGATAATCCTGCCTAGGTCCCTGGAACATCCGGTATGGTATAGAGACGTTAGAAAAATTCACAATTTAGGGTATGTTAGAGAATACTCCTGTTACCAGTATACCAGGTAAGGGGAGTGGACAGGCCCCTGCAGATACTAATTGGCTACATATTATTATTATTATTCTCTCGTCGGTGCTATTCAAAAAGAATCATAAAATGACAATGGTAATTAAGATGATTATAGTAATTATGATGCTGTGATTTGAAAAGAGCAAAAAATTGGCAAAAATAACAATTGGCAAAATATATATATATATATATATATATATATATATATATGACACAAAATATTTGTGGAAAATTGTTAGAAGTAGCAGTCACTGCCCAGATCACTGGGATGCCCTAATTAGGGTCACGAAAAGGACATGCCAAATTGCTGCATATACTCAAATGAGAAAAACATTAAAGAAAAAAAAACAAAAAACAGCAAAAAGCACAAAGGGGTACTGGTCCCTGCCCAGGTCCCTGAGTCAGTCACTAGATTGCAAAATGCAAGATGTACTTCCCAGGTCCTTAGTTCGTATTGTAGTGATTTATGCTGGAATGCTGGGGTAGGTCATGCTGTAATGGGGTAGGTCATGCTGGAAAACGCGTTTCACCCATCCTGCGGGCTTGTTCACTTCCAATGCTGCTGGTCTGAGGTTTAAATACCTGTATAATTAGTTATTAGCCAATAGCTGCGATGTGCTCAATTGGCTTGTAATCATCGTCAAACTTCCGCTGTGCTCAGCGGAAGTGGTGGATTTGATCAAGTTGCTAGGCAACCTATAACTCTTGCTTTAGCAAAGAGACAAACGAGGAGAAGGGAGAGAATGTTGATAAACTCTTTATTGGTGTCCTCGTTAGTACAGTGGTTTAATATATTCTGGCCGCAGGGATGACCGCTTTACCTATTTCAGATACTTATATGTCCTGAGCCCTGTTGCGTAACGTCATTTCCGGTGTCGCGTTGCTAGGATACAGGACGTCCTCGAATGTTTTAGGTGACGTCATCTTTTTCCAGAGATCGGATTGGCCGTCAGGGTTGGAGCGTCCTGTTGCTCGGCAACCGAGTGTGCACGTGACGTTCTGTATACCAAGCAGGTGGGACTGTATTAGAGCCCCCAAACTCTTAATAAATTAGTTAGTAACCTCGTTAGCATAGTGGGTTGACACACTCGGGCCGCAGGGATAACTGATTATATATTTCAGATTGTATCCCGGGCCCAGCCGCGTAACGTCATATCCGGGATTCAGGCATCATGTTGCTAGGATACAAGACGTCCTAGCTGCTGTGGATGACATCACCTTCCTCGAGGAATCAGATGGACCATCGGGGTTAGGGCATCCTGTCGCTCGGCAACCGAGCGTATTCAGGGCGTATGGTCTGATCCACGAGTGGGACTGTATTGGAGCTTCCCCGGGCCAGTCTATTAGATATGTTGCTGCCGACTGATAGATTATTAGTTGGGACAGTTGTACACCAGAACTTAGGTATAGGTCTGGGTTTTACAATACCTCAGTATTAGATATAGCCTGTGTCCCATATCGGGAATTTTTTGCTAATTAACAGTGTCTGCTAGGTACAATGACCGATTAAGCTGTTGATCCTTACGAAAAAACGGAAAAAGAAGAAAAAATCTTGTTGATGTTGTATGGATGAGTGATCCCCGATAACAACAAATCTAGAGGGGATAGTCTGAATTAGGTTACCATTAAATGTAAAATAGGTGATAAATACATAAAGCCAAAGGTTGGCTGTTGGTCAGATAGGACTATATTGTGCCTGAATACAAATAGGTGTATACGTATAGGAGTGTGGTGTTAAGGGTATGTGCCAATAAGATATAAATGGTGGGCGTGGTTGAGGGTTGGAATGTCATGGAGGAGGTGGTGAGCCCACCGTGAGAGTGAGGGTAATTGTGTGATAGTGACACATAGAAAAGAAATGTGGCTAACGTGTAGGTCAATGGTTTGACTGTGTAGATAAGTGTGGGGTTACACATAGCACCCATTGGTTGTTGGGTGTGGGCATGGTGAGTAAGCTTAGTAAAGGGGTGGTTCATAGGGGAAAAAAAGGGAAAAAGGGGTGGGTGAACACTGAGATGCCTGGACCAAATTAAGTAGGTGACCCTTGTGAGGTAAAAGGACACATTGTGAGGTGGGTACTTGCACAGTGTAGGGCGGGATGCAAGGGGATGAAAAGGAAAGGGAGAGAATAAGGGGTAATGTTAATGGATCAGCAGTACCAGGTTATGGGGTACGGTGGTGAGTGTGAGTGCTACCTGGCACTGTGAGAGGGAAAGCAGTTAGATGACAAAAGGAATAAATGGTAATTTGGAAGTCAGGTCGTGCTTAAAGAAAAGCACTATAATTTATGCTTTCATTAAGGCCCATAGATTGTTTAAGTTTCAATAGAGACATAAAAGAGCGCTGATGGTATATAAATAAAAATATTTCTAATATTTATTAGAGTTCAACACAATAAAAACAGTTATGCCAATAATAACCAGATAAAATGTAGCCACAATATTTCTGATTGTATATAAACTGTATACAGATTCAGCTGTAATCACTCACATTAGATCGATTGTATTTAAATGCAGCTGAATCAGCTGATATGTGCAGTACTGCGGTCCATTAATTAACATAATAGAGTGAAGGAGGACTCCAATTTATGTATATACCAGAGGGATCCCACGGTATGAAAGTGGATAATTTAAGTAGTTCAATATCCTCACTTATAGGTCAGTGTTCTCACCCAATGTTGGTAATCTCCGCTGGTTCCCGTCAATAGCAAAGTGCAGTGTGAGCTACAAGCGGCTGCAGGTATCCCTAACAGATGGACCAGAGGGAGATGCCACAAGCTCCGATGATCAGTCTGCAGACAGGGGGCCCTGGCACAGCGGAGGGCAGTAGCGTTCCGTTCCGTGTGACAGCGGTGAGGATCAATGAAATTGTTTATAGCAGGGTTAAACGAAGTGGATGAATCTCCTTCAATGGACCGGCAGTAGCTACAACCCTCAATGCGTTTCTCCGCCACAGGCAAACGGCGGTTTCCTCAGGAGATATGAATACCCAATGAAGAAGTAATGGGTAATTAAACCGTTTGTATCCAATTGGCTTTTGAGTGGTGATATGCAAACCTGAGTGAATGCTCGGTGTTGCTTAATTTGTATAGAGTTGATCCACATGATGTAATTAATACAGGTGCTCTTTTGTTAAAAAGAAAAAGGAACTATACAGATACAGGTTGAGTATCCCTTATCCAAAATGCTTGGGACGAGAGGTATTTTGGATATGGGATTTTTCTGTATTTTGGAATAATTGCATACCATAATAAGATATCATGGCGATGGGACCTAAATCTAAGCACAGAATGCATTTATGTCACATATACACCTTATACACACAGCCTGAAGGTAATTGTAGCCAATATTTTTAATAACTTTATTAAACAAAGTGTGTCTACATTCACACAATTCATGTATGTTTCATATAGACCTTATACACACAGCCTGAAGGTCATTTAATACAATATTTGTAATAACTTTGTGTATTAAACAAAGTTTGTGTACATTGAGACATCAAAAAACAAAGATTTCACTATCTCACTCTCACTCAAAAAAGTCCGTATTTCGGAATATTCCGTATTTCGGAATATTTGGATATGGGATACTCAACCTGTAATATCAAGCTTAAACAATAAAATTAGTACTTCTAGTAGATAGTGGTGGGAAAACAAAGAACACACTAATCCGCATATATATGTATATACAGATAGAATTTCTAATGGACACACAGATACCTAATATGTTGCTTTATTACTTTAACTTTAAATACGTCTTGCTTTATAGAGATTTATAGAGATTATTTTTTATATATAGTTTGAATATTTATCATCCTCTCTATTCCTTTGAAGGGGTTTCGTGTTTCAAGTTATTCCCACCACTTTCTGAAAACACATATATTCAATATAAAAAGGAATCTCTGAGTATAACCATTAATTTAATTAGAAAGCTCCAAGAAACAAGTATTTCAAAAGAGCTCATAATAACTAGACAGCTAAAATAGCTCAGTGAGTAAGTGACTGAGCTACAGTGAGAGAGGTCATCGGTTCAAATCCAACCTAGACTCAATTACTTTATATAGAATTGTTCATATGTTTTAATGTTTACAGCCATTTAGAACGGTTGAATCACACCCCAATGGTTGTTATTGGAGAATACATTTATATTATAGGTTTAATCTATTAGGTACGTATATTGAGAAGAGGCAACAAATAAATCACAAGTTGTGGCAAGATTAAGGTGGAGGAAATACCTACAGCTGTATAAACTATTTATAACCCACCCAAAGCATATCGGACCAAACCACTGTATTCGAAATAGTAGGAGAGAAAATATTCAAATAGATGTTCCGAAGATATACAGATAATAATAATTAAATAGAAAAATCTTTTCTGAATCATCAGTCATTGTGACAGAGACCATCTGAGTTAGCCATGTGCATCGTCATATTCAGTGTAAATTGGTGAATAAATATATATATATATATATATATATATATATGAGTCTATTGTTGCTCATATCACACTAGACAAAGAATAATCCAGAGATAGATACAAAGTACCATGGCCCTCATTCCGAGTTGATCGCTCGCAAGGCGATTTTAGCAGAGTTACACACGCGGGGGGTAATTCCAAGTTGATCGCAGCAGGATTTTTGATAGCAATTGGGCAAAACCATGTGCACTGCAGGGGAAGCAGATATATCATGTGCAGAGAGAGTTAGATTTGGGTGGGTTATTTTTCTGTTTCTGTTTATGTTTCTGTGCAGGGTAAATACTGGCTGCTTTTTTTTTACACTGTAAATTAGATTGCAGATTGAACTCACCACACCCAAATCTAACTCTCTCTGCACATGTTATATCTACCCCTCCTGCAGTGCACATGGTTTTGCCCAATTGCTAACTTTCTTGCTGCTGCGATCAACTCAGAATGAGGGCCGCTAAGCCTACGCCTACTGGGAGTGTATCTTAGCTTCTTAAAATTGCGACCGATGTATTCGCAATATTGCGATTACAAACTACTTTGCAGTTTCTGAGTAACTTCAGACTTACTCTGCCTGTGCGATCAGCTCAGTGCTTGTCGTTCCTGGTTTGACGTCATAAACACACCCAGCGTTCGCCCAGACACTCCCCCGTTTCTCCAGCCACTCCTGCGTTTTTTCCGGAAACGGTAGCGTTTTTATCCACACGCCCATAAAACGCCGTGTTTCCGCCCAGTAACACCCATTTCCTGTCAATCACACTACGATCGCCGGAGCGAAGAAAAAGCCGTGAGTAAAAATACTTTCTTCTTAGCAAAATAACTTGGCGCAGTCGCAGTCAGGGCCGGTTCCGGGGCGCCTGGCGCCCCGGGCGGCATCAGGGGGCGCGGCTTCGTACAGGAGGCGTGGTCATTTACGCCCCCTGCACAGACTGGAATGATGCGCGGTGCGCGATGACGTCATCGCGCACCGCACATCAAAGTTCCTCTCCACGAAGGGAAACTTCGTAGCGTCTAGTTCCCTTCGTGGAGAGGACCTTGGCTGTGCGGTGCGCGATGACGTCATCGCGCACCGCACAGTAAAGGACCTCTCTATGAAGGGAAACTAGACGCGTACGCGTCTAGTTTCCCTTCCCAGCGGACAGCGGCAGCAGGGGGACAGCGGGGGCCGGGGGGCACACCCTGCAGCAGCGGATCTTGCCCTGGTGCGGCGCCCTCCGGAAGGCGGCGCCCCGGGCAAAAGTCCTGCTTGCCCGTGGCAAGATCCGCTACTGGTCGCAGTGCGAACATTGCGCATGCGTACTAAGCGGATTTTCATTGCGATGCGATGAAAAAGAACGAGCGAACGACTCGGAATGAGGGCCCATGTGTATCATATACTCCATAGATATCTCAAAGGATATATATGTATGTATAGACTAAGTTTTTTAACAGAAGGATAAGAAAACAGCCAGGGAAAAAAAGAGGGGAGGAAAGAAGAAAAAAAAGGAAGCTATAGGATAAAATAGAATAACATACAGATATTGATTCATATATTATTCAGCTCAATGTTTTCGTTGAGACCTAGAGGGAACAAAGTATCTAGTATACAAATCCAGTATGCTTCCCTCTTACAGAGGAGGTTATATCTATCCCCACCTGGGAATGTCTGTTTTATATGTTCAACTCCCTGTATGGACAGAACCCCACAATCATCTCCATGGAGTGAGCAAACATGTCTAGGTACACAGTGTTTAGTTGACTTTTTAAGAATGAATCTTCTATGTTCTAAAAACCTAGAGAGCGTATTGTTCTACCGACATAGGGGTATATGCAATAGCGGGCGAATCGCGTCATTAGATCCGCCCCTGTATAATTCGCCCGCTATCGCCAGCCGCAGCCCTGTCGCCGGGACCCTGAATTCACAATATTCAATGTATAACTGATTTGCCCCTCCCGCAGGCGGATTACGGCCAATCGGCGAGTAGTGGGCGTACTGAATTCGCCTTCCCGCCGAAAGCAGCCCTTTATTAGGGCTTGTTTGCTGCATGCTCTGCAGCCATTTTGTGAACCTGCAGAGAGGTGTGAGGAGGTGCAGAGCTAGCAATTTGGTTGTTTGCTGTGGATATCGTTTGGACACCCCAGCAGGCTTTATTCCAGGACAGTCAGGAGGATTCCTGTTACCCGGAGGAGAGCCATTTTAGGAGCTTTTACTACATTTGTAGGTAAGTACCACATGTGTGTCTGGTGTTGCATGTATGTGTTTGTGTAGTGGGGGTTGCCATGAGGTGTACATGGGGTGTTTGTGTATGTGTGCATGTGTGCAGGTATGTGTATAGCCCCTTGCTTGTGTTGCTGCATTTTTTGGGGGAGACTTGTGTTTTGGGGTAGTTTTTCACGTTTTTTTTTTATTCTTTAAATGACTTTTTTGGGTCTTCTATTTGCATTGGTGTACCTCCTGAGTGTGTTGGGATGCTTTCTGGCCATTTTGGGGTGATTTGGAGCAAGTTTAGTCGACAGCCAGGTCGACATGTGCTGTCGGCAGTTTGTCAAACATGTGTTTTCCCGCCTAATTTTGCAGTGGTGTGCCTCCTGAGTGTGTTGGGATGCTTTCTGGCCATTTTGGGGTGATTTGGAGCAAGTTTAGTCGACAGCCAGGTCGACATGTGCTGCTGACTGTCTTGCAAACATGTGTTTTCCCGCCTAATTTTGCAGTGGTGTGCCTCCTGAGTGTGTTGGGATGCTTTCTGGCCATTTTGGGGTGATTTGGAGCAAGTTTAGTCGACAGCCAGGTCGACATGTGCTGCTGACTGTCTTGCAAACATGTGTTTTCCCGCCTAATTTTGCAGTGGTGTGCCTCCTGAGTGTGTTGGGATGCTTTCTGGCCATTTTGGGGTGATTTGGAGCAAGTTTAGTCGACAGCCAGGTCGACATGTGCTGCTGACTGTCTTGCAAACATGTGTTTTCCCGCCTAATTTTGCAGTGGTGTGCCTCCTGAGTGTGTTGGGATGCTTTCTGGCCATTTTGGGGTGATTTGGAGCAAGTTTAGTCGACAGCCAGGTCGACATGTGCTGTCGGCAGTTTGTCAAACATGTGTTTTCCCGCCTAATTTTGCAGTGGTGTGCCTCCTGAGTGTGTTGGGATGCTTTCTGGCCATTTTGGGGTGATTTGGAGCAAGTTTAGTCGACAGCCAGGTCGACATGTGCTGCTGACTGTCTTACAAACATGTGTTTTCCCGCCTAATTTTGCAGTGGTGTGCCTCCTGAGTGTGTTGGGATGCTTTCTGGCCATTTTGGGGTGATTTGGAGCAAGTTTAGTCGACAGCCAGGTCGACATGTGCTGTCGGCAGTTTGTCAAACATGTGTTTTCCCGCCTAATTTTGCAGTGGTGTGCCTCCTGAGTGTGTTGGGATGCTTTCTGGCCATTTTGGGGTGATTTGGAGCAAGTTTAGTCGACAGCCAGGTCGACATGTGCTGCTGACTGTCTTGCAAACATGTGTTTTCCCGCCTAATTTTGCAGTGGTGTGCCTCCTGAGTGTGTTGGGATGCTTTCTGGCCATTTTGGGGTGATTTGGAGCAAGTTTGGTCGACAGCCAGGTCGACATTTTGTGAGGGGCAGCCATTTTGTGAGGGGCAGCCATTTATACATGTATGTATTTTTATTTTATAACAGAGATGTCAAAGGACAAGCAGACCCGATCCGCCCCTTCCCCCACCCCCTCGGATCTATCCCTGCATAGCAATGAGGAGTGGGAGCCAACCCAGGAGGCGGATACGACCGACCAGGCATCTAGTGACCAGCCGCGGTCGTCAAGGGCCCATGAGAAGTCCAAGAAAAAGCCTAGTAGAAAGGTACTTAACCACACCTGCAGACACAAATAGCATCAAACTTTACCCACTGTAGTTTGCGCAATGCCATGCACACCTACTGGAATATGTGCGCAATGCCAGGGATACTGACACTCACAGGTACATACCGATCCTATTAAAAAAAAAAATATTATTTTTTTTAATCCCTAAAGGCAAGAAGCCAGCCAGAGGAGCAGTCGGAGGAGGAAGCCTCTGGTGAAGATGCAGGACAGAAAAAGCCGCGTGGACCCAGATACACTGAGGCGGAAAACTGTACCCTAGTGGATTGCGTCGACAGGTCCTACGACGTTTTGTATGGACTAAGGGCACAGACCACAGCAGCTAAGGTAAAGCGGAACATCTGGGAATCCATCGCCAGTCAAGTCACTGCAATATCTGGAAACCGCCGGAGCACCAGAAATTGCTTGAAGCGGTACAGTGATTGCCGCAGACAGACCAAGAAGAAGATGGGGATTCAGCGCCGACATGAGACAGCTACGGGAGGTGGCCCGGCTCTCAATCTGAAGTGGCTACCCTGGGAGAACGTTATTAGAAGGCGCATGAACCCTGCCATGGTCGAAGGAGTTCGCGGAGGTGTGGACTCCAGCCGTCCTGCCGGCTTTCCCCAGGAGGAAGAACCGCCCAGAAGACGGAGGAAGGCGGGAGACCAGCCGTCCAAAGGAGGTCTGATGGTAAGAATACATTCACATGAGCTGTACTTCCCTTTAAAATTTTTGTATGTGCTAATGTGCTTTTTTTTTTTTCAGACAGACCTGCCCAGAGGACATCACCTGCGCACAGGACATCGCCAGCGCACGGACCGTCACCTGTGCAGCAGGCATCGGCAGCAGCGCGCGGACCATCAACTGCGCCGCAAGCATCGCGATCACACAGATCGTCACCTGTGCGCCACAGTTCGTCATCGCGCAGTTGGTCACCTGTGCACCAGACGACGTCAGCGCACAGACTATCACCTGTGCGCCAGACACCGTCGGCGACCACACCACAAGATGGGCGCCAAACTACAGCTCCTGCGCGCAGGCCATCACCAGACCGTCGTCTCTCCAGGAGCTCTGGGACTGTGACTGAAGAGCCTCAAGACACAACCCTTGTGGACCCATCACCCGATCTGTTTGAGTCTACAGGGTTAACAGACAAAACTTTTCTTGGGTTTGAGGACAGCCGTGCAGACGTATCCAGCCAGACCCTTGAAAAGTCTTCCGAAACGAGGACCAGTGGAGCTCCTGGAGCAGCGGCATCACAGGATGGAGAAGGTTTGTATTTTTTTTTGTGGGGGGGGGGGGGGGGGGTCAGCAGTTGTGTAAAGTTTATTAACTTTCCCAAAAAGATTATTTTGCAAACAGTGGTGCCACGAACCAGCAGCGGACTAGCTTCGGGGATTGGTTCCTACTTCAGGCCGGATCTCCTACAGGAGTCGTCAGAGGATGACGAGGTGGAAGTGCAGGAGGCTCCAGTTACTACATCCCTGCGTGAGTAAATTGAATAGTGAGCCTTCAAAAAAATGTATGATGAATGTGTATAATATTGTCTAATTTTCTTTTTAGCTGCCCAAATGCAAGTGGTGGCAGACATCCAGGAAGGGCAGAATCCCTCAACTGTTCAGAGGGTTCACACCCTGGCATCAGAGATTGGGACACGCCAGGATACATACACAAATGTCGTGGGAAGCAGACTGGACAACATTGAGAGGACAATGGAGAAAATGTCAAACAGTCTGCTTGAACTGCAGAAGACTTTTTCCGACAGCACGGCCACAATACTACAGATCATAATTCAAGATCATAGGGAGAATATGAACGTACTTAACATTCTGTCCGAATCCATGGTCAAGCTCGTGGAAAACAGCTCATGTCTGGCAGAAAGCAATAAAAACATGTTGGAGAGTCATCAACACTCCTCTTCCAGCCAACAGGTCATCGCAACCACACTGTAGATGATCTATGATAAGCTCCCAGTACCAGTTGATCAACACGCTGGTGATCCACCATATCCGCCGTCGCAAGCCACAAGGACGCATCGTACCCTTCCTCAAGTCCCATCCCAATACAGACAGTCACAGATGTACCAGGGATATACAGGGATGTACCCCACCCCCCAGATGCCTCCACCACCGGCCGCACAATCTTCAGCAGCATGGGCACAGAGGGCCAGTCAACATACTACCCAGCCTCCCAGGACATCCACGCCCTATCAGGGGGAAGAAGATAATCCGGACAGACTTCCACCATAAACCCGGTCGTATTGTTTTATTTACTTTTAAATGTTTTTCATGTATCCCTTTCTTCCCCTCCCATTAGTTTGTTGTTTTTCTTACTATTGTTTTTTCTTTGTTGGCCTTCCCCACCCGTGACCGGGTACTACCAAGGAGCTTTGTGTAGGCATACATGCGCGGGCATGTATGCGGGCGCGTGTGGTAACGGATGAAAGCTCCTTGTGGCTACATGTATGATGGGCCAAAGAGCTATTCTGATACCACTTTTTTCTTCCAAAAATCCTTTTTGTAATGGTGTACAGTAGGCTTTCATTGTGTGAATTTACTATTCACTAGTCTGTGTTTTTGACTTATTCATAGGATTGGTGGGGAAAAATGAAGTGGACGGCATAAGTTCGTGTTGTGCGTACCAAGGTGAGTAGAACCATGTTTCATTCAAGAAACTTTGAACCGCATGCCTTTGTAGAACAACACCGTCCAGCAATAGGTCATGCTGGGCTGTGTTGTTCCACAAATGTTAGCGTGTCAAAGTGCTGACCACTGACGCCACTCTTTCACTTTGAACCGCATGCCTCTGTAGAACAACACCGTCCAGCAATAGGTCATGCTGGGCTGTGTTGTCCACAAATGTTAGCGTGTCAAAGTGCTGACCACTGACGCCACTCTTTCACTTAGAACCGCATGCCTTTGTAGAACAACACCGTCCAGCAATAGGTCATGCTGGTCTGTGTTGTTCCACAAATGTTAGCGTGTCAAAGTGCTGACCACTGACGCCACTCTTTCACTTTGAACCGCATGCCTTTGTAGAACAACACCGTCCAGCAATAGGTCATGCTGGGCTGTGTTGTTCCACAAATGTTAGCGTGTCAAAGTGCTGACCACTGACGCCACTCTTTCACTTTGAACCGCATGCCTTTGTAGAACAACACCGTCCAGCAATAGGTCATGCTGGGCTGTGTTGTTCCACAAATGTTAGCGTGTCAAAGTGCTGACCACTGACGCCACTCTTTCACTTTGAACCGCATGCCTTTGTAGAACAACACCGTCCAGCAATAGGTCATGCTGGGCTGTGTTGTTCCACAAATGTTAGCGTGTCAAAGTGCTGACCACTGACGCCACTCTTTCACTTTGAACCGCATGCCGTTGTAGAACAACACCGTCCAGCAATGGGTCATGCTGGGCTGTGTTGTTCCACAAATTTTCATTGAAAAGAAATGAACATGAATTTAGTGTGTCTTTACTTTAATATACGTTTTTTTCTTTTCCCCACAGATATCTATATACACAAGAAAAGAATGTAAAGAAGAACAAACTACTTTTTTGTTTTAAATAACTTTCAAACTTTATTAAAAAATAACATTTTTCTTCAATAAACTTTTAAAAATAGAAGTTTCCTGTGGTTTTTATTAAAATTTGTAATGCAATTTAATTGTACGTAAGTAGATTGCCCAGGGAACATCAGGGGAACTGTCTCCTCACATCCACGCCACTTGGGAAGATACACCGCAGGACCTGTGGAAGAGAACAGTTTGAGCTTCCAGATATGGGGGATAGTGTCACCCTGGGACTGGGAAAAAGAGGTACATACAACAGTCCACACAACACAAGCGGGGAACAGTGGGCCCAAATGCAACCCTCCATCACTTGCGTCACTACACATCCAAACATTCCCTGATCCAGCATTGGTGTATCAGGAGGGAATGTTTGGATGTGCAGTCTTGCAAATGCCGGAGTGCTGCACTTTGGACATGTCGGGGTGATTTGGGACAAGGGAGTTTTGGGCAATACATCTCACCTGAGGGGGGTTGTCTGCTACATGGAGGAGGGTCAGGTCCACATCACCAGTAGGTCGCCCATGGTAGAGTTGGATAAAAGGGTCAAATATTTGCGGTAAACCAACAGGATAAAACAGGGGGGAACGAACTGTATATACACGGCCTGGGGATACACATCAACAGGATGTAAAACTCTGTAATAGATAAATGAAGAATTTTTTTAAAAAAAAATCCAATGTCAGTTTACACGATAATACAAATGTTGTCAGTATACTCACAGGCAACTGAAAAAATTTTTTGGATCAATGTCCGCCGGGAATCCTCTCCTTCGTCCATACCCACCGGTAGAGCAGAAGAACGGTTCCCGCGTAGGAAAGCACTACGACGAAGAGTCACCGGCAAACGGTTTGCGACACATATGTTGTGTAAAATACAACATGCATTTACCATGCCGCAAACCTTCGACGGTGAGTACAAAAGAGCACCGCCGGAAGTGTCTAAACATCGAAACCGGCTTTTAAGTACACCGAAGGCACGCTCAATTATTCCCCTCGATGCAATGTGTTTCTCTTGGTAACGTTTTTCTGCTCTACCAACAGGATTAGACAATGGGGTCAACAGCCACGGTTTGTTTGGATAACCCGCATCGCCTATAGAAAATATAAAAAAAATGTTAGGTACTTGTAAAAAATAATAAAAAAAATAATAAAATAATAAAAAAATGAAAATACATACCTAACAGCCAGCCACCAGGCATGTTTCCTGTTTCGAACTTGTCAAACAGCGATGACTGGCTTAGGATGAAGGAGTCGTGAGATGATCCAGGAAATCCCACAAAAATGTTCAAAAATCTCATGTTTACATCACAGACCGCCTGCACGTTCAGGGAATGGAACTGTTTTCGATTCCGAAAACATTCCTCTGAATTTCGTGGCGGTCTGATCTGCACGTGGGTACAGTCAATCGCGCCCAGCACATTGGGAAATTTGTATTTGTTGAAAAAGCCTAATTTGATCTCACGACATTCGCTGTCCGTCTCTGGAAATGTGATGTACTGGATCGTCAATTTGCGGAAAGCCCTAATGACTTGGGTTATACAGCGCGACAGAGTCGACTGAGAAAAACCGCATGTTTGAGACAGTGTAGGCTGGAATGTGCCTGACGCCAAAAAATGTAACGTCCCCAGCAGTTTCTGAAAACCGCTGATTGCACGATTTGACCGTGCCCGAGGTTCCAAGTCGGCCTCCAACAGAGCGTACAGCGAATATATGTCGCGAGTCGATAAGCGATAATTTTGTATCACCTCGAACTCGCTGAGATCCTCCAGTTCACGCCTAGTGCGATACTGGCGTGGACGTGGAAATGAAACCCGCAATACTGGCTCACCCAATGCAGACATTTGCTGACCTGGATCCTGATGTTCATCTGCACTTTCTTCCTCCATCAAGCTTGCAGCCAGCATGAACACCACAATCTGGTCAGAAAAAGGCTCCATCATTGTAGTCAGTACAAAAATAGGAATGTGTTTTAAAACGCAGGGATTTTCCTAAAAAAACGATTCCACAAGAGAGTTGACTGTAATGGCTCCTCTCCCTGTAGTCTCAAACCCAGGAGTGAGGAGATAGGAGGGGCTTTGCAGAAGTGTATCCTAGGTAAAACTGTGGAATCATGGGTAAATTTCCCTCAGGAGATTGAAGAAAAAAATATTCCTTTAAAAAATCAATTAAATAATACTTGTGAGTCATAAAAAGACAAACCAAGTAGATAATCCTTTCAAATATAAATAGATATGCTACTAGCAATCCTCAAATATCCCAAAAAATGATGTTCTAAAAATTTTTTTTGAGAACCCGCCAGTCAACTGAGGCGGACTAAAATAGGCGAATTTGCGGTCGAAAAGTACTGCAGGCGAATTTCCAAACTTGAATTGAATATGCTTGAGGCGAATTGCAGCATCAGTACCATTGCAGAAAAGTCGAATGCGGAAAAAGTCGAATTGACAAAAGTCGAATTTTGAAGGTCCGTTTTTTCGCGATAAAGTACTGCACTGCATAGGCGAATTGATTTTTTGAGGCGAAAACGTTCCGGAATTCGACTTTTTCAGAAATTCGCCCGCTATTGCATATACCCCACTAAGTCCTAACCTTACTCCATCCCCTCCCATCCTGTAACCCTGAATAACTCTGCTGTTCTATCCTTATATATGTGCAGAAACATGCTATGACCCTCCCGGCCCCCCGGAAGAGGAGGCAAGTCTCCCGATTACAGGGGTCCCCCTCTGCCCGGCCGCCCACTTAGCGAGTAAAGTGGGCGGTCCAGGCAGGCGATGACGCGATTCATGTTGAATCGCGTCATCATAGCCACGCCCCCTGCTGTATAATGCCTGCAATAGCGGCATTACACAGCGGGGGGCGGGGCTTACACGGGACGATTCCTGTAGCCACGCCCCCGATCCGCCTTTGTCACGCCCCCGGTCCGCCTACGCCACGCCTCCCGCCCGCCCCCCTCTGCACTTACAGTGCAGCCGGACCCCCTGCCGCACCGACCTGGCTGCTCTCTCCCGGAGAGAGCAGCCGCAAAGTCGGTAAGTATGGAATATAGGTCTCAAGATATTGCACTTCTGGATACCAAACACTAAGTCCTAACCTTACTCCATCCCCTCCCATCCTGTAACCCTGAATAACTCTGCTGTTCTATCCTTATATATGTGCAGAAACATGCTATAAACTGCACATAGCAACCAGAATATAGGTCTCCAGATATTGCACTTCTGGTTACCAAACACTAAGTCCTAACCTTACTCCATCCCCTCACATCCTGTAACCCTGAATAACTCTGCTGTTCTATCCTTATATATGTGCAGAAACATGCTATAAACTGCACATAGCAACCAGAATATAGGTCTCAAGATATTGCACTTCTGGTTACCAAGCACTAAGTCCTAACCTTACTCCATCCCCTCACATCCTGTAACCCTGAATAACTCTGCTGTTCTATCCTTATATATGTGCAGAAACATGCTATAACCTGCAAATAGCAACCAGAATATAGGTCTCAAGATATTGCACTTCTGGTTACCAAACACTAAGTCCTAACCTTGCTCCATCCACTCACATCCTGTAACCCTGAATAACTCTGCTGTTCTATCCTTATATATGTGCAGAAACATGCTATAAACTGCACATAGCAACCAGAATATAGGTCTCAAGATATTACACTTCTGGATACCAAACACTAAGTCCTAACCTTGCTCCATCCACTCACATCCTGTAACCCTGAATAACTCTGCTGTTCTATCCTTATATATGTGCAGAAACATGCTATAAACTGCACATAGCAACCAGAATATAGGTCTCAAGATATTACACTTCTGGATACCAAACACTAAGTCCTAACCTTACTCCATCCCCTCACATCCTGTAACCCTGAATAACTCTGCTGTTCTATCCTTATATATGTGCAGAAACATGCTATAAACTGCACATAGCAACCAGAATATAGGTCTCAAGATATTACACTTCTGGATACCAAACACTAAGTCCTAACCTTACTCCGTCCCCTCACATCCTGTAACCCTGAATAACTCGGCTGTTCTATCCTTATATATGTACAGAAACATGCTATAAACTGCAAATAGCAACCAGAATATAGGTCTCAAGATATTGCACTTCTGGATACCAAACACTAAGTCCTAACCTTACTCCGTCCCCTCACATCCTGTAACCCTGAATAACTCTGCTGTTCTATCCTTATATATGTGCAGAAACATGCTATAAACTGCAAATAGCAACCAGAATATAGCAGACTTGCCTACTCTCCCGGAATGGCCGGGAGGCTCCCGAAAATCGGGTGACCCTCCCGGCCCCCCGGAAGAGGAGGCAAGTCTCCCGATTACAGGGGTCCCCCTCTGCCCGGCCGCCCACTTAGCGAGTAAAGTGGGCGGTCCAGGCAGGCGATGACGCGATTCATGTTGAATCGCGTCATCATAGCCACGCCCCCTGCTGTATAATGCCTGCAATAGCGGCATTACACAGCGGGGGGCGGGGCTTACACGGGACGATTCCTGTAGCCACGCCCCCGATCCGCCTTTGTCACGCCCCCGGTCCGCCTACGCCACGCCTCCCGCCCGCCCCCCTCTGCACTTACAGTGCAGCCGGACCCCCTGCCGCACCGACCTGGCTGCTCTCTCCCGGAGAGAGCAGCCGCAAAGTCGGTAAGTATGGAATATAGGTCTCAAGATATTGCACTTCTGGATACCAAACACTAAGTCCTAACCTTACTCCATCCCCTCCCATCCTGTAACCCTGAATAACTCTGCTGTTCTATCCTTATATATGTGCAGAAACATGCTATAAACTGCACATAGCAACCAGAATATAGGTCTCCAGATATTGCACTTCTGGTTACCAAACACTAAGTCCTAACCTTACTCCATCCCCTCACATCCTGTAACCCTGAATAACTCTGCTGTTCTATCCTTATATATGTGCAGAAACATGCTATAAACTGCACATAGCAACCAGAATATAGGTCTCAAGATATTGCACTTCTGGTTACCAAGCACTAAGTCCTAACCTTACTCCATCCCCTCACATCCTGTAACCCTGAATAACTCTGCTGTTCTATCCTTATATATGTGCAGAAACATGCTATAACCTGCAAATAGCAACCAGAATATAGGTCTCAAGATATTGCACTTCTGGTTACCAAACACTAAGTCCTAACCTTGCTCCATCCTCTCACATCCTGTAACCCTGAATAACTCTGCTGTTCTATCCTTATATATGTGCAGAAACATGCTATAAACTGCACATAGCAACCAGAATATAGGTCTCAAGATATTACACTTCTGGATACCAAACACTAAGTCCTAACCTTGCTCCATCCACTCACATCCTGTAACCCTGAATAACTCTGCTGTTCTATCCTTATATATGTGCAGAAACATGCTATAAACTGCACATAGCAACCAGAATATAGGTCTCAAGATATTACACTTCTGGATACCAAACACTAAGTCCTAACCTTACTCCATCCCCTCACATCCTGTAACCCTGAATAACTCTGCTGTTCTATCCTTATATATGTGCAGAAACATGCTATAAACTGCACATAGCAACCAGAATATAGGTCTCAAGATATTGCACTTCTGGTTACCAAACACTAAGTCCTAACCTTACTCCATCCCCTCACATCCTGTAACCCTGAATAACTCTGCTGTTCTATCCTTATATATGTGCAGAAACATGCTATAAACTGCACATAGCAACCAGAATATAGGTCTCAAGATATTGCACTTCTGGTTACCAAACACTAAGTCCTAACCTTACTCCATCCCCTCACATCCTGTAACCCTGAATAACTCTGCTGTTCTATCCTTATATATGTGCAGAAACATGCTATAAACTGCACATAGCAACCAGAATATAGGTCTCAAGATATTGCACTTCTGGTTACCAAACACTAAGTCCTAACCTTACTCCATCCCCTCACATCCTGTAACCCTGAATAACTCTGCTGTTCTATCCTTATATATGTGCAGAAACATGCTATAAACTGCACATAGCAACCAGAATATAGGTCTCAAGATATTGCACTTCTGGTTACCAAACACTAAGTCCTAACCTTACTCCATCCCCTCACATCCTGTAACCCTGAATAACTCTGCTGTTCTATCCTTATATATGTGCAGAAACATGCTATATACTGCACATAGCAACCAGAATATAGGTCTCAAGATATTGCACTTCTGGATACCAAACACTAAGTCCTAACCTTACTCCATCCCCTCACATCCTGTATCCCTGAATAACTCTGCTGTTCTATCCTTATATATGTGCAGAAACATGCTATATACTGCACATAGCAACCAGAATATAGGTCTCAAGATATTGCACTTCTGGATACCAAGCACTAAATCCTAACCTTACTCCATCCCCTCACATCCTGTAACCCTGAATAACTCTGCTGTTCTATCCTTATATATGTGCAGAAACATGCTATACACTGCAAATAGCAACCAGAATATAGGTCTCAAGATATTGCACTTCTGGTTACCAAACACTAAATCCTAACCTTGCTCCATCCCCTCACATCATGTAACCCTGAATAACTCTGCTGTTCTATCCTTATATATGTGCAGAAACATGCTATAAACTGCAAATAGCAACCAGAATATAGGTCTCAAGATATTGCACTTCTGGTTACCAAACACTAAGTCCTAACCTTACTCCATCCCCTCACATCCTGTAACCCTGAATAACTCTGCTGTTCTATCCTTATATATGTGCAGAAACATGCTATACACTGCACATAGCAACCAGAATATAGGTCTCAAGATATTGCACTTCTGGATACCAAGCACTAAGTCCTAACCTTACTCCATCCCCTCACATCCTGTAACCCTGAATAACTCTGCTGTTCTATCCTTATATATGTGCAGAAACATGCTATACACTGCAAATAGCAACCAGAATATAGGTCTCAAGATATTGCACTTCTGGTTACCAAACACTTATTCCTAACCTTACTCCATCCCCTCACATCCTGTATCCCTGAATAACTCTGCTGTTCTATCACTATATATGTGCAGAAACATGCTATATACTGCACATAGCAACCAGAATATAGGTCTCAAGATACTACACTTCTGGTTACCAAACACTAAGTCCTAACCTTACTCCATCCCCTCACATCCTGTAACCCTGAATAACTCTGCTGTTCTATCCTTATATATGTGCAGAAACATGCTATAAACTGCACATAGCAACCAGAATATAGGTCTCAAGATATTGCACTTCTGGTTACCAAACACTTATTCCTAACCTTACTCCATCCCCTCACATCCTGTATCCCTGAATAACTCTGCTGTTCTATCCTTATATATGTGCAGAAACATGCTATATACTGCACATAGCAACCAGAATATAGGTCTCAAGATATTGCACTTCTGGTTACCAAACACTTATTCCTAACCTTACTCCATCCCCTCACATCCTGTAACCCTGAATAACTCTGCTGTTCTATCCTTATATATGTGCAGAAACATGCTATAAACTGCACATAGCAACCAGAATATAGGTCTCAAGATATTGCACTTCTGGATACCAAACACTAAGTCCTAACCTTGCTCCATCCCCTCACATCCTGTAACCCTGAATAACTCTGCTGTTCTATCCTTATATATGTGCAGAAACATGCTATACACTGCAAATAGCAACCAGAATATAGGTCTCAAGATATTGCACTTCTGGATACCAAACACTAAGTCCTAACCTTGCTCCATCCCCTCACATCCTGTAACCCTGAATAACTCTGCTGTTCTATCCTTATATATGTGCAGAAACATGCTATAAACTGCAAATAGCAACCAGAATATAGGTCTCAAGATATTGCACTTCTAGATACCAAACACTAAGTCCTAACCTTGCTCCATCCCCTCACATCCTGTAACCCTGAATAACTCTGCTGTTCTATCCTTATATATGTGCAGAAACATGCTATAAACTGCAAATAGCAACCAGAATATAGGTCTCAAGATATTGCACTTCTGGTTACCAAACACTAAGTCCTAACCTTACTCCATCCCCTCACATCCTGTAACCCTGAATGACTCTGTTATTCTATCCTTATATATGTACAGAAACATGCTATAAACTGCAAATAGCAACCAGAATATAGGTCTCAAGATACTGCACTTCTGGTTACCAAACACTAAGTCCTAACCTTACTCCATCCCCTCACATCCTGTAACCCTGAATAACTCTGCTGTTCTATCCTTATATATGTGCAGAAACATGCTATAAACTGCAAATAGCAACCAGAATATAGGTCTCAAGATATTGCACTTCTGGTTACCAAACACTAAGTCCTAACCTTACTCCATCCCCTCACATCCTGTAACCCTGAATGACTCTGTTATTCTATCCTTATATATGTGCAGAAACATGCTATATACTGCACATAGCAACCAGAATATAGGTCTCAAGATACTGCACTTCTGGTTACCAAACACTAAGTCCTATCCTTACTCCATCCCCTCACATCCTGTAACCCTGAATGACTCTGTTATTCTATCCTTATATATGTGCAGAAACATGCTATATACTGCACATAGCAACCAGAATATAGGTCTCAAGATACTGCACTTCTAGATACCAAACACTAAGTCCTAACCTTGCTCCATCCCCTCACATCCTGTAACCCTGAATAACTCTGCTGTTCTATCCTTATATATGTGCAGAAACATGCTATAAACTGCAAATAGCAACCAGAATATAGGTCTCAAGATATTGCACTTCTGGTTACCAAACACTAAGTCCTAACCTTACTCCATCCCCTCACATCCTGTAACCCTGAATGACTCTGTTATTCTATCCTTATATATGTGCAGAAACATGCTATATACTGCACATAGCAACCAGAATATAGGTCTCAAGATACTGCACTTCTGGTTACCAAACACTAAGTCCTAACCTTACTCCATCCCCTCACATCCTGTAACCCTGAATAACTCTGCTGTTCTATCCTTATATATGTGCAGAAACATGCTATAAACTGCAAATAGCAACCAGAATATAGGTCTCAAGATATTGCACTTCTGGTTACCAAACACTAAGTCCTAACCTTACTCCATCCCCTCACATCCTGTAACCCTGAATAACTCTGCTGTTCTATCCTTATATATGTGCAGAAACATGCTATATACTGCAAATAGTAACCAGAATATAGGTCTCAAGATATTGCACTTCTGGTTACCAAACACTAAGTCCTAACCTTACTCCATCCCCTCACATCCTGTAACCCTGAATGACTCTGTTATTCTATCCTTATATATGTACAGAAACATGCTATAAACTGCAAATAGCAACCAGAATATAGGTCTCAAGATACTGCACTTCTGGTTACCAAACACTAAGTCCTAACCTTACTCCATCCCCTCACATCCTGTAACCCTGAATGACTCTGTTATTCTATCCTTATATATGTACAGAAACATGCTATAAACTGCAAATAGCAACCAGAATATAGGTCTCAAGATATTGCACTTCTAGATACCAAACACTAAGTCCTAACCTTGCTCCATCCCCTCACATCCTGTAACCCTGAATAACTCTGCTGTTCTATCCTTATATATGTGCAGAAACATGCTATAAACTGCAAATAGCAACCAGAATATAGGTCTCAAGATATTGCACTTCTGGTTACCAAACACTAAGTCCTAACCTTACTCCATCCCCTCACATCCTGTAACCCTGAATAACTCTGCTGTTCTATCCTTATATATGTGCAGAAACATGCTATAAACTGCACATAGCAACCAGAATATAGGTCTCAAGATATTGCACTTCTGGTTACCAAACACTTATTCCTAACCTTACTCCATCCCCTCACATCCTGTAACCCTGAATAACTCTGCTGTTCTATCCTTATATATGTGCAGAAACATGCTATAAACTGCAAATAGCAACCAGAATATAGGTCTCAAGATATTGCACTTCTGGTTACCAAACACTTATTCCTAACCTTATTCCATCCCCTCACATCCTGTAACCCTGAATAACTCTGCTGTTCTATCCTTATATATGTGCAGAAACATGCTATAAACTGCACATAGCAACCAGAATATAGGTCTCAAGATATTGCACTTCTAGATACCAAACACTAAGTCCTAACCTTACTCCATCCCCTCACATCCTGTAACCCTGAATAACTCTGCTGTTCTATCCTTATATATGTGCAGAAACATGCTATAAACTGCACATAGCAACCAGAATATAGGTCTCAAGATATTGCACTTCTGGTTACCAAACACTTATTCCTAACCTTATTCCATCCCCTCACATCCTGTAACCCTGAATAACTCTGCTGTTCTATCCTTATATATGTGCAGAAACATGCTATAAACTGCACATAGCAACCAGAATATAGGTCTCAAGATATTGCACTTCTGGTTACCAAACACTAAGTCCTAACCTTACTCCATCCCCTCACATCCTGTAACCCTGAATAACTCTGCTGTTCTATCCTTATATATGTGCAGAAACATGCTATAAACTGCACATAGCAACCAGAATATAGGTCTCAAGATATTGCACTTCTGGTTACCAAACACTAAGTCCTAACCTTACTCCATCCCCTCACATCCTGTAACCCTGAATAACTCTGCTGTTCTATCCTTATATATGTGCAGAAACATGCTATAAACTGCACATAGCAACCAGAATATAGGTCTCAAGATATTGCACTTCTGTATACCAAACACTAAGTCCTAACCTTACTCCATCCCCTCACATCCTGTAACCCTGAATAACTCTGCTGTTCTATCCTTATATATGTGCAGAAACATGCTATATACTGCACATAGCAACCAGAATATAGGTCTCAAGATATTGCACTTCTGGATACCAAACACTAAGTCCTAACCTTACTCCATCCCCTCACATCCTGTATCCCTGAATAACTCTGCTGTTCTATCCTTATATATGTGCAGAAACATGCTATACACTGCAAATAGCAACCAGAATATAGATCTCAAGATATTGCACTTCTGGTTACCAAACACTAAGTCCTAACCTTACTCCATCCCCTCACATCCTGTAACCCTGAATAACTCTGCTGTTCTATCCTTATATATGTGCAGAAACATGCTATAAACTGCAAATAGCAAACAGAATATAGGTCTCAAGATATTGCACTTCTGGATACCAAGCACTAAGTCCTAACCTTACTCCATCCCCTCACATCCTGTAACCCTGAATAACTCTGCTGTTCTATCCTTATATATGTGCAGAAACATGCTATAAACTGCAAATAGCAACCAGAATATAGGTCTCAAGATATTGCACTTCTGGTTACCAAACACTTATTCCTAACCTTACTCCATCCCCTCACATCCTGTATCCCTGAATAACTCTGCTGTTCTATCCTTATATATGTGCAGAAACATGCTATAAACTGCACATAGCAACCAGAATATAGGTCTCAAGATATTGCACTTCTGGTTACCAAACACTAAGTCCTAACCTTACTCCATCCCCTCACATCCTGTAACCCTGAATAACTCTGCTGTTCTATCCTTATATATGTGCAGAAACATGCTATACACTGCAAATAGCAACCAGAATATAGGTCTCAAGATATTGCACTTCTGGATACCAAACACTAAGTCCTAACCTTACTCCATCCCCTCACATCCTGTAACCCTGAATAACTCTGCTGTTCTATCCTTATATATGTGCAGAAACATGCTATAAACTGCAAATAGCAACCAGAATATAGGTCTCAAGATATTGCACTTCTGGTTACCAAACACTAAGTCCTAACCTTGCTCCATCCCCTCACATCCTGTAACCCTGAATAACTCTGCTGTTCTATCCTTATATATGTGCAGAAACATGCTATAAACTGCACATAGCAACCAGAATATAGGTCTCAAGATATTGCACTTCTGGTTACCAAACACTTATTCCTAACCTTACTCCATCCCCTCACATCCTGTAACCCTGAATAACTCTGCTGTTCTATCCTTATATATGTGCAGAAACATGCTATACACTGCAAATAGCAACCAGAATATAGGTCTCAAGATATTGCACTTCTGTATACCAAACACTAAGTCCTAACCTTACTCCATCCCCTCACATCCTGTAACCCTGAATAACTCTGCTGTTCTATCCTTATATATGTGCAGAAACATGCTATAAACTGCACATAGCAACCAGAATAGAGGTCTCAAGATATTGCACTTCTAGATACCAAGCACTAAGTCCTAACCTTACTCCATCCCCTCACATCCTGTATCCCTGAATAACTCTGCTGTTCTATCCTTATATATGTGCAGAAACATGCTATAAACTGCACATAGCAACCAGAATATAGGTCTCAAGATATTGCACTTCTGGTTACCAAACACTAAGTCCTAACCTTACTCCACCCCCTCACATCCTGTAACCCTGAATAACTCTGCTGTTCTATCCTTATATATGTGCAGAAACATGTTATATACTGCAAATAGCAACCAGAATATAGGTCTCAAGATATTGCACTTCTGGATACCAAACACTAAGTCCTAACCTTACTCCATCCCCTCACATCCTGTAACCCTGAATAACTCTGCTGTTCTATCCTTATATATGTGCAGAAACATGCTATAAACTGCACATAGCAACCAGAATATAGGTCTCAAGATATTGCACTTCTGGATACCAAACACTAAGTCCTAACCTTACTCCATCCCCTCACATCCTGTAACCCTGAATGACTCTGCTGTTCTATCCTTATATATGTGCAGAAACATGCTATAAACTGCACATAGCAACCAGAATATAGGTCTCAAGATATTGCACTTCTGGTTACCAAACACTTATTCCTAACCTTACTCCATCCCCTCACATCCTGTAACCCTGAATAACTCTGCTGTTCTATCCTTATATATGTGCAGAAACATGCTATAAACTGCAAATAGCAACCAGAATATAGGTCTCAAGATATTGCACTTCTGTATACCAAATACTAAGCCCTAACCTTACTCCATCCCCTCACATCCTGTAACCCTGAATAACTCTGCTGTTCTATCCTTATATATATGCAGAAACATGCTATAAACTGCAAATAGCAACCAGAATATAGGTCTCAAGATATTGCACTTCTGTATACCAAATACTAAGCCCTAACCTTACTCCACCCCCTCACATCCTGTAACCCTGAATAACTCTGCTGTTCTATCCTTATATATGTGCAGAAACATGCTATAAACTGCAAATAGCAACCAGAATATAGGTCTCAAGATATTGCACTTCTGGATACCAAGCACTAAGTCCTAACCTTACTCCATCCCCTCACATCCTGTAACCCTGAATAACTCTGCTGTTCTATCCTTATATATGTGCAGAAACATGCTATATACTGCACATAGCAACCAGAATATAGGTCTCAAGATATTGCACTTCTGGTTACCAAACACTAAGTCCTAACCTTACTCCATCCCCACATCCTGTAACCCTGAATAACTCTGCTGTTCTATCCTTATATATGTGCAGAAACATGCTATATACTGCACATAGCAGCCAGAATATAGGTCTCAAGATATTGCACTTCTGGATACCAAGCACTAAGTCCTAACCTTACTCCATCCCCTCACATCCTGTAACCCTGAATAACTCTGCTGTTCTATCCTTATATATGTGCAGAAACATGCTATAAACTGCACATAGCAACCAGAATATAGGTCTCAAGATATTGCACTTCTGGATACCAAACACTAAGTACTAACCTTACTCCATCCCCTCACATCCTGTAACCCTGAATAACTCTGCTGTTCTATCCTTATATATGTGCAGAAACATGCTATATACTGCAAATAGCAACCAGAATATAGGTCTCAAGATATTGCACTTCTGGTTACCAAACACTAAGTCCTAACCTTACTCCATCCCCACATCCTGTAACCCTGAATAACTCTGCTGTTCTATCCTTATATATGTGCAGAAACATGCTATATACTGCACATAGCAGCCAGAATATAGGTCTCAAGATATTGCACTTCTGGATACCAAGCACTAAGTCCTAACCTTACTCCATCCCCTCACATCCTGTAACCCTGAATAACTCTGCTGTTCTATCCTTATATATGTGCAGAAACATGCTATAAACTGCAAATAGCAACCAGAATATAGGTCTCAAGATATTGCACTTCTGGATACCAAACACTAAGTCCTAACCTTACTCCATCCCCTCACATCCTGTAACCCTGAATAACTCTGCTGTTCTATCCTTATATATGTGCAGAAACATGCTATACACTGCAAATAGCAACCAGAATATAGGTCTCAAGATATTGCACTTCTGGTTACCAAACACTAAGTCCTAACCTTACTCCATCCCCTCACATCCTTTAACCCTGAATAACTCTGCTGTTCTATCCTTATATATGTGCAGAAACATGCCATAAACTGCAAATAGCAACCAGAATATAGGTCTCAAGATATTGCACTTCTGGTTACCAAACACTAAGTCCTAACCTTGCTCCATCCCCTCACATCCTGTAACCCTGAATAACTCTGCTGTTCTATCCTTATATATGTGCAGAAACATGCTATATACTGCACATAGCAGCCAGAATATAGGTCTCAAGATATTGCACTTCTGGATACCAAACACTAAGTCCTAACCTTACTCCATCCCCTCACATCCTGTAACCCTGAATAACTCTGCTGTTCTATCCTTATATATGTGCAGAAACATGCTATAAACTGCACATAGCAACCAGAATATAGGTCTCAAGATATTGCACTTCTGGATACCAAACACTAAGTCCTAACCTTGCTCCATCCCCTCACATCCTGTAACCCTGAATAACTCTGCTGTTCTATCTTTATATATGGGCAGAAACATGCTATAAACTGCACATAGCAACCAGAATATAGGTCTCAAGATATTGCACTTCTGGATACCAAACACTAAGTCCTAACCTTACTCCATCCCCTCACATCCTGTAACCCTGAATAACTCTGCTGTTCTATCCTTATATATGTGCAGAAACATGCTATAAACTGCAAATAGCAACCAGAATATAGGTCTCAAGATATTGCACTTCTGGATACCAAACACTAAGTCCTAACCTTACTCCATCCCCTCACATCCTGTAACCCTGAATAACTCTGCTGTTCTATCCTTATATATGTGCAGAAACATGCTATATACTGCACATAGCAACCAGAATATAGGTCTCAAGATATTGCACTTCTGGTTACCAAGCACTAAGTCCTAACCTTACTCCATCCCCTCACATCCTGTAACCCTGAATAACTCTGCTGTTCTATCCTTATATATGTGCAGAAACATGCTATAAACTGCAAATAGCAACCAGAATATAGGTCTCAAGATATTGCACTTCTGGATACCAAACACTAAGTCCTAACCTTACTCCATCCCCTCACATCCTGTAACCCTGAATGACTCTGCTGTTCTATCCTTATATATGTGCAGAAACATGCTATAAACTGCAAATAGCAACCAGAATATAGGTCTCAAGATATTGCATTTCTGGATACCAAACACTAAGTCCTAACCTTACTCCATCCCCTCACATCCTGTAACCCTGAATGACTCTGCTGTTCTATCCTTATATATGTGCAGAAACATGCTATAAACTGCAAATAGCAACCAGAATATAGGTCTCAAGATATTGCACTTCTGGTTACCAAACACTAAGTCCTAACCTTACTCCATCCCCTCACATCCTGTAACCCTGAATAACTCTGCTGTTCTATCCTTATATATGTGCAGAAACATGCTATACACTGCACATAGCAACCAGAATATAGGTCTCAAGATATTGCACTTCTGGTTACCAAACACTAAGTCCTAACCTTACTCCATCCCCTCACATCCTGTAACCCTGAATAACTCTGCTGTTCTATCCTTATATATATGCAGAAACATGCTATAAACTGCAAATAGCAACCAGAATATAGGTCTCAAGATATTGCACTTCTGGTTACCAAACACTAAGTCCTAACCTTACTCCATCCCCTCACATCCTGTAACCCTGAATAACTCTGCTGTTCTATCCTTATATATGTGCAGAAACATGCTATACACTGCACATAGCAACCAGAATATAGGTCTCAAGATATTGCACTTCTGGTTACCAAACACTAAGTCCTAACCTTACTCCATCCCCTCACATCCTGTAACCCTGAATAACTCTGCTGTTCTGTCCTTATATATGTGCAGAAACATGCTATAAACTGCAAATAGCAACCAGAATATAGGTCTCAAGATATTGCACTTCTGGATACCAAACACTAAGTCCTAACCTTACTCCATCCCCTCACATCCTGTAACCCTGAATGACTCTGCTGTTCTATCCTTATATATGTGCAGAAACATGCTATAAACTGCACATAGCAACCAGAATATAGGTCTCAAGATATTGCACTTCTGGATACCAAACACTAAGTCCTAACCTTGCTCCATCCCCTCACATCCTGTAACCCTGAATAACTCTGCTGTTCTATCCTTATATATGTGCAGAAACATGCTATAAACTGCAAATAGCAACCAGAATATAGGTCTCAAGATATTGCACTTCTGGTTACCAAACACTAAGTACTAACCTTACTCCATCCCCTCACATCCTGTAACCCTGAATAACTCTGCTGTTCTATCCTTATATATGTGCAGAAACATGCTATAAACTGCACATAGCAACCAGAATATAGGTCTCAAGATATTGCACTTCTGGATACCAAACACTAAGTCCTAACCTTACTCCATCCCCTCACATCCTGTAACCCTGAATAACTCTGCTGTTCTATCCTTATATATGTGCAGAAACATGCTATAAACTGCAAATAGCAACCAGAATATAGGTCTCAAGATATTGCACTTCTGGTTACCAAACAATAAGTACTAACCTTACTCCATCCCCTCACATCCTGTAACCCTGAATAACTCTGCTGTTCTATCCTTATATATGTGCAGAAACATGCTATAAACTGCACATAGCAACCGGAATATAGGTCTCAAGATATTGCACTTCTGTATACCAAATACTAAGTCCTAACCTTACTCCATCCCCTCACATCCTGTAACCCTGAATAACTCTGCTGTTCTATCCTTATATATGTGCAGAAACATGCTATAAACTGCACATAGCAACCAGAATATAGATCTCAAGATATTGCACTTCTGGTTACCAAACACTAAGTCCTAACCTTACTCCATCCCCTCACATCCTGTAACCCTGAATAACTCTGCTGTTCTATCCTTATATATGTGCAGAAACATGCTATATACTGCAAATAGCAACCAGAATATAGGTCTCAAGATATTGCACTTCTGGTTACCAAACACTAAGTCCTAACCTTGCTCCATCCCCTCACATCCTGTAACCCTGAATAACTCTGCTGTTCTATCCTTATATATGTGCAGAAACATGCTATAAACTGCAAATAGCAACCAGAATATAGGTCTCAAGATATTGCACTTCTGGTTACCAAGCACTAAGTCCTAACCTTACTCCATCCCCTCACATCCTGTAACCCTGAATAACTCTGCTGTTCTATCCTTATATATGTGCAGAAACATGCTATAAACTGCAAATAGCAACCAACCAGAATATAGGTCTCAAGATATTGCACTTCTGGTTACCAAACACTTATTCCTAACCTTACTCCATCCCCTCACATCCTGTAACCCTGAATGACTCTGTTATTCTATCCTTATATATGTGCAGAAACATGCTATATACTGCACATAGCAACCAGAATATAGGTCTCAAGATACTGCACTTCTAGATACCAAACACTAAGTCCTAACCTTGCTCCATCCCCTCACATCCTGTAACCCTGAATAACTCTGCTGTTCTATCCTTATATATGTGCAGAAACATGCTATAAACTGCAAATAGCAACCAGAATATAGGTCTCAAGATATTGCACTTCTGGTTACCAAACACTAAGTCCTAACCTTACTCCATCCCCTCACATCCTGTAACCCTGAATGACTCTGTTATTCTATCCTTATATATGTGCAGAAACATGCTATATACTGCACATAGCAACCAGAATATAGGTCTCAAGATACTGCACTTCTGGTTACCAAACACTAAGTCCTAACCTTACTCCATCCCCTCACATCCTGTAACCCTGAATAACTCTGCTGTTCTATCCTTATATATGTGCAGAAACATGCTATAAACTGCAAATAGCAACCAGAATATAGGTCTCAAGATATTGCACTTCTGGTTACCAAACACTAAGTCCTAACCTTACTCCATCCCCTCACATCCTGTAACCCTGAATAACTCTGCTGTTCTATCCTTATATATGTGCAGAAACATGCTATTTACTGCAAATAGTAACCAGAATATAGGTCTCAAGATATTGCACTTCTGGTTACCAAACACTAAGTCCTAACCTTACTCCATCCCCTCACATCCTGTAACCCTGAATGACTCTGTTATTCTATCCTTATATATGTACAGAAACATGCTATAAACTGCAAATAGCAACCAGAATATAGGTCTCAAGATACTGCACTTCTGGTTACCAAACACTAAGTCCTAACCTTACTCCATCCCCTCACATCCTGTAACCCTGAATGACTCTGTTATTCTATCCTTATATATGTACAGAAACATGCTATAAACTGCAAATAGCAACCAGAATATAGGTCTCAAGATATTGCACTTCTAGATACCAAACACTAAGTCCTAACCTTGCTCCATCCCCTCACATCCTGTAACCCTGAATAACTCTGCTGTTCTATCCTTATATATGTGCAGAAACATGCTATAAACTGCAAATAGCAACCAGAATATAGGTCTCAAGATATTGCACTTCTGGTTACCAAACACTAAGTCCTAACCTTACTCCATCCCCTCACATCCTGTAACCCTGAATAACTCTGCTGTTCTATCCTTATATATGTGCAGAAACATGCTATAAACTGCACATAGCAACCAGAATATAGGTCTCAAGATATTGCACTTCTGGTTACCAAACACTTATTCCTAACCTTACTCCATCCCCTCACATCCTGTAACCCTGAATAACTCTGCTGTTCTATCCTTATATATGTGCAGAAACATGCTATAAACTGCAAATAGCAACCAGAATATAGGTCTCAAGATATTGCACTTCTGGTTACCAAACACTTATTCCTAACCTTATTCCATCCCCTCACATCCTGTAACCCTGAATAACTCTGCTGTTCTATCCTTATATATGTGCAGAAACATGCTATAAACTGCACATAGCAACCAGAATATAGGTCTCAAGATATTGCACTTCTAGATACCAAACACTAAGTCCTAACCTTACTCCATCCCCTCACATCCTGTAACCCTGAATAACTCTGCTGTTCTATCCTTATATATGTGCAGAAACATGCTATAAACTGCACATAGCAACCAGAATATAGGTCTCAAGATATTGCACTTCTGGTTACCAAACACTTATTCCTAACCTTATTCCATCCCCTCACATCCTGTAACCCTGAATAACTCTGCTGTTCTATCCTTATATATGTGCAGAAACATGCTATAAACTGCACATAGCAACCAGAATATAGGTCTCAAGATATTGCACTTCTGGTTACCAAACACTAAGTCCTAACCTTACTCCATCCCCTCACATCCTGTAACCCTGAATAACTCTGCTGTTCTATCCTTTTATATGTGCAGAAACATGCTATAAACTGCACATAGCAACCAGAATATAGGTCTCAAGATATTGCACTTCTGGTTACCAAACACTAAGTCCTAACCTTACTCCATCCCCTCACATCCTGTAACCCTGAATAACTCTGCTGTTCTATCCTTATATATGTGCAGAAACATGCTATAAACTGCACATAGCAACCAGAATATAGGTCTCAAGATATTGCACTTCTGTATACCAAACACTAAGTCCTAACCTTACTCCATCCCCTCACATCCTGTAACCCTGAATAACTCTGCTGTTCTATCCTTATATATGTGCAGAAACATGCTATATACTGCACATAGCAACCAGAATATAGGTCTCAAGATATTGCACTTCTGGATACCAAACACTAAGTCCTAACCTTACTCCATCCCCTCACATCCTGTATCCCTGAATAACTCTGCTGTTCTATCCTTATATATGTGCAGAAACATGCTATACACTGCAAATAGCAACCAGAATATAGATCTCAAGATATTGCACTTCTGGTTACCAAACACTAAGTCCTAACCTTACTCCATCCCCTCACATCCTGTAACCCTGAATAACTCTGCTGTTCTATCCTTATATATGTGCAGAAACATGCTATAAACTGCAAATAGCAAACAGAATATAGGTCTCAAGATATTGCACTTCTGGATACCAAGCACTAAGTCCTAACCTTACTCCATCCCCTCACATCCTGTAACCCTGAATAACTCTGCTGTTCTATCCTTATATATGTGCAGAAACATGCTATAAACTGCAAATAGCAACCAGAATATAGGTCTCAAGATATTGCACTTCTGGTTACCAAACACTTATTCCTAACCTTACTCCATCCCCTCACATCCTGTATCCCTGAATAACTCTGCTGTTCTATCCTTATATATGTGCAGAAACATGCTATAAACTGCACATAGCAACCAGAATATAGGTCTCAAGATATTGCACTTCTGGTTACCAAACACTAAGTCCTAACCTTACTCCATCCCCTCACATCCTGTAACCCTGAATAACTCTGCTGTTCTATCCTTATATATGTGCAGAAACATGCTATACACTGCAAATAGCAACCAGAATATAGGTCTCAAGATATTGCACTTCTGGATACCAAACACTAAGTCCTAACCTTACTCCATCCCCTCACATCCTGTAACCCTGAATAACTCTGCTGTTCTATCCTTATATATGTGCAGAAACATGCTATAAACTGCAAATAGCAACCAGAATATAGGTCTCAAGATATTGCACTTCTGGTTACCAAACACTAAGTCCTAACCTTGCTCCATCCCCTCACATCCTGTAACCCTGAATAACTCTGCTGTTCTATCCTTATATATGTGCAGAAACATGCTATAAACTGCACATAGCAACCAGAATATAGGTCTCAAGATATTGCACTTCTGGTTACCAAACACTTATTCCTAACCTTACTCCATCCCCTCACATCCTGTAACCCTGAATAACTCTGCTGTTCTATCCTTATATATGTGCAGAAACATGCTATACACTGCAAATAGCAACCAGAATATAGGTCTCAAGATATTGCACTTCTGTATACCAAACACTAAGTCCTAACCTTACTCCATCCCCTCACATCCTGTAACCCTGAATAACTCTGCTGTTCTATCCTTATATATGTGCAGAAACATGCTATAAACTGCACATAGCAACCAGAATAGAGGTCTCAAGATATTGCACTTCTAGATACCAAGCACTAAGTCCTAACCTTACTCCATCCCCTCACATCCTGTATCCCTGAATAACTCTGCTGTTCTATCCTTATATATGTGCAGAAACATGCTATAAACTGCACATAGCAACCAGAATATAGGTCTCAAGATATTGCACTTCTGGTTACCAAACACTAAGTCCTAACCTTACTCCACCCCCTCACATCCTGTAACCCTGAATAACTCTGCTGTTCTATCCTTATATATGTGCAGAAACATGTTATATACTGCAAATAGCAACCAGAATATAGGTCTCAAGATATTGCACTTCTGGATACCAAACACTAAGTCCTAACCTTACTCCATCCCCTCACATCCTGTAACCCTGAATAACTCTGCTGTTCTATCCTTATATATGTGCAGAAACATGCTATAAACTGCACATAGCAACCAGAATATAGGTCTCAAGATATTGCACTTCTGGATACCAAACACTAAGTCCTAACCTTACTCCATCCCCTCACATCCTGTAACCCTGAATGACTCTGCTGTTCTATCCTTATATATGTGCAGAAACATGCTATAAACTGCACATAGCAACCAGAATATAGGTCTCAAGATATTGCACTTCTGGTTACCAAACACTTATTCCTAACCTTACTCCATCCCCTCACATCCTGTAACCCTGAATAACTCTGCTGTTCTATCCTTATATATGTGCAGAAACATGCTATAAACTGCAAATAGCAACCAGAATATAGGTCTCAAGATATTGCACTTCTGTATACCAAATACTAAGCCCTAACCTTACTCCACCCCCTCACATCCTGTAACCCTGAATAACTCTGCTGTTCTATCCTTATATATGTGCAGAAACATGCTATAAACTGCAAATAGCAACCAGAATATAGGTCTCAAGATATTGCACTTCTGGATACCAAGCACTAAGTCCTAACCTTACTCCATCCCCTCACATCCTGTAACCCTGAATAACTCTGCTGTTCTATCCTTATATATGTGCAGAAACATGCTATATACTGCACATAGCAACCAGAATATAGGTCTCAAGATATTGCACTTCTGGTTACCAAACACTAAGTCCTAACCTTACTCCATCCCCACATCCTGTAACCCTGAATAACTCTGCTGTTCTATCCTTATATATGTGCAGAAACATGCTATATACTGCACATAGCAGCCAGAATATAGGTCTCAAGATATTGCACTTCTGGATACCAAGCACTAAGTCCTAACCTTACTCCATCCCCTCACATCCTGTAACCCTGAATAACTCTGCTGTTCTATCCTTATATATGTGCAGAAACATGCTATAAACTGCACATAGCAACCAGAATATAGGTCTCAAGATATTGCACTTCTGGATACCAAACACTAAGTACTAACCTTACTCCATCCCCTCACATCCTGTAACCCTGAATAACTCTGCTGTTCTATCCTTATATATGTGCAGAAACATGCTATATACTGCAAATAGCAACCAGAATATAGGTCTCAAGATATTGCACTTCTGGTTACCAAACACTAAGTCCTAACCTTACTCCATCCCCACATCCTGTAACCCTGAATAACTCTGCTGTTCTATCCTTATATATGTGCAGAAACATGCTATATACTGCACATAGCAGCCAGAATATAGGTCTCAAGATATTGCACTTCTGGATACCAAGCACTAAGTCCTAACCTTACTCCATCCCCTCACATCCTGTAACCCTGAATAACTCTGCTGTTCTATCCTTATATATGTGCAGAAACATGCTATAAACTGCAAATAGCAACCAGAATATAGGTCTCAAGATATTGCACTTCTGGATACCAAACACTAAGTCCTAACCTTACTCCATCCCCTCACATCCTGTAACCCTGAATAACTCTGCTGTTCTATCCTTATATATGTGCAGAAACATGCTATACACTGCAAATAGCAACCAGAATATAGGTCTCAAGATATTGCACTTCTGGTTACCAAACACTAAGTCCTAACCTTACTCCATCCCCTCACATCCTTTAACCCTGAATAACTCTGCTGTTCTATCCTTATATATGTGCAGAAACATGCTATAAACTGCAAATAGCAACCAGAATATAGGTCTCAAGATATTGCACTTCTAGTTACCAAACACTAAGTCCTAACCTTGCTCCATCCCCTCACATCCTGTAACCCTGAATAACTCTGCTGTTCTATCCTTATATATGTGCAGAAACATGCTATATACTGCACATAGCAGCCAGAATATAGGTCTCAAGATATTGCACTTCTGGATACCAAACACTAAGTCCTAACCTTACTCCATCCCCTCACATCCTGTAACCCTGAATAACTCTGCTGTTCTATCCTTATATATGTGCAGAAACATGCTATAAACTGCACATAGCAACCAGAATATAGGTCTCAAGATATTGCACTTCTGGATACCAAACACTAAGTCCTAACCTTGCTCCATCCCCTCACATCCTGTAACCCTGAATAACTCTGCTGTTCTATCTTTATATATGGGCAGAAACATGCTATAAACTGCACATAGCAACCAGAATATAGGTCTCAAGATATTGCACTTCTGGATACCAAACACTAAGTCCTAACCTTACTCCATCCCCTCACATCCTGTAACCCTGAATAACTCTGCTGTTCTATCCTTATATATGTGCAGAAACATGCTATAAACTGCAAATAGCAACCAGAATATAGGTCTCAAGATATTGCACTTCTGGATACCAAACACTAAGTCCTAACCTTACTCCATCCCCTCACATCCTGTAACCCTGAATAACTCTGCTGTTCTATCCTTATATATGTGCAGAAACATGCTATATACTGCACATAGCAACCAGAATATAGGTCTCAAGATATTGCACTTCTGGTTACCAAGCACTAAGTCCTAACCTTACTCCATCCCCTCACATCCTGTAACCCTGAATAACTCTGCTGTTCTATCCTTATATATGTGCAGAAACATGCTATAAACTGCAAATAGCAACCAGAATATAGGTCTCAAGATATTGCACTTCTGGATACCAAACACTAAGTCCTAACCTTACTCCATCCCCTCACATCCTGTAACCCTGAATGACTCTGCTGTTCTATCCTTATATATGTGCAGAAACATGCTATAAACTGCAAATAGCAACCAGAATATAGGTCTCAAGATATTGCATTTCTGGATACCAAACACTAAGTCCTAACCTTACTCCATCCCCTCACATCCTGTAACCCTGAATGACTCTGCTGTTCTATCCTTATATATGTGCAGAAACATGCTATAAACTGCAAATAGCAACCAGAATATAGGTCTCAAGATATTGCACTTCTGGTTACCAAACACTAAGTCCTAACCTTACTCCATCCCCTCACATCCTGTAACCCTGAATAACTCTGCTGTTCTATCCTTATATATGTGCAGAAACATGCTATACACTGCACATAGCAACCAGAATATAGGTCTCAAGATATTGCACTTCTGGTTACCAAACACTAAGTCCTAACCTTACTCCATCCCCTCACATCCTGTAACCCTGAATAACTCTGCTGTTCTATCCTTATATATATGCAGAAACATGCTATAAACTGCAAATAGCAACCAGAATATAGGTCTCAAGATATTGCACTTCTGGTTACCAAACACTAAGTCCTAACCTTACTCCATCCCCTCACATCCTGTAACCCTGAATAACTCTGCTGTTCTATCCTTATATATGTGCAGAAACATGCTATACACTGCACATAGCAACCAGAATATAGGTCTCAAGATATTGCACTTCTGGTTACCAAACACTAAGTCCTAACCTTACTCCATCCCCTCACATCCTGTAACCCTGAATAACTCTGCTGTTCTGTCCTTATATATGTGCAGAAACATGCTATAAACTGCAAATAGCAACCAGAATATAGGTCTCAAGATATTGCACTTCTGGATACCAAACACTAAGTCCTAACCTTACTCCATCCCCTCACATCCTGTAACCCTGAATGACTCTGCTGTTCTATCCTTATATATGTGCAGAAACATGCTATAAACTGCACATAGCAACCAGAATATAGGTCTCAAGATATTGCACTTCTGGATACCAAACACTAAGTCCTAACCTTGCTCCATCCCCTCACATCCTGTAACCCTGAATAACTCTGCTGTTCTATCCTTATATATGTGCAGAAACATGCTATAAACTGCAAATAGCAACCAGAATATAGGTCTCAAGATATTGCACTTCTGGTTACCAAACACTAAGTACTAACCTTACTCCATCCCCTCACATCCTGTAACCCTGAATAACTCTGCTGTTCTATCCTTATATATGTGCAGAAACATGCTATAAACTGCACATAGCAACCAGAATATAGGTCTCAAGATATTGCACTTCTGGATACCAAACACTAAGTCCTAACCTTACTCCATCCCCTCACATCCTGTAACCCTGAATAACTCTGCTGTTCTATCCTTATATATGTGCAGAAACATGCTATAAACTGCAAATAGCAACCAGAATATAGGTCTCAAGATATTGCACTTCTGGTTACCAAACACTAAGTACTAACCTTACTCCATCCCCTCACATCCTGTAACCCTGAATAACTCTGCTGTTCTATCCTTATATATGTGCAGAAACATGCTATAAACTGCACATAGCAACCGGAATATAGGTCTCAAGATATTGCACTTCTGTATACCAAATACTAAGTCCTAACCTTACTCCATCCCCTCACATCCTGTAACCCTGAATAACTCTGCTGTTCTATCCTTATATATGTGCAGAAACATGCTATAAACTGCACATAGCAACCAGAATATAGATCTCAAGATATTGCACTTCTGGTTACCAAACACTAAGTCCTAACCTTACTCCATCCCCTCACATCCTGTAACCCTGAATAACTCTGCTGTTCTATCCTTATATATGTGCAGAAACATGCTATATACTGCAAATAGCAACCAGAATATAGGTCTCAAGATATTGCACTTCTGGTTACCAAACACTAAGTCCTAACCTTGCTCCATCCCCTCACATCCTGTAACCCTGAATAACTCTGCTGTTCTATCCTTATATATGTGCAGAAACATGCTATAAACTGCAAATAGCAACCAGAATATAGGTCTCAAGATATTGCACTTCTGGTTACCAAGCACTAAGTCCTAACCTTACTCCATCCCCTCACATCCTGTAACCCTGAATAACTCTGCTGTTCTATCCTTATATATGTGCAGAAACATGCTATAAACTGCAAATAGCAACCAACCAGAATATAGGTCTCAAGATATTGCACTTCTGGTTACCAAACACTTATTCCTAACCTTACTCCATCCCCTCACATCCTGTAACCCTGAATAACTCTGCTGTTCTATCCTTATATATGTGCAGAAACATGCTATATACTGCACATAGCAACCAGAATATAGGTCTCAAGATATTGCACTTCTGGTTACCAAACACTAAGTCCTAACCTTGCTCCATCCCCTCACATCCTGTAACCCTGAATAACTCTGCTGTTCTATCCTTATATATGTGCAGAAACATGCTATAAACTGCAAATAGCAACCAGAATATAGGTCTCAAGATATTGCACTTCTGGATACCAAACACTAAGTCCTAACCTTACTCCATCCCCTCACATCCTGTAACCCTGAATAACTCTGCTGTTCTATCCTTATATATTGGACAAAAAACACAGAAAAAAGGCGCCCTACTGATCCCAGCTTGAAATGCTGTCTGCTGCTCTCAAGGGAAAAGGGTATTAGCACACCCTGGACATTTGGAAAAAAAAAGGAAAAAGGAGAGAGCGCAGACAGACTACTTGTATAATTAAACAAATTTATTCATAAAATATGATATATCACAATCAGTTAAAAAATAGAAATTTGATTAGAGCTAATAATAGATTAAATCAACAAAGAATCCACACTCAGCATGTAAATTAGTCCCGTATTACTAGTGCACTAGTAGATGACACAATAACCGGTATATGCTTTTTACTGGAGACAGTAATCCATCAGTCTAATTAGTATGACAAATCTGGATGATTTCCTTTGAACTGTATAGCACTGATTTCCTTGCTAATAATTGTGCCGTTTCAATAAAGATATCTTACTCAAAGTGGATGAATTGCAGTATATTTGCTCCGTCCGTCACTCTCTCACTGTGACCGGTAGCCGGAGTTAACTTGCTTACCGCTTCCACAGATGTCCCAGCGGCACTACCGATAAGCCAGACGCTGCATGCTCTTTCTGGCGACTCGACCTCTCGTTCTCCTGCCGGATCAGTATGGCAAAGTATTGCATCCACTGCCGCCTCCAAACAAATGGATCGATGGTGCTCTTAATGATTTGGGCACTGTAGATTCCAGATGGATCGTGTAGTAGCCACGGTTCCCGTATAGCAACCGGGACCAATTGCAGGTGGCTACAGAGCTGATCAGTCCATTCCGGCAGAGATTGGAGGTACAAAAAGTAACTCGTAGGACTAACGAGTGCCTGGATCCTTTGAGCCCTGACGCGTTTCTCGACCGACAACGCTGGTCGTTTCCTCAGAGGGTTGAAGTGATTAAGCTCTTCCAAGTCTCCATATTTAAAGGGAAACCAATTATATCTGTTAGGCGCCGAGGGTCCGCTCGTCAGTGCGGCCCGGCGCCTAGCAACCAGGGACGCCGTATGCGGACAGCCGCCGGCTCCCTAGCAACGCTAGACGCCGGGCGCACGGAGCCGCACGGACCTTAGCAACGGGGACGCCACTTGCGGACTGCGTTCCCCGTTGCTAGGTTCAATTGTAATTAATCACTGATCTGTTTCCCTGGCCATGCAGCTTGGCAGCTGCATGGCATTTAATCCAATCAGCCTCCAAACAGCTGATTGGAGGACTCTCTGTTAAGAACACTTCCTGGGCTTCTCACAGACGCCGGTAATAGCTTCCTGTTTGCTGTATCTGTTGCAGAGAGTGTTCCAGTCCTGCTCTATCCGGTCGTTCCTGTCCTCAGTGGTCCAGTACTCGGAAGTTGTCATATGTTCCTGGAGTCCTGACCGAGCACCTTTAACATCCTGTGGTGTTCGTGAGTCGCGGCGTAGCCGTGTGTTGCGGCTTGACCGCTTACCATTTATTATTTGTTATATTGTGTTTCGGAGCTTTTGCGGAGGATTCCGCTCCCGCAAATCCACTCTGGTATCCAGCGGTGCTGGGTAGGAGTAACGGACTAGTGGATTTTGGTTGTCCTTTTCCCTGGCGGTTTGTCCGCACATACTTCTGGTTTAAGTTTAATTAGCTTGTAGCCCCTGGCCTGGTTGTTTAGTCAGAGGGCCCCTTGTTATCACCCTGTCTCGGATTTCCCTTTGTCTCCCATTAAGACCTGAGGGGGCATCGGAGTTGGGCAGACATAATCCGCCCTTCAAACGCGGCTGCCATGGGCTCAAGCAACCATAGTCTCGCAGGGGATTTCTGATAACACGGGCGAGACAACGGAGTTAGGGCGCCAGGGGTTACTAGGCTTTCCTGCTCCCATAACCAGCATTCCCTTCCAGTACTCTGGCCTTTGTCATAAGATCTCCTCTGGTCAGAAGTACTGGAATCATAACATTATTACCGGCCACACCAAAACTTAAAATTAAACAGGGTTTGATTTTTTCCCTTATTCAGTTTGGAAGATTTGTCGGCCTCATGAATCCCACTGGTTTAGGGCCAAATCCTGGCCAGCTTCTAGTTAGCCAGATTCAAGAACTTACTCAGATGGTTCAGGATCTTTCCCTTCGGGTGAAGTCGCAGGAAGATCTTTTACGGACTTCCCCGAGGGTCGTCCCTGAACCGAAAATGCATTTGCCTGACCGTTTTTCTGGTGATAGGAAGCAGTTTTTTAATTTTAAAGAGTCTTGTAAACTTTATTTTCGTTTAAGACCAATCTCCTCAGGTACTGAATCTCAGCGGGTCGGAATTATTATTTCTTTACTTCAGGGGGATCCCCAGACCTGGGCTTTTGGTTTAAGAACAGAGGATCCGGCATTGTTGTCTGTAGACGCCTTTCTGGGGTCTTTAGGGCTTTTGTATGATGACCCTGATAGAGAGGCATCCGCCGAGAGTCAGTTACGTGCTCTCAGACAGGGTAGAAATCCCGCAGAGATTTATTGTACAGAGTTTCGCCGTTGGTCGAACGACTGTGGCTGGAATGACCCAGCCCTGCGCAGTCAGTTTCGCCTCGGCTTATCTGAGTCTATAAAAGACAGTCTCCTTCAGTATCCCGCTCCTGAGACTCTCGATAAACTCATGGAGCTTTCTATTAAGATTGATCGTCGTCTCAGAGAGCGGAGGGCTGAAAAAGGAGCACCTGTCGGGTCTACTCCTTGTGTTTTTTCCATTCCTGTGGACATAGAGGAGCCCATGCAGATGGGTCTCTCCAAGCTGTCTCCTGAAGAAAGAACCAGAAGGCAAAATTCTGGTCTTTGTTTGTACTGTGGGGGTAAGGGACATTTTGCCCGTAATTGTCCGAACAAGTCGGGAAACGCCTCGACCAAGTGAATTGTGAGGGGGTTCACTTTGGTCTGCAGCTTATCTCCTCGAATAATTCCCTGTTAGTCCCAGCTAAAGTTTCCTTTGGCAGCCTCTGTTCTTCGGTGTCGGCTTTTGTTGACAGTGGAGCTGCAGGGAACTTTATGGACTTAACGTGGGCCAAGGCCTTAGGTATTCCTCAGTTAACCTTGGGTAGGCGTATCACCATGCATGGTTTAGATGGGAGTCCCTTGTCAAATGGGGTTATTTCCCTCTGTACACCCCCTGTTCTACTTTCGGTAGGAGCTCTTCATTCCGAAAAGATTGAATTTTTCCTTACCCATTGCCCAGCAGTTCCAGTGGTTCTGGGTCACCCTTGGCTGGCCTTTCATAATCCCATCATTGATTGGCAGTCGGGGGAGATCTCACAATGGGGTACCATCTGTAATAAGGAATGTATTACGTTTCCCATCAGAATAGCAGCTGCCATTCCCGAACCCATTCCCGTGGAATACCAGGATTTTGTTGATGTATTTTCCAAGGGCAATGCGGACATTCTGCCTCCCCATCGGCCTTATGATTGTGCTATTGAGCTAATTCCTGGTGCCACATTGCCAAAGGGAAGGTTATATGCATTGTCCGGACCAGAAACTGTGGCCATGAATGAGTATGTTAAAGAGAGCCTAGGGAAAGGATTTATCAGGCCATCTAAATCCCCTTTAAGTGCAGGCTTCTTCTTTGTGGAGAAGAAAGACGGATCACTCAGACCTTGCATTGACTTTAGAGCCTTGAATAAGATCTCAGTAAAAAATACTTACCCTTTGCCGCTGATTTCTGTCCTCTATGATCAGCTACGTTCGGCTGTGATTTTTTCTAAGATTGACCTGAGAGGAGCGTATAACCTCATCCGAATCAAGTCAGGAGATGAGTGGAAAACGGCATTCAGTTCTCAGTCGGGTCACTACGAGTATCTGGTTATGCCATTCGGCCTGTCTAACGCTCCGGCAGTTTTCCAGGATCTCATTAACGATGTGCTCCGTGATTTTCTTGGAAGATTCGTGGTCGTTTACTTAGACGATATCTTGATCTATTCTGACTCTATTGAACAACATGTTACCCAGGTGCGTCAGGTTCTTCAAAAATTACGTGAAAATCACCTATATGCCAAGCTGGAGAAGTGTGAATTTCATGTCACGGAGGTATCCTTTTTAGGGTACATTATTTCCCCTCGGGGATTCTGTATGGAACCAAAGAAGCTCCAAGCCATCCTTAGTTGGGCGCAACCCACCAACTTAAAAGCAATTCAGCGCTTTTTAGGGTTTGCGAATTATTATCGAAGATTTATTCATTCTTTTTCCGACCTGGTTGCTCCCATTGTGGCACTGACTAAGAAGGGAGCGGATCCAACCAACTGGTCACGTGAAGCTGAGTTATCTTTTCAGGCCTTGAAACAAGCCTTCGTCTCAGCCCCAGTCCTCAGACATCCCAACCCAGAATTGCCTTTCATTGTTGAGGTTGATGCCTCGGAGGTTGGAGTAGGGGCTATCCTGTCTCAGAAGGATCCGGACTCTCTAGAATTACATCCTTGTGCCTTTATGTCCAGAAAATTCTCATCTGCTGAATCCAACTACGATGTTGGTAACCGGGAATTACTGGCTATTAAATGGGCTTTCGAGGAGTGGAGGCATTGGCTTGAGGGAGCAACACATACCATTTCAGTTTTGACTGATCACAAAAATCTTCAGTACATCGAATCAGCTAAACGGCTGAATGCCCGGCAGGCTCGTTGGGCTTTATTTTTTAATCGTTTCAAGTTTATTATCACCTTCAGGCCAGGTTCCAAGAATACCAAGGCGGATGCCCTGTCACGCAGTTTTCTTCCAGTTCATGATAACAGTCTTGTTACTCCCATACTTCCGTCTTCAGTCATTCGGGCAGGCCTCACACAAGATTTATTTACCCAGTTAAAGCAGCTTCAACATCAAGCTCCTGGAAATACTCCTGCTGGTCGTCTTTATGTCCCTGAGTTTTTGAGAGCAACTGTTTTGACTGAGTTTCATGATAGCAAAGTTGCCGGGCATCCGGGGATCTCTAAGACTTTGGAATTAGTCTCCCGCTCAGTATAGTGGCCTGGTCTTTCTAAAGACATTAAGGAGTTTGTTTTTTCTTGTCAAGTCTGTGCACAGCATATAGTTCCCCGTTCCTTGCCTATCGGGCAACTTATGCCCTTAAATGTTCCTCTCAGGCCATGGTCTCATATTTCCATGGATTTTGTGGTAGACCTCCCTCTGTCAGCCGGATGCCGAGTCATATGGGTAGTAGTGGACCGTTTTAGCAAGATGGCCCATTTCATTGCTCTTCCCCGACTGCCATCTGCCCAGGGATTGGCAGTTTTGTTCCTCCGCCATGTTTTCAGACTCCATGGGTTACCCACTGATATTGTTTCTGATCGGGGTCCACAATTCATTGCACAATTTTGGAAGTCTTTTTGTGCCTCATTAAAGATGAAATTGTCTTTAACGTCTGGCTACCATCCCCAATCCAACGGGCAGACCGAGCGAGTTAATCAATCATTAAAACAGTATTTGCGTTTGTACTCAGCCAAACTCCAAAATGATTGGTCCGAGTTTCTTCCTTTGGCGGAGTTTGCTTACAACAATTCCTGTCATTCCTCCACCAATGTGTCTCCATTCTTTACAGTTTTTGGTTTTCACCCCAGAGCTAATTCCTTTTTTCAACATTCCTCTGTCTCCTCGCTAACCTTAACCTCTCATCTCAGACTCATTTGGAGAAAAGTGCACCTTGCTCTCAGAAAAGCGGCATTTCGGGAGAAAATTTTTTCTGACAGGCTCCGGCGGCCTTGCACTTTTAAAGTAGGAGATAGGGTATGGTTGTCGACTCGCAACATTAAACTTCGACAAACCTCAGCCAGATTGGGCCCCAAATTTATTGGACCATTTCATATTATAAAAAAAATCAATCCAGTTGCTTTCCGGTTACGTTTACCAAGAGCTCTCCGGATCGGAAATACGTTCCATTGCTCCCTGTTGAAACCATACGTTTCTTCCAGTAGATTTCCTCGAAAGATCTCTCAGGGGAAATCACCAGTAGATGTACAGGGTCATCAGGAGTTCTTGGTGGAGAAGGTTCTCAATTCCAAATTGTCTCGGGGTCGGCTTTATTTTCTGGTACACTGGAGAGGTTATGGTCCAGAAGAAAGGTCTTGGGTCCTGGATAAGGATCTCCATGCCCCGAGGCTCAAGAGGGCATTTTTTCGAGAATTTCCTCGGAAACCTGGCTTTAGGGGTTCCTTGACCCCTCCTCAAGGGGGGGGTACTGTTAGGCGCCGAGGGTCCGCTCGTCAGTGCGGCCCGGAGCCTAGCAACCAGGGACGCCGTATGCGGACAGCCGCCGGCTCCCTAGCAATGCTAGATGCCGGGCGCACGGAGCCGCACGGACCTTAGCAACGGGGACGCCACTTGCGGACTGCGTTCCCCGTTGCTAGGTTCAATTGTAATTAATCACTGATCTGTTTCCCTGGCCATGCAGCTTGGCAGCTGCATGGCATTTAATCCAATCAGCCTCCAAACAGCTGATTGGAGGACTCTCTGTTAAGAACACTTCCTGGGCTTCTCACAGACGCCGGTAATAGCTTCCTGTTTGCTGTATCTGTTGCAGAGAGTGTTCCAGTCCTGCTCTATCCGGTCGTTCCTGTCCTCAGTGGTCCAGTACTCGGAAGTTGTCATCTGTTCCTGGAGTCCTGACCGAGCACCTTTAACATCCTGTGGTGTTCGTGAGTCGCGGCGTAGCCGTGTGTTGCGGCTTGACCGCTTACCATTTATTATTTGTTATATTGTGTTTCGGAGCTTTTGCGGAGGATTCCGCTCCCACAAATCCACTCTGGTATCCAGCGGTGCTGGGTAGGAGTAACGGACTAGTGGATTTTGGTTGTCCTTTTCCCTGGCGGTTTGTCCGCACATACTTCTGGTTTAAGTTTAATTAGCTTGTAGCCCCTGGCCTGGTTGTTTAGTCAGAGGGCCCCTTGTTATCACCCTGTCTCGGATTTCCCTTTGTCTCCCATTAAGACCTGAGGGGGCATCGGAGTTGGGCAGACATAATCCGCCCTTCAAACGCGGCTGCCATGGGCTCAAGCAACCATAGTCTCGCAGGGGATTTCTGATAACACGGGCGAGACAACGGAGTTAGGGCGCCAGGGGTTACTAGGCTTTCCTGCTCCCATAACCAGCATTCCCTTCCAGTACTCTGGCCTTTGTCATAAGATCTCCTCTGGTCAGAAGTACTGGAATCATAACAATATCATTATTGTAAACACCTGTAGAACTCCTATCACATTCATTCTCAGGAGTATGTGTGTATACAATCACCAGGATTGTCTCTAATAGTACATCAATTATAAAATGGATATTAAACACATAAAAATATATGTAAATAAAAAAGGAATAAAAAAAGACATTTGTTCTCTGCTAATCTATTTCTTAGTTGTCTGCAATTTTTTAATTAATACAACTCCATTAACTATACTTTATATCAACATCAAATTTGACTTGAGGTGAATTAATTAGCTTCATATCAATATATGTTCTCAGTAAGGAAAAAGAAAAAGGAGAGGGGCTTGGGAAACGGAGAGGGACAGCAGAATAAATAATACCTGAATGTGTGGACCTATACACATATAAAAAGATGTACATACATGTATATTTTGTGTCGCACCATATGTGTTCCCACAGAGTAAATTCCAAATTAATATAAGGAATCAAAAATAGATCAATCAAGGGACAGTATAAACGTCTCCTCTTATTTAGTAAAGAACCATTATAAACAATATTATTCCATAGTAGAGACACATGAAGAGATTTACCACAGATATCTCATTAGATAAATAGAAATGTAGAACTTCATCTGTAATCTTCATAATACTTAACAGAATCTAATAAACCATATATAAAAATACATATAATAAATAACTAATTAAATAATTAATTAAATACTCAAAGATCCGGTGGGCTGATGAGCATGTATCCCACAAGGGCAGAGAGATATATTTAAACTCAATCTGCCATGAGGGGCAGACGCCCAGCAGCCCACTCAGATTAACAAAAACAAATGGCAAAAAATAAACCAAAATTAACAAAACCTAACTGATGATACCATTAATAATAATAATGCCCCTAATACCAGTTAGACAGCATTGAGTTCCACAGTGTCGTTTAGACCATGTGGACTCAAGGGGGTACATTTACTAACATTCGTAATTTCCGAAAATAGGTCAAAGTTCAATCACGAATGACATCGACAGTGTAAAACTGCAACTTTTTGAATTTATTACGATGGATTTACTAAGCTGTCGTATTCGGGTTTTTCTTTTCTTCCGATGTCGATGTCATTCGTTTTTTTTTACCTAATTTTACGGCAGTGATTAGCAAAACACTGCCGTTTTTTTTTACAATCAATCTCGGCCGGATCTGTGTGATCCGTGCTGGGGTTCTTTTTTTTTTTTATTTTTAATTAAACAATGTAAAATCCCCCAAAAAAATGCGTGGGGTCCCCCCTCCTAAGCATAACCAGCCTCGGGCTCTTTGAGCCGATCCTGGTTGCAGAAATATGGTAAAAAAAATGACAGGGGTTCCCCCATATTTAAGCAACCAGCATCGGGCTCTGCGCCTGGTCCTGGTCCCAAAAATACGGGGGACAAAAAGAGTAGGGGTCCCCCGTATTTTTAAAACCAGCACCGGGCTCCACTAGCTGGACAGATAATGCCACAGCCGGGGGTCACTTTTATACAGCGCCCTGCGGCCGTGGCATCAAAAATCCAACTAGTCACCCCTGGCCGGGGTACCCTGGGGGAGTGGGAACCCCTTCAATCAAGGGGTCCCCCCCCCCCCAGCCACCCAAGGGCCAGGGGTGAAGCCCGAGGCTGTCCCCCCCCATCCAATGGGCTGCGGATGGGAGGGCTGATAGCCTTTGTTGTAAAATAAAAGATATTGTTTTTAGTAGCAGTACTACAAGTCCCAGCAAGCCTCCCCCGCATGCTGGTACTTGGAGAACCACAAGTACCAGCATGCGGCGGAAAAACGGGCCCGCTGGTACCTGTAGTACTACCACTAAAAAAATACCCAAAAAAACACAAGACACACACACCGTGAAAGTATAATTTTATTACATACATACACACATACATACATACTTACCTTATGTTCCCACGCAGGTCGGTCCTCTTCTCCAGTAGAATCCAAGGGGTACCTGTTGAAGAAATTCTACTCACCAGATCCAGTGGTCCAGGCTCCTCGGCAAATCCAGGGTTAATCCACGTACTTGAATAAAACAAAAAAACGGTTGCCCGACCACGAACTGAAAGGTGACCCATGTTTGCACATGGGTCACCTTCCCACGAATGCCAGAAACCCACTTTGCCTTCTGGCTAAGTGGGTTTCTTCAGCCAATCAGGGAGTGCCACGTTGTAGCACTCTCCTGATCAGCTGTGTGCTCCTGTCTTCACTGACAGGCAGCACGCGGCAGTGTTACAATGTAGCGCCTATGCGCTACATTGTAACCAATGATGGGAACTTTCTGCTCAGCGGTGACGTCACTTTAGGTCAACCGCAGGGCACAAAGTTCCCATCATTGGTTACAATGTAGCGCATAGGCGCTACATTGTAACACTGCCGTGTGCCGCCTGTCAGTGAGGACAGGAGCACACAGCTGATCAGTAGAGTGCTACAACGTGGCACTCCCTGATTGGCTGAAGAAACCCACTTAGCCAGAAGGCAAAGTGGGTTTCTGGCATTCGTGGGAAGGTGACCCATGTGCAAACATGGGTCACCTTTCAGTTCGTGGTCGGGCAACCGTTTTTTTTGTTTTATTCAAGTACGTGGATTATCCCTGGATTATCCGAGGAGCCTGGACCACTGGATCTGGTGAGTAGAATTTCTTCAACAGGTACCCCTTGGATTCTACTGGAGAAGAGGACCGACCTGCGTGGGAACATAAGGTAAGTATGTATGTATGTGTGTATGTATGTAATAAAATTATACTTTCACGGTGTGTGTGTCTTGTGTTTTTTTGGGTATTTTTTTAGTGGTAGTACTACAGGTACCAGCGGGCCCGTTTTTCCGCCGCATGCTGGTACTTGTGGTTCTCCAAGTACCAGCATGCGGGGGAGGCTTGCTGGGACTTGTAGTACTGCTACTAAAAACAATATCTTTTATTTTACAACAAAGGCTATCAGCCCTCCCATCCGCAGCCCATTGGATGGGGGGGGACAGCCTCGGGCTTCACCCCTGGCCCTTGGGTGGCTGGGGGGGGGGGACCCCTTGATTGAAGGGGTTCCCACTCCCCCAGGGTACCCCGGCCAGGGGTGACTAGTTGGATTTTTGATGCCACGGCCGCAGGGCGCTGTATAAAAGTGACCCCCGGCTGTGGCATTATCTGTCCAGCTAGTGGAGCCCGGTGCTGGTTTTAAAAATATGGGGGACCCCTACTCTTTTTGTCCCCCGTATTTTTGGGACCAGGACCAGGCGCAGAGCCCGATGCTGGTTGCTTAAATATGGGGGAACCCCTGTCATTTTTTTCACCATATTTCTGCAACCAGGATCGGCTCAAAGAGCCCGAGGCTGGTTATGCTTAGGAGGGGGGACCCCACGCAATTTTTTTTTAAAAAATAAGCACTTTCCCACCCCTTCCCACTGATATACATGCACGGATCTCATGGATCCGTGCATGCCTATCCAATCACGAATAAAAAAAAAAGGTCTGTTTTTTTTTAGCACTTTTTTACGAGTTGTAATTTTTCACGGCAGTGTTTGTTCTTTTTTTGCTTTGCACTTCTTAGTAAATGACCGAGATTCATACTTAAACAGCCGCGTTTTGACCGATGGTGTATTCATTCGTAATTTTTTACCTGAACTTGCAAAAAATTACGAATGCCCTCATCACTGCCGTGATTAGTGTTTAGTAAATGACCGAGATTAACCGAGATGACACTTTGAAGAAAAAACGGCATCTCGGTCAAAATCGGGAGCTTAGTAAATATACCCCAAGGTGTGTAACTGAAATATCCAGAAGGCTTCGCGCATGCAGAGTCTTCTATACCTATCTCCTCCTCTCACGGTGGCTCCAATATATTCTACCGCTCTAATGGTCAAGCCACTTAGGTTACCTTTCTGACATCCAGAGACATGAGTTGATAAACTATGGGTCTTAATGTTCTTTGTAATATTCCTCTTGTGTTCCATGAACCTTTCATGTAGGGGACGAATAGTGCGGCCCACATACAATACAATATGGTCTAAACGACACTGTGGAACTCAATGCTGTCTAACTGGTATTAGGGGCATTATTATTATTAATGGTATCATCAGTTAGGTTTTGTTAATTTTGGTTTATTTTTTGCCATTTGTTTTTGTTAATCTGAGTGGGCTGCTGGGCGTCTGCCCCTCATGGCAGATTGAGTTTAAATATATCTCTCTGCCCTTGTGGGATACATGCTCATCAGCCCACCGGATCTTTGAGTATTTAATTAATTATTTAATTAGTTATTTATTATATGTATTTTTATATATGGTTTATTAGATTCTGTTAAGTATTATGAAGATTACAGATGAAGTTCTACATTTCTATTTATCTAATGAGATATCTGTGGTAAATCTCTTCATGTGTCTCTACTATGGAATAATATTGTTTATAATGGTTCTTTACTAAATAAGAGGAGACGTTTATACTGTCCCTTGATTGATCTATTTTTGATTCCTTATATTAATTTGGAATTTACTCTGTGGGAACACATATGGTGCGACACAAAATATACATGTATGTACATCTTTTTATATGTGTATAGGTCCACACATTCAGGTATTATTTATTCTGCTGTCCCTCTCCGTTTCCCAAGCCCCTCTCCTTTTTCTTTTTCCTTACTAAAAACATATATTGATATGAAGCTAATTAATTCACCTCAAGTCAAATTTGATGTTGATATAAAGTATAGTTAATGGAGTTGTATTAATTAAAAAATTGCAGACAACTAAGAAATAGATTAGCAGAGAACAAATGTCTTTTTTTATTCCTTTTTTTATTTACATATATTTTTATGTGTTTAATATCCATTTTATAATTGATGTACTATTAGAGACAATCCTGGTGATTGTATACACACATACTCCTGAGAATGAATGTGATAGGAGTTCTACAGGTGTTTACAATAATGATATAATTGGTTTCCCTTTAAATATGGAGACTTGGAAGAGCTTAATCACTTCAACCCTCTGAGGAAACGACCAGCGTTGTCGGTCGAGAAACGCGTCAGGGCTCAAAGGATCCAGGCACTCGTTAGTCCTACGAGTTACTTTTTGTACCTCCAATCTCTGCCGGAATGGACTGATCAGCTCTGTAGCCACCTGCAATTGGTCCCGGTTGCTATACGGGAACCGTGGCTACTACACGATCCATCTGGAAACTACAGTGCCCACTTCATCAAGAGCACCATCGATCCATTTGTTTGGAGGCGGCAGTGGATGCAATACTTTGCCATACTGATCCGGCAGGAGAACGAGAGGTCGAGTCGCCAGAAAGAGCATGCAGCGTCTGGCTTATCGGTAGTGCCGCTGGGACATCTGTGGAAGCGGTAAGCAAGTTAACTCCGGCTACCGGTCACAGTGAGAGAGTGACGGACGGAGCAAATATACTGCAATTCATCCACTTTGAGTAAGATATCTTTATTGAAACGGCACAATTATTAGCAAGGAAATCAGTGCTATACAGTTCAAAGGAAATCATCCAGATTTGTCATACTAATTAGACTGATGGATTACTGTCTCCAGTAAAAAGCATATACCGGTTATTGTGTCATCTACTAGTGCACTAGTAATACGGGACTAATTTACATGCTGAGTGTGGGTTCTTTGTTGATTTAATCTATTATTAGCTCTAATCAAATTTCTATTTTTTAACTGATTGTGATATATCATATTTTATGAATAAATTTGTTTAATTATACAAGTAATCTGTCTGCGCTCTCTCCTTTTTCCTTTTTTGTTATCCTTATATATGTACAGAAACATGCTATAAACTGCACATAGCAACCAGAATATAGGTCTCAAGATATTGCACTTCTGGTTACCAAACACTAAGTCCTAACCTTACTCCATCCCCTCACATTCTGTAACCCTGAATAACTCTGCTGTTCTATCCTTATATATGTGCAGAAACATGCTATATACTGCACATAGCAACCAACCAGAATATAGGTCTCAAGATATTCCACTTCTGGATACCAAACACTAAGTCCTAACCTTACTCCATCCCCTCACATCCTGTAACCCTGAATAACGCTGCTGTTCTATCCTTATATATGTGCAGAAACATGCTATAAACTGCACATAGCAACCAGAATATAGGTCTCAGAATACTGCACTTCTGGATACCAAACACTAAGTCCTAACCTTACTCCATCCCCTCACATCCTGTAACCCTGAATAACTCTGCTGTTCTATCCTTATATATGTGCAGAAACATGCTATAAACTGCAAATAGCAACCAGAATATAGGTCTCAAGATATTGCACTTCTGGTTACCAAACACTAAGTCCTAACCTTACTCCATCCCCTCACATCCTGTAACCCTGAATAACTCTGCTGTTCTATCCTTATATATGTACAGAAACATGCTATAAACTGCACATAGCAACCAGAATATAGGTCTCAAGATATTGCACTTCTGGATACCAAACACTAAGTCCTAACCTTACTCCATCCCCTCACATTCTGTAACCCTGAATAACTCTGCTGTTCTATCCTTATATATGTGCAGAAACATGCTATATACTGCACATAGCAACCAACCAGAATATAGGTCTCAAGATATTCCACTTCTGGATACCAAACACTAAGTCCTAACCTTACTCCATCCCCTCACATCCTGTAACCCTGAATAACGCTGCTGTTCTATCCTTATATATGTGCAGAAACATGCTATAAACTGCACATAGCAACCAGAATATAGGTCTCAGAATACTGCACTTCTGGATACCAAACACTAAGTCCTAACCTTACTCCATCCCCTCACATCCTGTAACCCTGAATAACTCTGCTGTTCTATCCTTATATATGTGCAGAAACATGCTATATACTGCAAATAGCAACCAGAATATAGGTCTCAAGATATTGCACTTCTGGATACCAAACACTAAGTCCTACCCTTACTCCATCCCCTCACATCCTGTAACCCTGAATAACTCTGCTGTTCTATCCTTATATATGTGCAGAAACATGCTATAAACTGCACATAGCAACCAGAATATAGGTCTCAAGATATTGCACTTCTGGATACCAAACACTAAGTCCTAACCTTACTCCATCCCCTCACATCCTGTAACCCTGAATAACTCTGCTGTTCTATCCTTATATATGTGCAGAAACATGCTATAAACTGCAAATAGCAACCAGAATATAGGTCTCAAGATATTGCACTTCTGGTTACCAAACACTAAGTCCTAACCTTACTCCATCCCCTCACATCCTGTAACCCTGAATAACTCTGCTGTTCTATCCTTATATATGTGCAGAAACATGCTATAAACTGCAAATAGCAACCAGAATATAGGTCTCAAGATATTGCACTTCTGGATACCAAGCACTAAGTCCTAACCTTACTCCATCCCCTCACATCCTGTAACCCTGAATAACTCTGCTGTTCTAGCCTTATATATGTGCAGAAACATGCTATAAACTGCAAATAGCAACCGGAATGTAGATCTCAAGATATTGCACATCTGGATACCAAGCACTAAGTCCTAACCTTACTCCGTCCCCTCACATCCTGTAACCCTGAATAACTCTGCTGTTCTATCCTTATATATGTGCAGAAACATGCTATAAACTGCACATAGCAACCAGAATATAGGTCTCAAGATATTGCACTTCTGTATACCAAACACTAAGTCCTAACCTTACTCCATCCCCTCACATCCTGTAACCCTGAATAACTCTGCTGTTCTATCCTTATATATGTGCAGAAACATGCTATAAACTGCACATAGCAACCAGAATATAGGTCTCAAGATATTGCACTTCTGGTTACCAAACACTAAGTCCTAACCTTACTCCATCCCCTCACATCCTGTAACCCTGAATAACTCTGCTGTTCTATCCTTATATATGTGCAGAAACATGCTATATACTGCACATAGCAACCAGAATATAGGTCTCAAGATATTGCACTTCTGTATACCAAACACTAAGTCCTAACCTTACTCCATCCCCTCACATCCTGTAACCCTGAATAACTCTGCTGTTCTATCCTTATATATGTGCAGAAACATGCTATAAACTGCAAATAGCAACCAGAATATAGGTCTCAAGATATTGCACTTCTGGTTACCAAGCACTAAGTCCTAACCTTACTCCATCCCCTCACATCCTGTAACCCTGAATAACTCTGCTGTTCTATCCTTATATATGTGCAGAAACATGCTATAAACTGCACATAGCAACCAGAATATAGGTCTCAAGATATTGCACTTCTGTATACCAAGCACTAAGTCCTAACCTTACTCCATCCCCTCACATCCTGTAACCCTGAATAACTCTGCTGTTCTATCCTTATATATGTGCAGAAACATGCTATACACTGCAAATAGCAACCAGAATATAGGTCTCAAGATATTGCACTTCTGGATACCAAGCACTAAGTCCTAACCTTACTCCATCCCCTCACATCCTGTAACCCTGAATAACTCTGCTGTTCTATCCTTATATATGTGCAGAAACATGCTATAAACTGCACATAGCAACCAGAATATAGGTCTCAAGATATTGCACTTCTGGTTACCAAACACTAAGTCCTAACCTTACTCCATCCCCTCACATCCTGTAACCCTGAATAACTCTGCTGTTCTATCCTTATATATGTGCAGAAATATGCTATAAACTGCAAATAGCAACCAGAATATAGGTCTCAAGATATTGCACTTCTGTATACCAAGCACTAAGTCCTAACCTTACTCCATCCCCTCACATCCTGTAACCCTGAATAACTCTGCTGTTCTATCCTTATATATGTGCAGAAACATGCTATACACTGCAAATAGCAACCAGAATATAGGTCTCAAGATATTGCACTTCTGGATACCAAGCACTAAGTCCTAACCTTACTCCATCCCCTCACATCCTGTAACCCTGAATAACTCTGCTGTTCTATCCTTATATATGTGCAGAAACATGCTATAAACTGCACATAGCAACCAGAATATAGGTCTCAAGATATTGCACTTCTGGTTACCAAACACTAAGTCCTAACCTTACTCCATCCCCTCACATCCTGTAACCCTGAATAACTCTGCTGTTCTATCCTTATATATGTGCAGAAACATGCGATAAACTGCAAATAGCAACCAGAATATAGGTCTCAAGATATTGCACTTCTGGATACCAAACACTAAGTCCTAACCTTACTCCATCCTCTCACATCCTGTAACCCTGAATAACTCTGCTGTTCTATCCTTATATATGTGCAGAAACATGCTATATACTGCACATAGCAACCAGAATATAGGTCTCAAGATATTGCACTTCTGGTTACCAAACACTAAGTCCTAACCTTACTCCATCCCCTCACATCCTGTAACCCTGAATAACTCTGCTGTTCTATCCTTATATATGTGCAGAAACATGCTATAAACTGCACATAGCAACCAGAATATAGGTCTCAAGATATTGCACTTCTGGTTACCAAACACTAAGTCCTAACCTTACTCCATCCCCTCACATCCTGTAACCCTGAATAACTGTGCTGTTCTATCCTTATATATGTGCAGAAACATGCTATAAACTGCACATAGCAACCAGAATATAGGTCTCAAGATATTGCACTTCTGGTTACCAAGCACTAAGTCCTAACCTCACTCCATCCCCTCACATCCTGTAACCCTGAATAACTCTGCTGTTCTAGCCTTATATATGTGCAGAAACATGCTATAAACTGCAAATAGCAACCAGAATATAGGTCTCAAGATATTGCACTTCTGTATACCAAGCACTAAGTCCTAACCTTACTCCATCCCCTCACATCCTGTAACCCTGAATAACTCTGCTGTTCTATCCTTATATATGTGCAGAAACATGCTATAAACTGCACATAGCAACCAGAATATAGGTCTCAAGATATTGCACTTCTGGTTACCAAACACTAAGTCCTAACCTTACTCCATCCCCTCACATCCTGTAACCCTGAATAACTCTGCTGTTCTATCCTTATATATGTGCAGAAACATGCTATAAACTGCAAATAGCAACCAGAATATAGGTCTCAAGATATTGCACTTCTGGTTACCAAACACTAAGTACTAACCTTACTCCATCCCCTCACATCCTGTAACCCTGAATAACTCTGCTGTTCTATCCTTATATATGTGCAGAAACATGCTATAAACTGCACATAGCAACCAGAATATAGGTCTCAAGATATTGCACTTCTGGATACCAAACACTAAGTCCTAACCTTACTCCATCCCCTCACATCCTGTAACCCTGAATAACTCTGCTGTTCTATCCTTATATATGTGCAGAAACATGTTATAAACTGCACATAGCAACCAGAATATAGGTCTCAAGATATTGCACTTCTGGTTACCAAACACTAAGTCCTAACCTTACTCCATCCCCTCACATCCTGTAACCCTGAATAACTCTGCTGTTCTATCCTTATAAATGTGCAGAAACATGCTATAAACTGCACATAGCAACCAGAATATAGGTCTCAAGATATTGCACTTCTGGTTACCAAACACTAAGTCCTAACCTTGCTCCATCCCCTCACATCCTGTAACCCTGAATAACTCTGCTGTTCTATCCTTATATATGTGCAGAAACATGCTATAAACTGCACATAGCAACCAGAATATAGGTCTCAAGATATTGCACTTCTGTATACCAAGCACTAAGTCCTAACCTTACTCCATCCCCTCACATCCTGTAACCCTGAATAACTCTGCTGTTCTATCCTTATATATGTGCAGAAACATGCTATAAACTGCAAATAGCAACCAGAATATAGGTCTCAAGATATTGCACTTCTGGTTACCAAACACTAAGTCCTAACCTTGCTCCATCCCCTCACATCCTGTAACCCTGAATAACTCTGCTGTTCTATCCTTATATATGTGCAGAAACATGCTATAAACTGCACATAGCAACCAGAATATAGGTCTCAAGATATTGCACTTCTGTATACCAAGCACTAAGTCCTAACCTTACTCCATCCCCTCACATCCTGTAACCCTGAATAACTCTGCTGTTCTATCCTTATATATGTGCAGAAACATGCTATAAACTGCAAATAGCAACCAGAATATAGGTCTCAAGATATTGCACTTCTGGATACCAAACACTAAGTCCTAACCTTGCTCCATCCCCTCACATCCTGTAACCCTGAATAACTCTGCTGTTCTATCCTTATATATGTGCAGAAACATGCTATACACTGCAAATAGCAACCAGAATATAGGTCTCAAGATATTGCACTTCTGGATACCAAGCACTAAGTCCTAACCTTACTCCATCCCCTCACATCCTGTAACCCTGAATAACTCTGCTGTTCTATCCTTATATATGTGCAGAAACATGCTATAAACTGCACATAGCAACCAGAATATAGGTCTCAAGATATTGCACTTCTGGTTACCAAACACTAAGTCCTAACCTTACTCCATCCCCTCACATCCTGTAACCCTGAATAACTCTGCTGTTCTATCCTTATATATGTGCAGAAACATGCTATATACTGCACATAGCAACCAGAATATAGGTCTCAAGATATTGCACTTCTGTATACCAAACACTAAGTCCTAACCTTACTCCATCCCCTCACATCCTGTAACCCTGAATAACTCTGCTGTTCTATCCTTATATATGTGCAGAAACATGCTATAAACTGCAAATAGCAACCAGAATATAGGTCTCAAGATATTGCACTTCTGGTTACCAAACACTAAGTCCTAACCTTACTCCATCCCCTCACATCCTGTAACCCTGAATAACTCTGCTGTTCTATCCTTATATATGTGCAGAAACATGCTATAAACTGCAAATAGCAACCAGAATATAGGTCTCAAGATATTGCACTTCTGGTTACCAAACACTAAGTACTAACCTTACTCCATCCCCTCACATCCTGTAACCCTGAATAACTCTGCTGTTCTATCCTTATATATGTGCAGAAACATGCTATAAACTGCACATAGCAACCAGAATATAGGTCTCAAGATATTGCACTTCTGGATACCAAACACTAAGTCCTAACCTTACTCCATCCCCTCACATCCTGTAACCCTGAATAACTCTGCTGTTCTATCCTTATATATGTGCAGAAACATGTTATAAACTGCACATAGCAACCAGAATATAGGTCTCAAGATATTGCACTTCTGGTTACCAAACACTAAGTCCTAACCTTACTCCATCCCCTCACATCCTGTAACCCTGAATAACTCTGCTGTTCTATCCTTATAAATGTGCAGAAACATGCTATAAACTGCACATAGCAACCAGAATATAGGTCTCAAGATATTGCACTTCTGGTTACCAAACACTAAGTCCTAACCTTGCTCCATCCCCTCACATCCTGTAACCCTGAATAACTCTGCTGTTCTATCCTTATATATGTGCAGAAACATGCTATAAACTGCACATAGCAACCAGAATATAGGTCTCAAGATATTGCACTTCTGTATACCAAGCACTAAGTCCTAACCTTACTCCATCCCCTCACATCCTGTAACCCTGAATAACTCTGCTGTTCAATCCTTATATATGTGCAGAAACATGCTATAAACTGCAAATAGCAACCAGAATATAGGTCTCAAGATATTGCACTTCTGGTTACCAAACACTAAGTCCTAACCTTGCTCCATCCCCTCACATCCTGTAACCCTGAATAACTCTGCTGTTCTATCCTTATATATGTGCAGAAACATGCTATAAACTGCACATAGCAACCAGAATATAGGTCTCAAGATATTGCACTTCTGTATACCAAGCACTAAGTCCTAACCTTACTCCATCCCCTCACATCCTGTAACCCTGAATAACTCTGCTGTTCTATCCTTATATATGTGCAGAAACATGCTATAAACTGCAAATAGCAACCAGAATATAGGTCTCAAGATATTGCACTTCTGGATACCAAACACTAAGTCCTAACCTTGCTCCATCCCCTCACATCCTGTAACCCTGAATAACTCTGCTGTTCTATCCTTATATATGTGCAGAAACATGCTATACACTGCAAATAGCAACCAGAATATAGGTCTCAAGATATTGCACTTCTGGATACCAAGCACTAAGTCCTAACCTTACTCCATCCCCTCACATCCTGTAACCCTGAATAACTCTGCTGTTCTATCATTATATATGTGCAGAAACATGCTATAAACTGCACATAGCAACCAGAATATAGGTCTCAAGATACTGCACTTCTGGTTACCAAACACTAAGTCCTAACCTTACTCCATCCCCTCACATCCTGTAACCCTGAATAACTCTGCTGTTCTATCCTTATATATGTGCAGAAACATGCTATAAACTGCAAATAGCAACCAGAATATAGGTCTCAAGATATTGCACTTCTGGTTACCAAACACTAAGTCCTAACCTTACTCCATCCCCTCACATCCTGTAACCCTGAATAACTCTGCTGTTCTATCCTTATATATGTGCAGAAACATGCTATAAACTGCAAATAGCAACCAGAATATAGGTCTCAAGATATTGCACTTCTGGTTACCAAACACTAAGTACTAACCTTACTCCATCCCCTCACATCCTGTAACCCTGAATAACTCTGCTGTTCTATCCTTATATATGTGCAGAAACATGCTATAAACTGCACATAGCAACCAGAATATAGGTCTCAAGATATTGCACTTCTGGATACCAAACACTAAGTCCTAACCTTACTCCATCCCCTCACATCCTGTAACCCTGAATAACTCTGCTGTTCTATCCTTATATATGTGCAGAAACATGTTATAAACTGCACATAGCAACCAGAATATAGGTCTCAAGATATTGCACTTCTGGTTACCAAACACTAAGTCCTAACCTTACTCCATCCCCTCACATCCTGTAACCCTGAATAACTCTGCTGTTCTATCCTTATAAATGTGCAGAAACATGCTATAAACTGCACATAGCAACCAGAATATAGGTCTCAAGATATTGCACTTCTGGTTACCAAACACTAAGTCCTAACCTTGCTCCATCCCCTCACATCCTGTAACCCTGAATAACTCTGCTGTTCTATCCTTATATATGTGCAGAAACATGCTATAAACTGCACATAGCAACCAGAATATAGGTCTCAAGATATTGCACTTCTGTATACCAAGCACTAAGTCCTAACCTTACTCCATCCCCTCACATCCTGTAACCCTGAATAACTCTGCTGTTCAATCCTTATATATGTGCAGAAACATGCTATAAACTGCAAATAGCAACCAGAATATAGGTCTCAAGATATTGCACTTCTGGTTACCAAACACTAAGTCCTAACCTTGCTCCATCCCCTCACATCCTGTAACCCTGAATAACTCTGCTGTTCTATCCTTATATATGTGCAGAAACATGCTATAAACTGCACATAGCAACCAGAATATAGGTCTCAAGATATTGCACTTCTGTATACCAAGCACTAAGTCCTAACCTTACTCCATCCCCTCACATCCTGTAACCCTGAATAACTCTGCTGTTCTATCCTTATATATGTGCAGAAACATGCTATAAACTGCAAATAGCAACCAGAATATAGGTCTCAAGATATTGCACTTCTGGATACCAAACACTAAGTCCTAACCTTGCTCCATCCCCTCACATCCTGTAACCCTGAATAACTCTGCTGTTCTATCCTTATATATGTGCAGAAACATGCTATACACTGCAAATAGCAACCAGAATATAGGTCTCAAGATATTGCACTTCTGGATACCAAGCACTAAGTCCTAACCTTACTCCATCCCCTCACATCCTGTAACCCTGAATAACTCTGCTGTTCTATCCTTATATATGTGCAGAAACATGCTATAAACTGCACATAGCAACCAGAATATAGGTCTCAAGATATTGCACTTCTGGTTACCAAACACTAAGTCCTAACCTTACTCCATCCCCTCACATCCTGTAACCCTGAATAACTCTGCTGTTCTATCCTTATATATGTGCAGAAACATGCTATATACTGCACATAGCAACCAGAATATAGGTCTCAAGATATTGCACTTCTGTATACCAAACACTAAGTCCTAACCTTACTCCATCCCCTCACATCCTGTAACCCTGAATAACTCTGCTGTTCTATCCTTATATATGTGCAGAAACATGCTATAAACTGCAAATAGCAACCAGAATATAGGTCTCAAGATATTGCACTTCTGGTTACCAAACACTAAGTCCTAACCTTACTCCATCCCCTCACATCCTGTAACCCTGAATAACTCTGCTGTTCTATCCTTATATATGTGCAGAAACATGCTATACACTGCACATAGCAACCAGAATATAGGTCTCAAGATATTGCACTTCTGTATACCAAGCACTAAGTCCTAACCTTACTCCATCCCCTCACATCCTGTAACCCTGAATAACTCTGCTGTTCTAACCTTATATATGTGCAGAAACATGCTATAAACTGCAAATAGCAACCAGAATATAGGTCTCAAGATATTGCACTTCTGTATACCAAGCACTAAGTCCTAACCTTACTCCATCCCCTCACATCCTGTAACCCTGAATAACTCTGCTGTTCTATCCTTATATATGTGCAGAAACATGCTATAAACTGCAAATAGCAACCAGAATATAGGTCTCAAGATATTGCACTTCTGGATACCAAGCACTAAGTCCTAACCTTACTCCATCCCCTCACATCCTGTAACCCTGAATAACTCTGCTGTTCTATCCTTATATATGTGCAGAAACATGCTATAAACTGCAAATAGCAACCAGAATATAGGTCTCAAGATATTGCACTTCTGGTTACCAAACACTTATTCCTAACCTTACTCCATCCCCTCACATCCTGTAACCCTGAATAACTCTGCTGTTCTATCCTTATATATGTGCAGAAACATGCTATATACTGCACATAGCAACCAGAATATAGGTCTCAAGATATTGCACTTCTGTATACCAAACACTAAGTCCTAACCTTACTCCATCCCCTCACATCCTGTAACCCTGAATAACTCTGCTGTTCTATCCTTATATATGTGCAGAAACATGCTATAAACTGCAAATAGCAACCAGAATATAGGTCTCAAGATATTGCACTTCTGGTTACCAAACACTAAGTCCTAACCTTACTCCATCCCCTCACATCCTGTAACCCTGAATAACTCTGCTGTTCTATCCTTATATATGTGCAGAAACATGCTATACACTGCACATAGCAACCAGAATATAGGTCTCAAGATATTGCACTTCTGTATACCAAGCACTAAGTCCTAACCTTACTCCATCCCCTCACATCCTGTAACCCTGAATAACTCTGCTGTTCTAGCCTTATATATGTGCAGAAACATGCTATAAACTGCAAATAGCAACCAGAATATAGGTCTCAAGATATTGCACTTCTGTATACCAAGCACTAAGTCCTAACCTTACTCCATCCCCTCACATCCTGTAACCCTGAATAACTCTGCTGTTCTATCCTTATATATGTGCAGAAACATGCTATAAACTGCAAATAGCAACCAGAATATAGGTCTCAAGATATTGCACTTCTGGATACCAAGCACTAAGTCCTAACCTTACTCCATCCCCTCACATCCTGTAACCCTGAATAACTCTGCTGTTCTATCCTTATATATGTGCAGAAACATGCTATAAACTACAAATAGCAACCAGAATATAGGTCTCAAGATATTGCACTTCTGTATACCAAACACTAAGTCCTAACCTTACTCCATCCCCTCACATCCTGTAACCCTGAATAACTCTGCTGTTCTATCCTTATATATGTGCAGAAACATGCTATAAACTGCAAATAGCAACCAGAATATAGGTCTCAAGATATTGCACTTCTGGTTACCAAACACTTATTCCTAACCTTACTCCATCCCCTCACATCCTGTAACCCTGAATAACTCTGCTGTTCTATCATTATATATGTGCAGAAACATGCTATAAACTGCACATAGCAACCAGAATATAGGTCTCAAGATACTGCACTTCTGGTTACCAAACACTAAGTCCTAACCTTACTCCATCCCCTCACATCCTGTAACCCTGAATAACTCTGCTGTTCTATCATTATATATGTGCAGAAACATGCTATAAACTGCACATAGCAACCAGAATATAGGTCTCAAGATATTGCACTTCTGTATACCAAATACTAAGTCCTAACCTTACTCCATCCCCTCACATCCTGTAACCCTGAATAACTCTGCTGTTCTATCCTTATATATGTGCAGAAACATGCTATAAACTGCACATAGCAACCAGAATATAGGTCTCAAGATATTGCACTTCTGGATACCAAACACTAAGTCCTAACCTTACTCCATCCCCTCACATCCTGTAACCCTGAATAACTCTGCTGTTCTATCCTTATATATGTGCAGAAACATGCTATATACTGCACATAGCAACCAGAATATAGGTCTCAAGATATTGCACTTCTGTATACCAAACACTAAGTCCTAACCTTACTCCATCCCCTCACATCCTGTAACCCTGAATAACTCTGCTGTTCTATCCTTATATATGTGCAGAAACATGCTATAAACTGCAAATAGCAACCAGAATATAGGTCTCAAGATATTGCACTTCTGGTTACCAAGCACTAAGTCCTAACCTTACTCCATCCCCTCACATCCTGTAACCCTGAATAACTCTGCTGTTCTATCCTTATATATGTGCAGAAACATGCTATAAACTGCACATAGCAACCAGAATATAGGTCTCAAGATATTGCACTTCTGTATACCAAGCACTAAGTCCTAACCTTACTCCATCCCCTCACATCCTGTAACCCTGAATAACTCTGCTGTTCTATCCTTATATATGTGCAGAAACATGCTATACACTGCAAATAGCAACCAGAATATAGGTCTCAAGATATTGCACTTCTGGATACCAAGCACTAAGTCCTAACCTTACTCCATCCCCTCACATCCTGTAACCCTGAATAACTCTGCTGTTCTATCCTTATATATGTGCAGAAATATGCTATAAACTGCAAATAGCAACCAGAATATAGGTCTCAAGATATTGCACTTCTGGTTACCAAACACTAAGTCCTAACCTTACTCCATCCCCTCACATCCTGTAACCCTGAATAACTGTGCTGTTCTATCCTTATATATGTGCAGAAACATGCTATAAACTGCACATAGCAACCAGAATATAGGTCTCAAGATATTGCACTTCTGGTTACCAAGCACTAAGTCCTAACCTCACTCCATCCCCTCACATCCTGTAACCCTGAATAACTCTGCTGTTCTAGCCTTATATATGTGCAGAAACATGCTATAAACTGCAAATAGCAACCAGAATATAGGTCTCAAGATATTGCACTTCTGTATACCAAGCACTAAGTCCTAACCTTACTCCATCCCCTCACATCCTGTAACCCTGAATAACTCTGCTGTTCTATCCTTATATATGTGCAGAAACATGCTATAAACTGCACATAGCAACCAGAATATAGGTCTCAAGATATTGCACTTCTGGTTACCAAACACTAAGTCCTAACCTTACTCCATCCCCTCACATCCTGTAACCCTGAATAACTCTGCTGTTCTATCCTTATATATGTGCAGAAACATGCTATAAACTGCAAATAGCAACCAGAATATAGGTCTCAAGATATTGCACTTCTGGTTACCAAACACTAAGTACTAACCTTACTCCATCCCCTCACATCCTGTAACCCTGAATAACTCTGCTGTTCTATCCTTATATATGTGCAGAAACATGCTATAAACTGCACATAGCAACCAGAATATAGGTCTCAAGATATTGCACTTCTGGATACCAAACACTAAGTCCTAACCTTACTCCATCCCCTCACATCCTGTAACCCTGAATAACTCTGCTGTTCTATCCTTATATATGTGCAGAAATATGCTATAAACTGCAAATAGCAACCAGAATATAGGTCTCAAGATATTGCACTTCTGGTTACCAAACACTAAGTCCTAACCTTACTCCATCCCCTCACATCCTGTAACCCTGAATAACTGTGCTGTTCTATCCTTATATATGTGCAGAAACATGCTATAAACTGCACATAGCAACCAGAATATAGGTCTCAAGATATTGCACTTCTGGTTACCAAGCACTAAGTCCTAACCTCACTCCATCCCCTCACATCCTGTAACCCTGAATAACTCTGCTGTTCTAGCCTTATATATGTGCAGAAACATGCTATAAACTGCAAATAGCAACCAGAATATAGGTCTCAAGATATTGCACTTCTGTATACCAAGCACTAAGTCCTAACCTTACTCCATCCCCTCACATCCTGTAACCCTGAATAACTCTGCTGTTCTATCCTTATATATGTGCAGAAACATGCTATAAACTGCACATAGCAACCAGAATATAGGTCTCAAGATATTGCACTTCTGGTTACCAAACACTAAGTCCTAACCTTACTCCATCCCCTCACATCCTGTAACCCTGAATAACTCTGCTGTTCTATCCTTATATATGTGCAGAAACATGCTATAAACTGCAAATAGCAACCAGAATATAGGTCTCAAGATATTGCACTTCTGGTTACCAAACACTAAGTACTAACCTTACTCCATCCCCTCACATCCTGTAACCCTGAATAACTCTGCTGTTCTATCCTTATATATGTGCAGAAACATGCTATAAACTGCACATAGCAACCAGAATATAGGTCTCAAGATATTGCACTTCTGGATACCAAACACTAAGTCCTAACCTTACTCCATCCCCTCACATCCTGTAACCCTGAATAACTCTGCTGTTCTATCCTTATATATGTGCAGAAACATGTTATAAACTGCACATAGCAACCAGAATATAGGTCTCAAGATATTGCACTTCTGGATACCAAACACTAAGTCCTAACCTTACTCCATCCCCTCACATCCTGTAACCCTGAATAACTCTGCTGTTCTATCCTTATATATGTGCAGAAACATGCTATATACTGCACATAGCAACCAGAATATAGGTCTCAAGATATTGCACTTCTGTATACCAAACACTAAGTCCTAACCTTACTCCATCCCCTCACATCCTGTAACCCTGAATAACTCTGCTGTTCTATCCTTATATATGTGCAGAAACATGCTATAAACTGCAAATAGCAACCAGAATATAGGTCTCAAGATATTGCACTTCTGGTTACCAAGCACTAAGTCCTAACCTTACTCCATCCCCTCACATCCTGTAACCCTGAATAACTCTGCTGTTCTATCCTTATATATGTGCAGAAACATGCTATAAACTGCACATAGCAACCAGAATATAGGTCTCAAGATATTGCACTTCTGGTTACCAAACACTAAGTCCTAACCTTGCTCCATCCCCTCACATCCTGTAACCCTGAATAACTCTGCTGTTCTATCCTTATATATGTGCAGAAACATGCTATAAACTGCACATAGCAACCAGAATATAGGTCTCAAGATATTGCACTTCTGTATACCAAGCACTAAGTCCTAACCTTACTCCATCCCCTCACATCCTGTAATCCTGAATAACTCTGCTGTTCTATCCTTATATATGTGCAGAAACATGCTATATACTGCAAATAGCAACCAGAATATAGGTCTCAAGATATTGCACTTCTGGATACCAAACACTAAGTCCTAACCTTGCTCCATCCCCTCACATCCTGTAACCCTGAATAACTCTGCTGTTCTATCCTTATATATGTGCAGAAACATGCTATACACTGCAAATAGCAACCAGAATATAGGTCTCAAGATATTGCACTTCTGTATACCAAGCACTAAGTCCTAACCTTACTCCATCCCCTCACATCCTGTAACCCTGAATAACTCTGCTGTTCTATCCTTATATATGTGCAGAAACATGCTATAAACTGCACATAGCAACCAGAATATAGGTCTCAAGATATTGCACTTCTGGTTACCAAACACTAAGTCCTAACCTTACTCCATCCCCTCACATCCTGTAACCCTGAATAACTCTGCTGTTCTATCCTTATATATGTGCAGAAACATGCTATATACTGCACATAGCAACCAGAATATAGGTCTCAAGATATTGCACTTCTGTATACCAAACACTAAGTCCTAACCTTACTCCATCCCCTCACATCCTGTAACCCTGAATAACTCTGCTGTTCTATCCTTATATATGTGCAGAAACATGCTATAAACTGCAAATAGCAACCAGAATATAGGTCTCAAGATATTGCACTTCTGGTTACCAAACACTAAGTCCTAACCTTACTCCATCCCCTCACATCCTGTAACCCTGAATAACTCTGCTGTTCTATCCTTATATATGTGCAGAAACATGCTATACACTGCACATAGCAACCAGAATATAGGTCTCAAGATATTGCACTTCTGTATACCAAGCACTAAGTCCTAACCTTACTCCATCCCCTCACATCCTGTAACCCTGAATAACTCTGCTGTTCTATCCTTATATATGTGCAGAAACATGCTATAAACTGCAAATAGCAACCAGAATATAGGTCTCAAGATATTGCACTTCTGTATACCAAGCACTAAGTCCTAACCTTACTCCATCCCCTCACATCCTGTAACCCTGAATAACTCTGCTGTTCTATCCTTATATATGTGCAGAAACATGCTATAAACTGCAAATAGCAACCAGAATATAGGTCTCAAGATATTGCACTTCTGGATACCAAGCACTAAGTCCTAACCTTACTCCATCCCCTCACATCCTGTAACCCTGAATAACTCTGCTGTTCTATCCTTATATATGTGCAGAAACATGCTATAAACTGCAAATAGCAACCAGAATATAGGTCTCAAGATATTGCACTTCTGGTTACCAAACACTTATTCCTAACCTTACTCCATCCCCTCACATCCTGTAACCCTGAATAACTCTGCTGTTCTATCCTTATATATGTGCAGAAACATGCTATATACTGCACATAGCAACCAGAATATAGGTATCAAGATATTGCACTTCTGTATACCAAACACTAAGTCCTAACCTTACTCCATCCCCTCACATCCTGTAACCCTGAATAACTCTGCTGTTCTATCCTTATATATGTGCAGAAACATACTATAAACTGCAAATAGCAACCAGAATATAGGTCTCAAGATATTGCACTTCTGGTTACCAAACACTAAGTCCTAACCTTACTCCATCCCCTCACATCCTGTAACCCTGAATAACTCTGCTGTTCTATCCTTATATATGTGCAGAAACATGCTATACACTGCACATAGCAACCAGAATATAGGTCTCAAGATATTGCACTTCTGTATACCAAGCACTAAGTCCTAACCTTACTCCATCCCCTCACATCCTGTAACCCTGAATAACTCTGCTGTTCTAGCCTTATATATGTGCAGAAACATGCTATAAACTGCAAATAGCAACCAGAATATAGGTCTCAAGATATTGCACTTCTGTATACCAAGCACTAAGTCCTAACCTTACTCCATCCCCTCACATCCTGTAACCCTGAATAACTCTGCTGTTCTATCCTTATATATGTGCAGAAACATGCTATAAACTGCAAATAGCAACCAGAATATAGGTCTCAAGATATTGCACTTCTGGATACCAAGCACTAAGTCCTAACCTTACTCCATCCCCTCACATCCTGTAACCCTGAATAACTCTGCTGTTCTATCCTTATATATGTGCAGAAACATGCTATAAACTGCAAATAGCAACCAGAATATAGGTCTCAAGATATTGCACTTCTGGTTACCAAACACTTATTCCTAACCTTACTCCATCCCCTCACATCCTGTAACCCTGAATAACTCTGCTGTTCTATCATTATATATGTGCAGAAACATGCTATAAACTGCACATAGCAACCAGAATATAGGTCTCAAGATATTGCACTTCTGGTTACCAAACACTAAGTCCTAACCTTACTCCATCCCCTCACATCCTGTAACCCTGAATAACTCTGCTGTTCTATCATTATATATGTGCAGAAACATGCTATAAACTGCACATAGCAACCAGAATATAGGTCTCAAGATATTGCACTTCTGTATACCAAATACTAAGTCCTAACCTTACTCCATCCCCTCACATCCTGTAACCCTGAATAACTCTGCTGTTCTATCCTTATATATGTGCAGAAACATGCTATAAACTGCACATAGCAACCAGAATATAGGTCTCAAGATATTGCACTTCTGGATACCAAACACTAAGTCCTAACCTTACTCCATCCCCTCACATCCTGTAACCCTGAATAACTCTGCTGTTCTAGCCTTATATATGTGCAGAAACATGCTATAAACTGCAAATAGCAACCGGAATGTAGATCTCAAGATATTGCACATCTGGATACCAAGCACTAAGTCCTAACCTTACTCCATCCCCTCACATCCTGTAACCCTGAATAACTCTGCTGTTCTAGCCTTATATATGTGCAGAAACATGCTATAAACTGCAAATAGCAACCGGAATGTAGATCTCAAGATATTGCACATCTGGATACCAAGCACTAAGTCCTAACCTTACTCCATCCCCTCACATCCTGTAACCCTGAATAACTCTGCTGTTCTAGCCTTATATATGTGCAGAAACATGCTATAAACTGCAAATAGCAACCAGAATATAGGTCTCAAGATATTGCACTTCTGTATACCAAGCACTAAGTCCTAACCTTACTCCATCCCCTCACATCCTGTAACCCTGAATAACTCTGCTGTTCTATCCTTATATATGTGCAGAAACATGCTATAAACTGCAAATAGCAACCAGAATATAGGTCTCAAGATATTGCACTTCTGTATACCAAACACTAAGTCCTAACCTTACTCCATCCCCTCACATCCTGTAACCCTGAATAACTCTGCTGTTCTATCCTTATATATGTGCAGAAACATGCTATAAACTGCACATAGCAACCAGAATATAGGTCTCAAGATATTGCACTTCTGGATACCAAGCACTAAGTCCTAACCTTACTCCATCCCCTCACATCCTGTAACCCTGAATAACTCTGCTGTTCTATCCTTATATATGTGCAGAAACATGCTATAAACTGCAAATAGCAACCAGAATATAGGTCTCAAGATATTGCACTTCTGGTTACCAAACACTTATTCCTAACCTTACTCCATCCCCTCACATCCTGTAACCCTGAATAACTCTGCTGTTCTATCATTATATATGTGCAGAAACATGCTATAAACTGCACATAGCAACCAGAATATAGGTCTCAAGATACTGCACTTCTGGTTACCAAACACTAAGTCCTAACCTTACTCCATCCCCTCACATCCTGTAACCCTGAATAACTCTGCTGTTCTATCATTATATATGTGCAGAAACATGCTATAAACTGCACATAGCAACCAGAATATAGGTCTCAAGATATTGCACTTCTGTATACCAAATACTAAGTCCTAACCTTACTCCATCCCCTCACATCCTGTAACCCTGAATAACTCTGCTGTTCTATCCTTATATATGTGCAGAAACATGCTATAAACTGCACATAGCAACCAGAATATAGGTCTCAAGATATTGCACTTCTGGATACCAAACACTAAGTCCTAACCTTACTCCATCCCCTCACATCCTGTAACCCTGAATAACTCTGCTGTTCTAGCCTTATATATGTGCAGAAACATGCTATAAACTGCAAATAGCAACCGGAATGTAGATCTCAAGATATTGCACATCTGGATACCAAGCACTAAGTCCTAACCTTAGTCCGTCCCCTCACATCCTGTAACCCTGAATAACTCTGCTGTTCTATCCTTATATATGTGCAGAAACATGCTATATACTGCAAATAGCAACCAGAATATAGGTCTCAAGATATTGCACTTCTGGTTACCAAGCACTAAGTCCTAACCTTACTCCATCCCCTCACATCCTGTAACCCTGAATAACTCTGCTGTTCTATCCTTATATATGTGCAGAAACATGCTATAAACTGCACATAGCAACCAGAATATAGGTCTCAAGATATTGCACTTCTAGATACCAAACACTAAGTCCTAACCTTACTCCATCCCCTCACATCCTGTAACCCTGAATAACTCTGCTGTTCTATCCTTATATATGTGCAGAAACATGCTATAAACTGCACATAGCAACCAGAATATAGGTCTCAAGATATTGCACTTCTGTATACCAAACACTAAGTCCTAACCTTACTCCATCCCCTCACATCCTGTAACCCTGAATAACTCTGCTGTTCTATCCTTATATATGTGCAGAAACATGCTATAAACTGCACATAGCAACCAGAATATAGGTCTCAAGATATTGCACTTCTGGTTACCAAACACTAAGTCCTAACCTTACTCCATCCCCTCACATCCTGTAACCCTGAATAACTCTGCTGTTCTATCCTTATATATGTGCAGAAACATGCTATATACTGCACATAGCAACCAGAATATAGGTCTCAAGATATTGCACTTCTGTATACCAAACACTAAGTCCTAACCTTACTCCATCCCCTCACATCCTGTAACCCTGAATAACTCTGCTGTTCTATCCTTATATATGTGCAGAAACATGCTATAAACTGCAAATAGCAACCAGAATATAGGTCTCAAGATATTGCACTTCTGGTTACCAAGCACTAAGTCCTAACCTTGCTCCATCCCCTCACATCCTGTAACCCTGAATAACTCTGCTGTTCTATCCTTATATATGTGCAGAAATATGCTATAAACTGCAAATAGCAACCAGAATATAGGTCTCAAGATATTGCACTTCTGTATACCAAGCACTAAGTCCTAACCTTACTCCATCCCCTCACATCCTGTAACCCTGAATAACTCTGCTGTTCTATCCTTATATATGTGCAGAAACATGCTATAAACTGCAAATAGCAACCAGAATATAGGTCTCAAGATATTGCACTTCTGGATACCAAGCACTAAGTCCTAACCTTACTCCATCCCCTCACATCCTGTAACCCTGAATAACTCTGCTGTTCTATCCTTATATATGTGCAGAAACATGCTATAAACTGCACATAGCAACCAGAATATAGGTCTCAAGATATTGCACTTCTGGTTACCAAACACTAAGTCCTAACCTTACTCCATCCCCTCACATCCTGTAACCCTGAATAACTCTGCTGTTCTATCCTTATATATGTGCAGAAACATGCTATACACTGCAAATAGCAACCAGAATATAGGTCTCAAGATATTGCACTTCTGGATACCAAACACTAAGTCCTAACCTTACTCCATCCCCTCACATCCTGTAACCCTGAATAACTCTGCTGTTCTATCCTTATATATGTGCAGAAACATGCTATAAACTGCAAATAGCAACCAGAATATAGGTCTCAAGATATTGCACTTCTGGTTACCAAACACTAAGTCCTAACCTTGCTCCATCCCCTCACATCCTGTAACCCTGAATAACTCTGCTGTTCTATCCTTATATATGTGCAGAAACATGCTATAAACTGCACATAGCAACCAGAATATAGGTCTCAAGATATTGCACTTCTGGTTACCAAACACTAAGTACTAACCTTACTCCATCCCCTCACATCCTGTAACCCTGAATAACTCTGCTGTTCTATCCTTATATATGTGCAGAAACATGCTATAAACTGCACATAGCAACCAGAATATAGGTCTCAAGATTTTGCACTTCTGGATACCAAACACTAAGTCCTAACCTTACTCCATCCCCTCACATCCTGTAACCCTGAATAACTCTGCTGTTCTATCCTTATATATGTGCAGAAACATGCTATAAACTGCACATAGCAACCAGAATATAGGTCTCAAGATATTGCACTTCTGGTTACCAAACACTAAGTCCTAACCTTACTCCATCCCCTCACATCCTGTAACCCTGAATAACTCTGCTGTTCTATCCTTATAAATGTGCAGAAACATGCTATAAACTGCACATAGCAACCAGAATATAGGTCTCAAGATATTGCACTTCTGGTTACCAAACACTAAGTCCTAACCTTGCTCCATCCCCTCACATCCTGTAACCCTGAATAACTCTGCTGTTCTATCCTTATATATGTGCAGAAACATGCTATAAACTGCACATAGCAACCAGAATATAGGTCTCAAGATATTGCACTTCTGTATACCAAGCACTAAGTCCTAACCTTACTCCATCCCCTCACATCCTGTAACCCTGAATAACTCTGCTGTTCTATCCTTATATATGTGCAGAAACATGCTATAAACTGCAAATAGCAACCAGAATATAGGTCTCAAGATATTGCACTTCTGGTTACCAAACACTAAGTCCTAACCTTGCTCCATCCCCTCACATCCTGTAACCCTGAATAACTCTGCTGTTCTATCCTTATATATGTGCAGAAACATGCTATAAACTGCACATAGCAACCAGAATATAGGTCTCAAGATATTGCACTTCTGTATACCAAGCACTAAGTCCTAACCTTACTCCATCCCCTCACATCCTGTAATCCTGAATAACTCTGCTGTTCTATCCTTATATATGTGCAGAAACATGCTATATACTGCAAATAGCAACCAGAATATAGGTCTCAAGATATTGCACTTCTGGATACCAAACACTAAGTCCTAACCTTACTCCATCCCCTCACATCCTGTAACCCTGAATAACTCTGCTGTTCTATCCTTATATATGTGCAGAAACATGCTATAAACTGCAAATAGCAACCAGAATATAGGTCTCAAGATATTGCACTTCTGGTTACCAAACACTAAGTCCTAACCTTACTCCATCCCCTCACATCCTGTAACCCTGAATAACTCTGCTGTTCTATCCTTATATATGTGCAGAAACATGCTATACACTGCACATAGCAACCAGAATATAGGTCTCAAGATATTGCACTTCTGTATACCAAGCACTAAGTCCTAACCTTACTCCATCCCCTCACATCCTGTAACCCTGAATAACTCTGCTGTTCTAGCCTTATATATGTGCAGAAACATGCTATAAACTGCAAATAGCAACCAGAATATAGGTCTCAAGATATTGCACTTCTGTATACCAAGCACTAAGTCCTAACCTTACTCCATCCCCTCACATCCTGTAACCCTGAATAACTCTGCTGTTCTATCCTTATATATGTGCAGAAACATGCTATAAACTGCAAATAGCAACCAGAATATAGGTCTCAAGATATTGCACTTCTGGATACCAAGCACTAAGTCCTAACCTTACTCCATCCCCTCACATCCTGTAACCCTGAATAACTCTGCTGTTCTATCCTTATATATGTGCAGAAACATGCTATAAACTGCAAATAGCAACCAGAATATAGGTCTCAAGATATTGCACTTCTGGTTACCAAACACTTATTCCTAACCTTACTCCATCCCCTCACATCCTGTAACCCTGAATAACTCTGCTGTTCTATCATTATATATGTGCAGAAACATGCTATAAACTGCACATAGCAACCAGAATATAGGTCTCAAGATACTGCACTTCTGGTTACCAAACACTAAGTCCTAACCTTACTCCATCCCCTCACATCCTGTAACCCTGAATAACTCTGCTGTTCTATCATTATATATGTGCAGAAACATGCTATAAACTGCACATAGCAACCAGAATATAGGTCTCAAGATATTGCACTTCTGTATACCAAATACTAAGTCCTAACCTTACTCCATCCCCTCACATCCTGTAACCCTGAATAACTCTGCTGTTCTATCCTTATATATGTGCAGAAACATGCTATAAACTGCACATAGCAACCAGAATATAGGTCTCAAGATATTGCACTTCTGGATACCAAACACTAAGTCCTAACCTTACTCCATCCCCTCACATCCTGTAACCCTGAATAACTCTGCTGTTCTAGCCTTATATATGTGCAGAAACATGCTATAAACTGCAAATAGCAACCGGAATGTAGATCTCAAGATATTGCACATCTGGATACCAAGCACTAAGTCCTAACCTTACTCCATCCCCTCACATCCTGTAACCCTGAATAACTCTGCTGTTCTAGCCTTATATATGTGCAGAAACATGCTATAAACTGCAAATAGCAACCGGAATGTAGATCTCAAGATATTGCACATCTGGATACCAAGCACTAAGTCCTAACCTTACTCCATCCCCTCACATCCTGTAACCCTGAATAACTCTGCTGTTCTAGCCTTATATATGTGCAGAAACATGCTATAAACTGCAAATAGCAACCAGAATATAGGTCTCAAGATATTGCACTTCTGTATACCAAGCACTAAGTCCTAACCTTACTCCATCCCCTCACATCCTGTAACCCTGAATAACTCTGCTGTTCTATCCTTATATATGTGCAGAAACATGCTATAAACTGCAAATAGCAACCAGAATATAGGTCTCAAGATATTGCACTTCTGTATACCAAACACTAAGTCCCAACCTTACTCCATCCCCTCACATCCTGTAACCCTGAATAACTCTGCTGTTCTATCCTTATATATGTGCAGAAACATGCTATAAACTGCACATAGCAACCAGAATATAGGTCTCAAGATATTGCACTTCTGGATACCAAGCACTAAGTCCTAACCTTACTCCATCCCCTCACATCCTGTAACCCTGAATAACTCTGCTGTTCTATCCTTATATATGTGCAGAAACATGCTATAAACTGCAAATAGCAACCAGAATATAGGTCTCAAGATATTGCACTTCTGGTTACCAAACACTTATTCCTAACCTTACTCCATCCCCTCACATCCTGTAACCCTGAATAACTCTGCTGTTCTATCATTATATATGTGCAGAAACATGCTATAAACTGCACATAGCAACCAGAATATAGGTCTCAAGATACTGCACTTCTGGTTACCAAACACTAAGTCCTAACCTTACTCCATCCCCTCACATCCTGTAACCCTGAATAACTCTGCTGTTCTATCATTATATATGTGCAGAAACATGCTATAAACTGCACATAGCAACCAGAATATAGGTCTCAAGATATTGCACTTCTGTATACCAAATACTAAGTCCTAACCTTACTCCATCCCCTCACATCCTGTAACCCTGAATAACTCTGCTGTTCTATCCTTATATATGTGCAGAAACATGCTATAAACTGCACATAGCAACCAGAATATAGGTCTCAAGATATTGCACTTCTGGATACCAAACACTAAGTCCTAACCTTACTCCATCCCCTCACATCCTGTAACCCTGAATAACTCTGCTGTTCTAGCCTTATATATGTGCAGAAACATGCTATAAACTGCAAATAGCAACCGGAATGTAGATCTCAAGATATTGCACATCTGGATACCAAGCACTAAGTCCTAACCTTACTCCATCCCCTCACATCCTGTAACCCTGAATAACTCTGCTGTTCTAGCCTTATATATGTGCAGAAACATGCTATAAACTGCAAATAGCAACCGGAATGTAGATCTCAAGATATTGCACATCTGGATACCAAGCACTAAAGGGCCCTACACACCCGGCGATCCACCGCCGAGCTGCCCGACGGCGGATACGGCCGACGAGCGACCCGGCGGCGGGGGGGCAGTGACGGGGGGAGTGAAGTTTCTTCACTCCCCCCGTCACCCGGCTGCATTGAAGTGCAGGCTAATATGGACGAGATCGTCCATATTGGCCTGCATGCACAGCCGACGGGAGATCAGCGATGAACGAGCGCGGGGACGCGCATCGTTCATCGCTGTAGTCTCCACACTGAAAGATATGAACGAGTTCTCGTTCATTTATGAACGAGATCGTTCATATCTTTCAAAAAATCGCTGGGTGTGTAGGGCCTATAAGTCCTAACCTTACTCCATCCCCTCACATCCTGTAACCCTGAATAACTCTGCTGTTCTATCCTTATATATGTGCAGAAACATGCTATATACTGCAAATAGCAACCAGAATATAGGTCTCAAGATATTGCACTTCTGGTTACCAAGCACTAAGTCCTAACCTTACTCCATCCCCTCACATCCTGTAACCCTGAATAACTCTGCTGTTCTATCCTTATATATGTGCAGAAACATGCTATACACTGCACATAGCAACCAGAATATAGGTCTCAAGATATTGCACTTCTGGTTACCAAGCACTAAGTCCTAACCTTACTCCATCCCCTCACATCCTGTAACCCTGAATAACTCTGCTGTTCTATCCTTATATATGTGCAGAAACATGCTATATACTGCACATAGCAACCAGAATATAGGTCTCAAGATATTGCACTTCTGGTTACCAAACACTAAGTCCTAACCTTACTCCATCCCCTCACATCCTGTAACCCTGAATAACTCTGCTGTTCTATCCTTATATATGTGCAGAAACATGCTATAAACTGCAAATAGCAACCAGAATATAGGTCTCAAGATATTGCACTTCTGGTTACCAAACACTTATTCCTAACCTTACTCCATCCCCTCACATCCTGTAACCCTGAATAACTCTGCTGTTCTATCCTTATATATGTACAGAAACATGCTATACACTGCACATAGCAACCAGAATATAGGTCTCAAGATATTGCACTTCTGTATACCAAGCACTAAGTCCTAACCTTACTCCATCCCCTCACATCCTGTAACCCTGAATAACTCTGCTGTTCTATCCTTATATATGTGCAGAAACATGCTATACACTGCAAATAGAAACCAGAATATAGGTCTCAAGATATTGCACTTCTGTATACCAAACACTAAGCCCTAACCTTACTCCATCCCCTCACATCCTGTAACCCTGAATAACTCTGCTGTTCTATCCTTATATATGTGCAGAAACATGCTATAAACTGCAAATAGCAACCAGAATATAGGTCTCAAGATATTGCACTTCTGGTTACCAAACACTAAGTCCTAACCTTACTCCATCCCCTCACATCCTGTAACCCTGAATAACTCTGCTGTTCTAGCCTTATATATGTGCAGAAACATGCTATAAACTGCAAATAGCAACCAGAATATAGGTCTCAAGATATTGCACTTCTGTATACCAAGCACTAAGTCCTAACCTTACTCCATCCCCTCACATCCTGTAACCCTGAATAACTCTGCTGTTCTATCCTTATATATGTGCAGAAACATGCTATAAACTGCAAATAGCAACCAGAATATAGGTCTCAAGATACTGCACTTCTGGTTACCAAACACTAAGTCCTAACCTTACTCCATCCCCTCACATCCTGTAACCCTGAATAACTCTGCTGTTCTAGCCTTATATATGTGCAGAAACATGCTATAAACTGCAAATAGCAACCGGAATGTAGATCTCAAGATATTGCACATCTGGATACCAAGCACTAAGTCCTAACCTTACTCCGTCCCCTCACATCCTGTAACCCTGAATAACTCTGCTGTTCTATCCTTATATATGGGCAGAAACATGCTATATACTGCAAATAGCAACCAGAATATAGGTCTCAAGATATTGCACTTCTGGTTACCAAACACTAAGTCCTAACCTTACTCCATCCCCTCACATCCTGTAACCCTGAATAACTCTGCTGTTCTAGCCTTATATATGTGCAGAAACATGCTATAAACTGCAAATAGCAACCGGAATGTAGATCTCAAGATATTGCACATCTGGATACCAAGCACTAAGTCCTAACCTTACTCCGTCCCCTCACATCCTGTAACCCTGAATAACTCTGCTGTTCTATCCTTATATATGGGCAGAAACATGCTATATACTGCAAATAGCAACCAGAATATAGGTCTCAAGATATTGCACTTCTGGTTACCAAACACTAAGTCCTAACCTTACTCCATCCCCTCACATCCTGTAACCCTGAATAACTCTGCTGTTCTATCCTTATATATGTGCAGAAACATGCTATATACTGCAAATAGCAACCAGAATATAGGTCTCAAGATATTGCACTTCTGGTTACCAAACACTAAGTCCTAACCTTACTCCATCCCCTCACATCCTGTAACCCTGAATAACTCTGCTGTTCTATCCTTATATATGTGCAGAAACATGCTATAAACTGCAAATAGCAACCAGAATATAGGTCTCAAGATATTGCACTTCTGGATACCAAACACTAAGTCCTAACCTTACTCCATCCCCTCACATCCTGTAACCCTGAATAACTCTGCTGTTCTATCCTTATATATGTGCAGAAACATGCTATAAACTGCAAATAGCAACCAGAATATAGGTCTCAAGATATTGCACTTCTGGATACCAAACACTAAGTCCTAACCTTACTCCATCCCCTCACATCCTGTAACCCTGAATGACTCTGTTATTCTATCCTTTGAGTATATGTAACTTGCTGGGAATGTGTGTGGAGACTATGTGTAAATTATGCACTATATAAATAGAATATTGAATCTGTCTTTGTGGCTTTTCTGTGCGATTGCGTATGCTACCGTATATACTCATACCACGTGTCAATACGTGAACCAGTGTACGTAGCGTGCATGGATGCGTACACATGGTGACTACGCGCACGCAGAGGCCACTCGGTTTGGTGTTTGCATGTGGTGTGTATGTAATATTTTTGACTTCGACAATACAACCCTAATTCACCTACACAAGTAAAAATAAAATAAAACTGAACCTTTGAACAGACATCATTTATTTAAAAAAAAATAAGATATCTATATACACCCCACTATTCACACGAGCACACAATCAGACATAGCCACAATCACAAGTACATAGTCACTATTGGTGGTTCTGGGCTCCGGCCAGTTCAAGGGAAATCGCACAGTCACAATGGCAGCGTGTCTACCCACCTTTGCACACCAGACGGGGTATTTATACACAGCAACACTGATATTATGTGGACACAAAAGTAACAATACAAGGGACACAGTAACAGGAAATTGTTTCTGTCACCATAGCGATAATTATCTGGAAATAAGATAATACACAGACACATAAAAAGACTCAACGGAAATCTTTTGTTTTTAAACAACTTTATTTCATATTTTTAATACACAGATTTTTCTCTATATTTTAAACTTAAAAAATACTTTACTCTGCACAACAGCCTATGGGGGTCATTCAGAACCAGCCGCAATAGCGTCTCGCAACAGTTTGCTGGTGGTGGTAATATATACATGCGCACATTGCGGTCACATCCCTGAGGGGTTAACGCGGGTGGGCTAGGACCATTTTTCAGGGGCTGCATGATGTCACATCTGCGTTCATCTCTGATTACCCCCTATAAGCTTCCAGAGTGCACCTCATATCTCATCTTTTCCAAGTTACTACAAATGATATGAGATCGGTAGCAGCACTACTTTCAGGATTATTACACAGAACACACATAAAGGCTGACACAGCAAATAACAGTAACACATACAAGGGATTCATTAGAAATAAGGAAGCATAATCATTAAGTCTAATTATCAACTGATTCTGTGCGGGACCCATACACCTCTTTACTGCCTCCAGCAGCCAATGTAACTGCACTGCGGCCACCCGCCCTGTCTCCCCCCCACTACTACCACTCGCCGTCTCCCCCACTACTACCACCTGCCCTGTCTCCTCCCACTACCCCATCTTCTCACACTACTGCCACCGCCCTGTATCCCCCCACTACGGTCACTTGCCCTGTCTACCCCTCTACTGCCACCACCCTGTCTCCTTCCACTACTGCCACCCGCTGTCTCCCTGACACCTTAGCTCTTTTTTGGGACATGATTACCCACATAGACACTGCCTCCAGCAGCCCCTGGTACCGCACTGCAGCCATCCGCCCTGTCTCCCCTGACACCTCAGCGCTGCTTGGAGACAATATTACCTATGTAGACACTGCTCCAGCAGCCCCCACTAATGCAAAGGTGCCGCCTACCCGACATCTCAGCACTGCTTGGGGAATTGATACTGCTAGTTACAGTCCTTCATCTGCAGATGGAACCGAACAGGGCGCTGCTTCTGGTACCTTGGACCCTGGTCATGTAGGGCTGGGAGAGTCAGTAAGATTATGTAATAGAGTCACCATCTTACAGGCAGCCGGTGAAGGGAGCAGAGAATGGGTGTTATGTGGCAGGAACGGGCTGGTTAGGTAACAACCTGGCTGCTGCATTCTGTACAAGCTACAAGCGGTGCAATTCTTTTGCTGGGAGACCCAGGTAGAGGACATTGCAGTAGTCTATGTGTGATGATACAAATACATGTATGACTGTAGGTAGATCTTCTGAGGGAAATAAGTGCTGGAGTCTGGCTATGTTCCTCAGATGAGGATCTGATTGTGGCTGATATTTGATGTCTAAGCGTGGAAGTCAACTGTTTGAAAAGTTGGTTGGGGGTGTTTTTTCCGGTCTAGTAGATAGGAAAAAACAAACACCTGACTTTTCAAACAGTTGAATACCCCCCAAGTATCACTCCACCATCCAGGACACCAAGGGGGAAATTTACTAAGATGGGAGTTCTATTTAAGATGGGATGTTGCCCATGGCAACCAATCAGATTCTACTTCTCATTTATCTAGCACCTTATAGAAGATAATACCTGAAATCTGATTGGTTGCTATTGGCAACATCCCATCTTAAATAGAACTCACATCTTAGTAAATTTACCCCCAAGATTCCGCACATGATCAGCATTTTGTTACTCTGAACCCCCAAGCTTAAGTCTGGTTGGTTTGCAAAGCTGAGCTGTAGCCCTGCCCTTTGTTGGTGAGCTTCTATCAGAAGGACCTGTTGCATGTATATTGCAAAAGCCTAAGAGATAGGACAGAATCTTGAGGAACATTACATGGCAATGATAAGTATACTCAAGAAGATCAAAATGGTTTCTCACCTGAGTGGTCTATTGGCCCTCATTCCGAGTTGTTCGCTCGTTATTTTTCATCGCATCGCAGTGAGAATTCTCTTAGTGCGCATGCGTAATGTTCGCACTGCGCATGCGTCAAGTAACTTTACTAAGAAGAAAGTAATTTTACTCACGGCTTTTTCGTCGCTCCGGAGAACGCATTGTGATTGACAGGAAATGGGTGTTACTGGGCGGATGTACGGCGTTTTAGGGGCGTGTGGCTGGAAACGCTACCGTTTCCGGAAAAAACGCAGGCGTGTCTGGAGAAACGGTGGGAGTGCTTGTGCGAACGCTGGGTGTGTTTATGACGTCAGCCGGGACCGAAAAGCACTGAATTGATCGCACAGGCAGAGTAAGTCTGGAGTTACTCAGAAACTGCTAACTCGGTTTTGATCGCAATATTGCGAATACATCGGTCGCACATTTAAGAAGTTTAGATTCACTCCCAGTAGGCGGCGGCTTAGCGTGTGTAACTCTGCTAAAATCGCCTTGCGAGCGATCAACTCGGAATGAGGGCCATTGTGTGCAACAAAAGCTTATTTCTCAGAGTATGGAAATGCGTGTGTGACTTCGCTGATGTGTAACAAGATGTGATTTCTGTGTAAAACATTTCCCGCACTCAGAGCAAGAAAATGGCTTCTCACCTGTGTGACTTGTTATGTCTAACCAGATCTGATTTGTGTGCAAAACATTTCCCACACTCAAAACATGGAAATGGCTTCTCACCTGTGTGACTTCTCTGATGTGTAATAAGATCTAATTTCCGTGCAAAACATTTCCCACACTCAGAACAGGAAAATGGCTTCTCACCTGTGTGACTTCTCTGATGTTTAACAAGATCTGCTTTCCATGCAAAACATTTCCCACACTCAGAGCAAGAAAATGGCTTCTCACCTGTGTGACTTCTGTTATGTCTAACCAGATCTGATTTGTGTGCAAAAGATTTCCCGCACTCAGAGCAAGAAAATGTATTCACACCTGTGTGACTTCTGTTATGTCTAACCAGATCTGATTTGTGTGCAAAACATTTCCCGCACTCAGAACATGGAAATGGCTTCTCACTTGTGTGACTTCTCTGATGTATAACAAGAACTGATTTCCGTGCAAAACATTTCCCACACTCAAAACATGGAAATGGCTTCTCACCTGTGTGACTTCTCTGATGTATAACAAGAACTGATTTCCGTGCAAAACATTTCCCACACTCAGAACATGGAAATGGCCTCTCACCTGTGTGACTTCTCTGATGTTTAACAAGATTTGATTTCCATGCAAAACATTTCCCACACTCAGAGCAAGAAAATGGCTTCTCACCTGTGTGACTTCTCTGATGTCTAACAAGATCTGATTTACTTAAACAACATTTCCCACACTCAGAGCAAGAAAATTGCTTCTCACCTGTGTGACTTCGCTGATGTGTAATAAGATCTGATTTCCGTGTAAAACATTTCGTACACTCAGAGCAAGAAAACAGATTCTCACCTGTGTGACTCCTCTGATGTATAACAAGATGTGATTTCTGTGTAAAACATTTCCCACACTCAGAGCAAGAAAATGGCTTCTCACCTGTGTGACTTCTGTTATGTCTAACCAGATTTGATTTCCGTGTAAAACATTTCCCACACTCACAGCAAGAAAATGGCTTCACACCTGTGTGACTTCTCTGATGTGTAACAAGATGTGATTTACTTAAACAACATTTCCCACACTCAGAGCAAGAAAATTGCTTCTCACCTGTGTGATTTCTCTGATGTCTAACAAGATCTGGTTTGTGTGCAAAACATTTCCCACACTCAGAACATGGAAATGGCTTCTCACCTGTGTGACTTTGCTGATGTGTAACAAGATGTGATTTCCGTGTAAAACATTTCCCACACTCGGAGCATGAAAATGTCTTCTCACCTGTGTGACTTCTTTCATGTTTAGTAAGATTTGATTTGTCTGCAAAACATTTCCCACACTCAGAACATGGAAATGGCTGCTCACCAGTGTGACTTCGCTGATGTGTAATAAGATCTGATTTCCGTGTAAAACATTTCGTACACTCAGAGCAAGAAAACAGATTCTCACCTGTGTGAATTTGCTGATGTGTAACAAGTTGTGATTTCTGTGTAAAACATTTCCCACACTCAGAGCAAGAAAATGGCTTCACACCTGTGTGTCTCCTCTGATGTCTAACAAGATATAGTTTGTGTGCAAAACATTTCCCACACTCAGAACATGGAAACGGCTTCTCACCTGTGTGACTTCTCTGATGCATAACAAGATGTGATTTCCGTGCAAAACATTTCCCACACTCAGAACATGTCAGTGGCCTCTCACCTGTGTGACTTCTCTGATGTATAACAAGATGTGATTTGTATGTAAAACATTTCCCACACTCTGAACATATCAGTGGCCTTCCACCTGCCTTACCTGTGTGTGGGTTAATAGGCTTTGTGTTCTGTGTAAAACATTTGGTATCTACAGAACAGGGAAACACTGTATCTACTGTCAGAGCTGTAACAGATGCACCAATATCAGAGTGATCAGGAGAACACTTCCCAGGATCAGAAGGACCAGCTGATAGAGCTGGATGTATCATTGGGGTAATGGGGTTATCTCCTGGAGAATCCGGTCTACTGTCATTATCTTTTATGTCACAATCCGGGGATAACATTAGATGTCCTTCTGAGATATTCCTGCTTGTGTGTCCATCTGCTGGAAATAAAATACATTATGGAAATATGACATTTTTTGTAACAATATTAATCTTGTAAACAATAGGATAAGACGACTCTCTGGGACACTTAATTGTAAATGTGTGGGTATAATAAAACATAACTTTTAATGAAGGCTTTATAATATTGTGTCTCAATCATTGTGTCCACCCTCCTGAGAATACTCACAATAACAAATATAATATTATAATAAGACTTAGATATACCTCTCTCTTATAACTAACCATGAAACATCAATAGAGATGTAGTCACTCGCCAAGTCCTATGTCAGCACCAATGTAAAACAATAGATGGGGAACATATCGTAGACTCTAGATGAACAATAACATCAGTCATATGAGCTGATAGATCAGAGAAATGTCTCCTAACGTTACTCCTGGAAGCATTGGTAAGGTAGCATTCCTTTATGTGTGTGCTCATACGCTGGTAAGCCTGTACATGTGTTACTCACCCTTATATAAGGTATATTGCTACAGCAGAGTAGGTGTGTGGAACAAGGTATTTTACATGCAATACACCATATAATACACTGTAATCATCATCATCATCTGATAGGTTATAATACACTGTTACACCCCATCATCAGTGTCTTAACTCTATACTCTCCATAGTAATAAGGATGATGTGTGTACGGTAAGTATGATACAGAGAATTACATATCAGAATCTATACAGCTGCAGCCATACTTCTGCTTCTCATACGTGTGCTACTGGCAGCAGTGAACATCTGAGTGAGAGTGCAGGGAAGACAGCAGAGTCTGATGAGAAAGAGATTGGATCTGCCTTTGCAGGGATGTACCACACCTGTCACCCCTGTTAGTATATAAAATAATAAAAAAGAGGGGTGTGGTCCATCCAGGCGTGCTTTATGGAGATCTCCTCACTAAGTGGCTTCTTATCTAACCTACCTGATATCTCTTAGCCGCCGCTGGTACCAAGACCCAATCTATTAGGTCCACCACTCCTACTGCCCTAAAGCCGCTCCCTCCGGGCACCGTTCACTGCCACAGCCTAGTGACGCCGCTGATGCCACAGGCTGTATTCTGGGGCTAAGTGTGCCCAAGTTTTCCTGCACGCTCCTGACACCTGACTTGAAGGCGCTTTTCGCTCAGTCGGGATCACTTGCTCTCCCACTCACACGGGTGCGCAGATTCCGCTACTGCTGGGGACAGAACGGGCTGCCCATAGTCAGTGGAGCCCGGCGGTGATATTGGGAAGTGAGATGACTGTCATTTTGGATCCTGGTGCCCGGCCATCGCATGCTTTGACTTCTGCCTTCAATAAGGTGTAAAATTGATATAAGCTGCTAAAAAAGTGTTGTGATGGCTGGACCGGGGTCACTACACTAAATTGAGGCATTTGCCTGGAGGTGAAACTACCTTCTATTTATATGGTACCACTATAATCTACTTCCTCTCAGTCTACATGCAGAGCCCAGTATCAAGTATCGTCTGAGTACAGCTCATTACACTCTGATTACAACCTCACAGTATATTATTTTGTGGATTTATTCACTGAATATATTTTTCCATTTGTGTCTCTCTGTGCTGAGTACTTCACGTCTGTGATCACGCTGACCTCTAGTGGAATTTCTTGGTCATTACTGTGTTATTTGAGTTGCATTACATCATGTTTACTTGAAATTTTGGCTCGGCTACCCCTGTCATCCCGACTAAGAATGTCATTTTGAACTGTGTCATCTTGATGTAACCTCCTAACAGCGTACTCCTTTTATTTATAGATCGTTTGTATTTTCCTATCTCTGAGAGGTCCGTCTCTTTGTAGCCGGCTTAACATGCCTCCAAAAAAGGTTAAAAGGTACTAAATTGGCCCACCTGTCCATCCCTTTGGTACCTCAAATTCAGGTGGTCCTTCTAAGACCGCTACAACATCATCTGCTTCTTCTTGTCAGACGCACATGAGGCATACTGTGACAAATTACATGGCCCTATGTGGGCAATGCCATTATGTAGTGTTAGGACTGCTGACATCGGAGAAGCCGTGAAGTGGCGCAGCAGCTTAAACATGTGTAAACTTATTCTCTGAATTTCTATTACCAGATAGGTTCAGGTATGGTTACAGGTCATTTTTTAGTTTGCTGAAGGGAAATGTAGGGGTGGGATTTGCAACCCCCCCTCTCTGTCTGTTTGTCTGTGACCCCTGCCCCTTTCCAGTACCTGATACATAATTATCTCCAGGAATGATCGAGCATTTACCATTGTTTGTCTGCTTGTGTGCGAGAGGCATTGAATGGGAGCAGTATTTGGAAGGCATGCTGTTCCTTGTAGTACCCATGGGAGATCCTGGGGGTGGCTCCTGGGCAAGTTAGCTCTCTGTCTGGGTGTGTTTTAGTAATAGCCTTTATCATGAGGCCTACTGTGACAAATTACATGGCACTATGTGGGCACTGCCATTATGTAGTGTTAGGACTGCTGACATCGAAGAAGCCGTGAAGTGACGCAGCAGCTTAAACATGTGTAAACTTATTCTCTGAATTTCTATTACCAGATAGGTTCAGGTATGGTTACAGGTAATTTTTTTGTGTGCTGAAGGGAAATGTAGGGGTGGGATTTGCAACCCCCCCTCTCTGTCTGTCAGACGCACAGCCCAGCTGTAATGGCTGAAAACATCTTAAGACACACTAGATGGTCCTGTTACTCTATGCTCTATACATTCTGTGTTATCTACATTTAAGGACTGAAATAACCTCAGAACTTAACTCTAATATTCAAGCTTTGAGGTCCGGTATCAGTGAGATTGGCACTCGTACAGACTAAGATGAAAGAGATTGTTGCGTCTCACAAAGATCTGATTTCAGCACATGACACCCTTCAGGAAGACCTGGTCTCTATTCGTGATAAAGTCATTGATTTAGAAGACAGGTCTCGGAGAAATAATATCAGAATAATGGGCATGACGGATTCTGTTACAAATTCTGAGCTTTATGATTATGCCACGGTCCTCTATTCAGAAGCTTCCACTGAAGACTCCCAAAGCCCAAACAGACCCCTATCCAAGCACCGAGGGACACTCTGCTCAGGGTCCACTTTCTTCATATAAAAGAACACATTCTAGTCTGCTTCGTCTTCCTCATCCACAGCCGAGTGTCTGGATAATCTGCAGATATTTCCAGATATTTCTTCTGTGACGCTGGCCAAAAGACGTCTATTCCACCCAAGGAAATGTGCAATACAAATGGGGCTTTCCTACTAAGATTATTGTGATGCGAAATGGCACCTTCACAGTGATACCTTCACCCGAGGATGGCCCTGCTATTCTGAAAATGTGGGATTTTTCTGTTGACAGTCCTTCATGACACTTTACCTAAACCAATCCCGGAGGAGTTGTCTTCCGTCTTGAAGCAATATGCTAAGTTGTAAGACTGCAAGAGACACTCAGAGTTTGTTTCCTACTGTAACATGTGCCAACTGGGACTAAGTTACTGGGCATGGATCTATTTTTGGGTCAGATTTATTTATTCTTATTATGGGTTTAAAACGTGTCTGTTTCTCTTTATTTCCTGTGCTATTTAATTGCTATATAGTATATGGTCTGATATACTTTCTAGTCTTACGTTTCATAATACCTTTCTAGAATGTTTGGGTGTTCAGGCAAAGCATGACTGATTCGTCTAACATCCTGTTGCCCTTATAACGGTGTTGGTGGAACCTGCATTGGATATCAGGCCATGTTCTTGGCCTTTACCTCCTTTGGATACATTGGTTACATTGAGATATGATATTTCTTTGTACAGTTGTTACTATGACCACCAGATTTTGCCCTCTTGTATGGCTACTTGAGGTAGTCGGTGGGTTTCCCTTTTAGGTCCGACCGCCACCTTTTTCTACCTTTCTGTCACGGTACCCTAGTGACGGAATCGCTAGCTCCTTTATGGACGCTATTTCTGTTTGTCTCCCATTTTTGTTCCCTATTTTATTTTTTCTGTTATGATAGTTTGAAGTATGCACACGCCCTACAGACTCTATTGGACTTTACACAGATGATCCTAGATGTTTCATACCATGATCTGATCTCTATCATGGTGACGTTTTTAATTCTTAATGTAAAAGGTCTTAATTCTCCTCATAAGAGACGTCTTGCAATAAAATATTTCACTGACCAGAAGGCGGCGGTGGTAGCCACTCAGGAATCACATGTTCCATTGCACTCTCCCCCTCAGTTTACCAATAACTACCCAGCATGCTCTATCTCCTGTGGTGTAGCCATCCTTTCTAATAGATCCTGCCCCATTCACCTGGAAAGCAAGTGGGTGGATTGCAATGGTAGATATTGGATTCTAGTTGTGAAAATTCATTATAAATATGTCCCCCTCATTTCTCTCTATGCCCCTCATGCCAGGCAGCCCCGATTTCTTATATATTGTTTTTCAAAAGCTACAAGAAATTGCACTTCTCCTTATGGGAGATGTTACTCTTCTCCAGACCCTCATCTTGATAGATCCTCCACTACTGATGAACAGACCAATAATGCCGCCCGTTCCTCATCTTCCTCATGCTCCCTTTATTAGCTGAATTTGACCTCTATAATACTCGGAGAATTAGACATCCAGGTGTGCGTGATTACATTTATTACTCTGCTGTACACAAGTCATATTAGAGAATAGACCTTCTTCTATGTCATTACAATTGATCCCTTACATAAATATATTTCAATATGGGGTGATAGTGTGACGACACAGCCGGCGCATCGTGTCGCACAGTGGTGAAATACATGCGGTTACTTTCCTAGCCCTGGTCCTAACCATGGACTCCACTAATTGCCATTATGTTATTAGTTATATGCTAGGCAATATTGTATTGTATTGTGTTATTATATTGTACAGTTGCTGCCAACTCAGTAATAGGAGCCGTTCACTAGCCAATTCCCTGAGGCCGGCTGTTACAGGAGCATGTGGATACATGACAGGGGCTGCGCCAGATATTTCCTAAGCATTGTGTCACGTGGCATGAGGAACCCTGAGCCTGTGCCCCAGCAAGCAGCCGCACCATGCCAGAAATATATGTAGTTATGGTAGACCTACTGTCGATAACGCTATTTCTCCTAATTCCACAGTATCCACATGATATACATTGGGATATGAGGTCAGCGGATTGGAACCAATGATCAAAAGCTTTTGGCCTCCCAGAATGCAACGGGCCAGTCCTCTATATCCCCGCCTCCTGGCTCAGGAAATTCAGTTGTTTTCCAAAGCTCAAGGCAGGAGCATCATAGAGAGCCCTAATCAGGCGAGAAGAAGACACATGCACACACTTCCGTACAAGAAGGAAGAGGTTAGTAAGTGTAAGGATCCTCAAATCAGGTGTGTCAGGGTGGGATCCCTGTGGATACAGTGGACCAAGGAGAAATAGAGTTATCGACAGTAAGTCTACCATAACTACATAATTCTCCTGTAGGGTCCACAGTAATATCCACAGAATATACATTGGGATGTCCCAAATCAATTTCGTGGAGGGGGCGCTCCAGATTGGAAAGGAGAATCCTTTGCCCAAATGCAGCATCCTGAGAGGCAAAGGTATCAAAGGCATAATATCTAATGAATGTGTTAATGGAAGACCATGTGGCTGCCTTACATATCTGTTCTGCTGAAGCACCACGTTGTGCTGCCCATGACAGACCTACCTTACGAGTAGAGTGAGCAGAGACACTAGCTGGATTAGGGATATCAGCTTGAGAATATGCTTCTGAATCATCATCCGAAGCCACCTCGCCAGTGTTTGCTTGTCAGCAGCCAATCCTCTCGTGAAATCCGTAGAAAATGAAGAGTGTCTGTCTTTCTGATGGCACTGGTACGATCCACGTAGATCCTTAAAGCCCGGACTACGTCCAAAGATGCATCTCCCGCAGAAAGATCTGGCCCTTGGAAGGCCGGGACTACAATTTCTTCGTTAAGGTGGAATTTAGACACCACCTTAGGAAGATAACCAGATTTGGTTCTGAGAACAGCTCTATCTGGGTGAAATATCAAAAAGAGGGCGACATAACAATGCCCCGAAATCTAAAACTCTTTTAGCTGAGGCAATAGCAGAGTAGAAAGAGAATCTTAGCTGTCAACCATTTAAGATCCACTTACGTCAGTGGTTCAAATGGAGCAATTTGAAGCACCTTTAGGACTATACCTAGATCCCAAGGCGCTGTAGGAGGAACAAAAGGAGGTTGGATGTGAAGCATTCCTTGGAAAAAAGTGCAAACATCCTGCAGGTTAGCATTTTTCTTTTGAAGCCATACAGTCAATGCTGACTCCTGAACTCTCAAGGAAGCCACCTGTAGACCTTTATCCATTCCTGCCTAAAGGAATGCTAGGACTCTGGGAACTCTGAAAGACCTAGGGTCAAATTTCCTGGCACTGCACCACTGAATATAAGCATGCCATATTCGATGATAAATACGAGCTGAGGAAGGTTTCTGTGCTCTAAGCATTGTTTGAATTACCTGTTGTGAAAATCCTTTTGCTTTCAGGATGGAAGTCTGAAGAGACACGCCGTCAAAGACAGCCAATCCAGGTGCTTGTAATAACAAGGACCCTGAGACAGCAGATCTACACGTTGAGGGAGTAGAAACGGAGTATCCACTGACAGCCTCTGTAGATCTGTGTACCAATGTCTTCTGGGTAATCCAGAGCTATTAGCATCATGGCGCCCTTTCCCTGTTTTACCTTTTGCATCACCCTGGGCAACAGGGCGATCAGTGAAAACATAGTCCAGACGAAAGTCCCATCTTAATGACAGGGAATCCACGAAGGTCGCTTTGGGATCCTTTGTCCTTGACCCGTATTCGGGAACTTTGTTGTTATGACGGGACGCCATGAGATCTATCTCCGGCAACCCCAACTTGTCTACCAGAGTCTAGAAGACCTTGGGGTGTAAAGCCCATTCGTTTGCATGAATGGCATGTCGACTGAGAAAATCCGCTTCCTAGTGCCACCGTAACGTGTGGCTCACCTCCTTCATTGCCTTTTGGCTGCGAGTTTCTGATGATTGAGGTACGCTACTGCCATTGCATTATCCGAGCGAATTTGAACTGGTTTCCCCCGAAGAATGTCCTTTGCCTGAATGAGTGCCATATATATATGGCCCGAAGTTCCAATATATTTATTAGCAGGCAACTTTCTTCCTTGGTCCACTGCCCCTGGAAGCAACATTTTTCCGACACTGCTCCCCAGCCCTGAAGACTGGCATCCGTTGTCAGAACCTCCCAATCTGAGATCCTAAAGGGTCTTCCTTTGTCCAGATGGGATGTCTGTAGCCACCAGGCTAATGACCTCCGTACTTACAGAGGAAGGACCATAGTCTGAGTTTTTATTGTCTGATATAACCCATTACACTTGGAATTTAGCATACTCCACCATGTCGAATGTCGACACCATTGATCCCATCACACGCATAGCTGCGTAAATGGATACCCTTTGACTCTGTAGCAGCTCCTGAATCCTTGACTCTATTGTGGTCATTTTGTTCAGAGGTAAAAACACTCTCTGAAGACCAGAATTCAATACAGCCCCCAAGTGCGTCATACGTTGTGATGGAACCAGGGACAACTTTGCCCAATTTATGAGTCAACTGTGACACTGAAGCAATTCCTGAGACTTAACCAGGATTAATAGGTCGTAGAGGTATGGAAAACTCCTTATCCCTTGTCGACGGAGATAAGCCGCCATTACCATCATAATTGTGGTGAACACTCTGGGAGCTGTAGCCAGTCCAAATAGTAGGGCCTGAAACTGAAAGTATTGCTGGAGGATAGCAAACCTGAGATAGCACTGATTGGACAGTGCTATAGGAACATGCAGGTAATCATCCTGGATATCAAGGGATACCATAAAATCCTCCGGCTCCATGGCCAAAATAATGGAAGGTAAAGTCTCCATATGAAACAGAGGCACCCAAATGTACTTGTTCAGCACCTTGAGTATGGGCCGGAATTACCAATTTGGCTTCTGAACTAGAAACATGTTGGAATAGAAACCTTGTCCTTGTTGCGCGAGCACAGGGAATTGGAATTATCATCCCAGATTGAAGCAACTTCTGACCTGCCTGTTGTAAGGCCCTGGCCTTCGTTTCTACGGAAGATGGGCTGGTACAAAAGAACCTTTGTGGAGGGTGTTTCTTGCAGGCAAACGCATAACCATGAGAAACCGCTTCTTGCTCCCAGGCATCTGTGGTGGACTGCTGCCAGATCTGTGCAAAATGATGAAGTCTGCCTCCCACCCTGGAGTCCCCCAGGTGGAGGACCACACCATCAAGCTGATGGCTTATCTTCTGGCTTGGAAGCAGGCCCTCTGCTAATTGCTTTTTAGTCTTACCAGACTTGTCAGATTGGGACTGTTTGCCATAACCCTTCCCTTTTGCTTTTCCCTGGGTCCGAAAGGGCCGAAAAGCTGGAAACCTAGGTTTGGATTTGTGGGTTGAAGGAAACTTCACTTTCTTGGAGTCTGCCTCTGACTCCAAAATACTGTTTAATTCTTTACCAAAAAGAATATCTCCAGTAATAGGCAAAAGACTCTAGAACCTCCTTGGACTCTGAGTCAGCCTTCCATGTACGTAGCCAGACCGCTCTGGGAGCTGCTACTGCTGAAGCTGATGCTTGAGAGACAATAGTACCCATGTCCAAGGCTGCTTCTTCCATAAACATAGCCGCCTGTTTAATATGTGCAATATGGGATTTTTGCTCCCTAGATGCCAATGAGACATCATCCTTCAATGCATCAGCCGAGGCCGCCACTGCTTTTGCCATCCAGGCTGAAGCCATGGCTGGTCTTACAATTACCCCAGACAATGAGAAAATAGTTTTTAAAAAACCATCTATTTTTCTATCCGTAACAATCATTTAATGATGTTGAAGGCAGAGGTAATGTAGATTTTCGCACCAATCGAATTACATGTGTATCTACTTTGGGAGCCACTCCCTTTTTAAACAGTCCCCAGCTGGAAGAGGATAATGGGAATTTCATTTCCTTGGAATTCTAAACTTCTTACTGGGTGTGACCAAAGCCTCTTGCATAATCTCCGTCAACTCTTCTAACCCCGGAAATTCAGTTCTGACTGTTTTGGGATGTTTAAACACAGGAGCATTGGATTTTAACAAAGGGCTCTGCTGCATCCTATAAGGATAGAATGGCTTTCACAGCACTAATTAGCTCAGGTATAACCACTGAGCTGGGACCTTCATCCTCGTCTCTGTATGCAGACCCAGAATGCGAGGAATCCTAATCCTCCGAAGTGTCCCCATCTGAAACATGGCCCTCATTCCGAGTTGTTCGCTCGCAAGGCGATTGTAGCAGAGTTACACACGCTAAGCCTACGCCTACTGGGAGTGTATCTTAGCTTCTTAAAAGTGCGACCGAAGTATGCGCAATATTGCGATCACAAACGAGTTAGCAGTTTTTGAGTAGCTTCAGACTTACTCTGCCTGTGCGATCAGTTCAGTGCTTTTCGTTCCTGGCTGACGTCACAAACACACCCAGCGTTCGTCCAGGCACTCCCACCGTTTCTCCGGCCACTCCTGCGTTTTTTCCTGAAACGGTAGCGTTTTCAGCCACACGCCCCTAAAACGGCCTGTTTCCGCCCAGTAACACCCATTTCCTGTCAATCACACTACGATCGCCGGAGCGATGAAAAAGCCGTGAGTAAAATTACTTTCTTCATAGTAAAGTTACTTGGCGCAGCCGCAGTGCGAACATTGCGCATGCGCACTAAGCGGATTCTCACTGCGATGCGATGAAAAACTCAGAGCGAACAACTCGGAATGAGGGCCCATGTGTAGACTGTGAAGATGTAGTTTCATGTTACCTTCCACAGGCCTTTCAGTCTGTTTTAGTTGAAAGGCTGCAGATTCCTGGACTGGATGTGATAAAACCCAGGGGGAATGTTGCATGTAAGAGTTAACAGGGTAACCTATCATTGGTATAGGAGCTGGCATTATGCGCTCAGCTACACCAAATAATGTCTGTGCAAACGTAGCCCATGGGGGTTCCATCTGAACGTGTGCCTGCCTAGGATTATTCAGGAGGCTTTGGTGAAAGCTAAAACAATTTGCACATAATCCATTCTGAACCAGATCCTGAGAGGTTAACCCAGCTTTGCAGGACAAACATGAAATCAGTGTTGGTGCTGCTGTGGAGAGTGTATCATCCTCACCCTTGCTGCTCTTAGACATGATAACACCATACAAATGTGTGATTTGTTTAACTACACAATTTGTGACTGAAATCAATTAATAGCTTGCTAAAGTGACATGCAATCCGATCCCTCCCTGCCTTGCACCAGCACTGAGGATCTGTATACATGACAGAAATAGTAAAGTCAGTAATCACACTAGCAATCAGTCACAAGTTATACATTAGTATAATAAGCAACATGAGCACATCATCAACTACAGATACATTTCAAGTATGTAGGAGAAACATATTACTGCATTACCTTATATAGGAAACTTAACGTATTCAGTCGCACAGCGAAAGAAACGGCAATAGTTTAAAGACTCATATGCATCAGGCACTTATCCAACTACTCGTACCCAATACATTAGTGAATGCTGAGTGGATCCAGACGCAAATAGTGTACACAAACTCCAAGTGCACACAACAGTGAACATAGACGCCCAAGTGAAGACCGATGCACCAGTCACACAGACGCCAATGCTGTGATTGGGTCCTTTAGAAACACAGCATCTCAGACGGAAGCAGCAAATCAGTTCATGGCAGGAAACTCGGAGGAAACTGGTCATGAACCGGGGGAGGGGTGACCAGGTGAGCGTCTTACTCCCCACTGCTGACTTCAACCCCAGGGACACAGGCCTCACACTAATCCCTGGAGTCTATGATCCCTGGAACCTAGCACTGGTGTACCCGAGGTGGCAGCCACGTCAGCAACTGTTCGGTAGTTTCCCGTACCCCCACGCTATGCGGAACTGACTCCTTACCTTCTCCCCATGCTCCGGCCACAGCCTGTTAACGTCAGCTGGACTTGCTAGTACATCCAACACAGACGCCCGCCGAAACAGCACTGTACACATGGGTTAGCGTTCTTGCGACCCGGCGGGGAGTTGTTGGAGTAACTCTTTCTAAGGTGCGTGTAAGATGCTTTTTAGAAAACTCGCTCAAAAAATGTAAGACTATAAAAATAAATGAAATAACAAGCTTAGGGCTGCCAAAATCAGCAACCCAAAGATCGTGGTCCGGCTCTTGCCACACCAACTAAAAAAACTGAAATGCCTACGCCAGAAGACAGGGATATAGGGGACTGGCCCACTGCATTCTGGGAGGCAGAAAATAAGATTTTAAACCTACCGGTAAATCTTTTTCTCCTAGTCCGTAGAGGATGCTGGGGACTCTGTAAGGACCATGGGGTATAGATGGGCTCCGCAGGAGACATGGGCACCGTAAAGAACTTTTAGTATGGTTGTGCACTGGCTCCTCCCTCTATGCCCCTCCTCCAGACCTCAGTTAGAGAAACTGTGCCCAGAGGAGATGGACAATATGAGGAAAGGATTTTGTAATCTAAGGGTAAGATTCATACCAGCCCACACCAACCACACCGTATAACCTGGAATATACGCAACCAGTTAACAGTATGAAACCAAACAGCATCAGTCAAAGACCAATCTCAACTGTAACATAACCCTTACGTAAGCAACAACTATATACAAGTCTTGCAGATTTAGTCCGCACTGGGACGGGTGCCCAGCATCCCCTACAAACTAGGAGAAAAAGATTTTACCGGTAGGTTTAAAATCTTATTTTCTCTTACATCCTAGAGGATGCTGGGGACTCCGTAAGGACCATGGGGATTATACCAAAGCTCCAAACCGGGCGGGAGTGCGCGGATAACTCTGCAGCACCGATTGAGCAAACGTGAAGTCCTCATCAGCCAGGGTATCAAACGTGTTTGAACCCGACCAAGTAGCTGCTCGGCACAACTGTAATGCCGAGACGACTCGGGCAGCTGCCCAAGAAGAGCCCACCTTCCTAGTGGAATGGGCCTTTACCGAATTTGCTAACGGCAATCCAGCCGTAGAATGAGCCTGCTGAATCGTGTGACAGATCCAGCGAGCAATAGTCTGCTTAGAAGCAGGCGCGCCAACCTTGTTGGCTGCATACAGGACAAACAGAGCCTCTGTCTTCCTAACCCTAGCCGTCCTGGCAACATAGATTTTTAAGGCCCTGACTACATCCAGGGACTTGGAATCCTCCAAGTCACTTCTAGCCACAAGTACCACAATAGGTTGGTTCATATGAAATGAAGAAACCACCTTACGAGTCCTCAATTCCGCTCTATCCACATGAAAAATCAAGTAGGGGCTCTTGTGAGACAAGGCCGCCAACTCGGACACCCGCCTTGCAGATGCCAAGGCTAATAACATGACCACCTTCTAGGTGAGAAATTTTAATTCAATCGTTTGAAGGGGTTCAAACCAGCGTGTTTTAAGGAACTGTAACACCACGTAAAGGTCCTATGGTGCCACTGGTGGCACAAAAGGAGGCTGGATGTGCAGCACTCCCTTTACAAAAGTCTGGACTTCTGGGAGAGAAGCCAATTCCTTCTGAAAGAATATAGATAGGGCCGAAATCTGTACCTTAATGGAGCCTAACTTTGGCCCATATCCACTCTTGTCTGTAGGAAGTGGAGAAAACGGTCCAGATGGAAATCTTCCGTAGCAACATTTTTGGTTTCACACCAAGATACATACTTCCTCCAGATACGGTGATAATGCTTCACCGTTACCTCCTTCCTAGCCTTTATCAGAGTAGGGATAACTTCCTCCGGAATACCTTTCTCCGCTAGGATTCGGTGTTCAACCGCCATGCCGTCAAACGCAACCGTGGTAAGTCTTGGAACATGCAAGGCCCCTGCTGCAACAGGTCTTCCCTGAGAGGAAGAGACCACGGATCTTCTGTGAGCATCTCCTGAAGATCCGAATACCAGGCCCTTTGAGGCCAATCTGGAACACTGAGTATTGTCTGTACTCTTTTTCGTCTTATGATTCTCAGCACTTTTGAGATGAGAGGCAGAGGAGGGAACACACAGACCGACAAACACCCATGGTGTCACTAGGGCGTCTACCGCTACTGCCTGAGGGTCCCTTGACCTGGCACAATACCTCTGAAGGTTTTTGTTGAGTCATGACGCCATCATGTCTATTTGAGGAAGTCTCTGCAAAGACTTCTTGATGAAGTCCCCACTCTCCTGGATGAAGATCGTGTCTGCTGAGGAAGTCTGCTTCCCAGTTGTCAACTCCCGGTATGAAGACTGCTGACAGAATGCTTACGTGATCTTCCGCCCAGCGCAGAATTCTGGTGGCTTCCGCCATTGCCACTCTGCTCCTTGTCCCGCCTTGGTGGTTTACATGAGCCACAGCTGTGACGTTGTCTGATTAAATCAGAACTGGAAGGTCGCAAAGAAGATACTCCGCTTGACGTAGGCCATTGTATATGGCCCTCAATTCCAGCATGTTGATGTGTAGACAAGCCTCCTGGCTTGACCATAGACCTTGAAAATGTCTTCCTTTTGTGACTGCACCCCATCTTTGGAGGCTCGCATCCGTGGTCACAAGAACCCAGTCTTGAATGCCGAACCTGCGACCCTCTAGAAGGTGAGCACTCTGCAGCCACCACAGGAGAGACATCCTGGCCCTGGGGGACAGGCTTATCCTTTGATGTAGTTGCAGATGGGACCCTGACCACTTGTCCAGAAGGTCCCACTGAAAAGTCCTCGCATGGAACCTGCCGAAGGGGATGGTCTCGTAGGCTGCCACCATTTTTCCCAGAACTCGAGTGCATTGATGAACAGACACTCTTTTTGGTTTTAGCAGGTCCCTGACCATGTTCTGGAGATCCTGGGCTTTATCCATTGGTAGAAAAACCCTCTTCTGTTCCGTGTCCAGAATCATGCCTAGGAATGATAGTCGAGTCGTTGGAATCAACTGCAACTTTGGCAGATTGAGAATCCAACCGTGTTGTTGTAACACTCTCAGGGAGAGCGACACGCTTTTCAGCAATTGATCTCTCAATCTCGCCTTTATCAGGAGATCGTCCAAGTACGGGATAATTGTGACTCCCTGCCTGCGCAGGAGCACCATCATTTCCGCCATCATTTTGGTGAAAATTATCGGGGCCGTGGAAAGCCCAAACGGCAACGTCTGAAACTGGTAATGACAGTCCTGTACCGCGAACCTCAGGTACTCCTGATGAGGAAGAAATATGTGGACATGAAGGTAGGCATCCATAAAATCCCCTCCTTCCAGACTGGATATCACAGCCCGGAGTGATTCCATCTTCAATTTGAACTTTTTCCAGTACAGGTTTAGGGATTTTAGATTTAAAATGGGTCTGACCGAATCATCCGGCTTCGGGACCACGAACAGGGTTGAATAGTACCCTTTCCCCTGTTGGACCAGGGGAACCTTGACAATCACTTGCTGTTGACACAGCTTTTGAATTGCATCTAATACTACTTCCCTCTCCGAGGAAGAGGCTGGCAAGGCCGACTTGAAAAATTGGCGTGGGGGCACCTCTTCGAACTCCAGTTTGTAACCTTGGGATACAATTTCCAACGTCCAAGGATCCACGTCTGATAGAACCCAGACCAGGCTGAAGAGTCGAAGACGTGCCCCCACCGGCGCGGACTCCCTCACTGGAACCCCAGCGTTATGCGGTGGATTTAGCAGAAGCCGGGGAGGACTTCTGCTCCTGGAAACTAGCCAAAGCAGGTGTTCTCTTACTTCTGCCCTTACCTCTGGCGAGGAAAGAGGAGCCCCGACCTCTTCTGGACTTATGCCACCGAAAGGACTGCATCTGATATTGTGGAGTTTTCTTTTGCTGTGGGGGAACAAAAGGAAAAAATTTGGATTTACCCGCGGTAGCTGTGGAAAACCAGGTCCGCGAGACCATCCCCAAACAAAACTTCACCATTGTAAGGTAAAACCTCCATATCCTTCTTTGAGTCGGCATCACTCGACCATTGGCGGGTCCACAGAGCTCGTCTCGCTGAAACTGCCATGGAGTTGGCTCTGGAACCAAGCACACCACGTCTCTTTGAGCGTCTCTCATATATAAGACTGCGTCTTTAATGTGACCTAAAGTCAGTAAAATTTTATCCTTGTCCAGGGTATCAATGTCAGCTAATAAGGTATCTGTCCACGCTGCCACTGCGCTACAAACCCATGCCGTTGCTATTGCCGACCTGAGCAAAGCACCCATATGTGTATTAATAGATTTTAAGGTAGTCTCCTGTCTACGATCCGCAGGATCCTTGAGGGTTGCGGTGTCTGGAGACGGTAGCGCCACCTTCTTGGACAGAGGTGTTAAAACCTTGTCCACCCTGGGCGAGGATTCCCACCGTACCCTGTCCTTTGCAGAGAAAGGATACGCCATAAGGATACGCCAAGGGAATGGGCAGTTTTTTGTCTGGAGTTTCCCAAGCTTTTTCAAATAATTAGTTCAGTTCATGAGATTGGGGAAAGGTTACCTCAGGTTTCTTTTCCTTATACATGCGCTACCTCGTGTCAGGGACAGAGGGGTCATCTGTGATATGCAAAACATCTTTTATTGCAATAATCATTTAATGAATACTTTTGGCCACCTTTGGGTGTAACCTTGCCTCATCATAGTCGACATTGGAGTCAGAATCCGTGTCGGTATCAGTGTCTGCTATTTGGGATAGGGGACGCTTTTGAGACCCCGACGGGCTCTGTGATCCAGTCAAATCCGTGGATTGACTCCCTGCTGTTTCCCTGGACTCAGCTTTGTCCATTCTCTTATGTAATAAGGTCACGTTTGCATTTAAAATATTCCACATATCATACCAATCATGAGTCGGCATTGCCGACGGACACACCATAATCATCTGCTCCTCCTTGGATGAGCCTTCCGCTTCAGACATGCCGACACACGCGTACCGACACCCCCACAGGGATATATCTATAAGGGGACAGTTCCCCAACAAGGCCCTTTGGAGAGACAGAGAGAGAGTATGCCAGAACACACCCAGCGCCAACTGACACTGGAACCAATTCCCAGATAAAGCGCTTTTATATATATATTAAATGTGATATACACTCACTGCGCCTACATGTGCCCCCCTCCCCCTTCTCTCTCTTTCAGCCCTGTGTCACAGTTCTGCAGGGGAGAGTCCGGGGAGCCAGCTTCTCTGCAGTGCTCTGTGGAGAAAATGGCGCTGGTTAGTGCTGTGAGTCCAAGCTCCGCACCCTCAGCGGCAGGCTCCGGTCCCACTCAAATGTACAAATAATGGCGGGGAATGTATATATCTACTGCCTCCGCAGCCCATATATAAAAAAATGGCAGAGGTTTATATTGCTGTTCACGGCGCCCCCTCTATGCCCTGCACCCATCAGTGCCTGTCAGTGTTTAATGTGTGGGAGCAATGGGAAGGTCTGAAGTCTTCTGCCGCCTTTGAAGTCTTTTTTCTTATACTCTTCCGGCTCTGCGAGGAGGAGGACGGTGCGGCTCTGGTACGAACTGCGGGGGGATACCTGCGTTCCGATCCCTCTGAAGCTAATGGTGTCCAGTAGCCTAAGAAGCAGAGCCTGTCAGTTAAGTAGGTCTGCTTCTCTCCCCTCAGTTCCACGATGCAGGGAGCCTGTTGCCAGCAGTGCTCCCTGAAAATAAAAAAACCTAATAAAATTATTTTATCAGAGAAACTCAGTAGAGCTCCCTGTAGTGCACCCATTCTCCTCTGTGCACAGGATCTAACTGAGGTCTGGAGGAGGGGCATAGAGGGAGGAGCCAGTGCACACCCATACTAAAAGTTCTTTATGGTGCCCATGTCACCTGCGGAGCCCGTAAATACCCCATGGTCCTTACGGAGTCCCCAGCATCCTCTAGGACGTAAGAGAAAGCTTTTGATCATTGGTGCCAATATGCTGACGTTACCTCATATCCCAATGTATATCCAGTGGATACTACTGTGGACCCTGGAGAAAAGGAGTGGTTTATATATATAGACCGGCGTGAGCTAATAGTGATACTCTCAGGAAATACCTTGTATGTAATACCATAGGCAGAGGTACTGCTAGCAAATAGTATGCCTGCTGGTGACACACAGTGACATGATGTGAGGAGAGCAGGAGTATAGTATGGGCTGATGGCTCCTGATGTATGAGATACACCAGAGAGTGTGGGGAGGAGACTGGTCAGATCTCTGGGCTGGTAGCACACAGTGACATGATGTGAGGAGGAGAGCAGGAGTATAATAGGGGCTGATGTCTCCTGATGTATGAGATACACCAGAGAGTGCGGGGAGGAGACTGGTCAGATCTCTGGGCTGGTAACACACAGTGACATGATGTGAGGGGGAGAGCAGGAGTATAATAGGGGCTCATGGCTGCTGATGTATGAGATACACCAGAGAGTGTGGGGAGGAGACTGGTCAGATCTCTGGGCTGGTAACACACAGTGACATGATGTGAGGAGGAGAGCAGGACTATAATAGGGTCTGATGGCTCCTGATGTATGAGATACACCAGAGAGTGTGGGGAGGAGACTGGTCAGATCTCTGGGCTGGTAACACACAGTGACATGATGTGAGGGGGAGAGCAGGAGTATAATAGGGTCTGATGGCTCCTGATATATGAGATACACCAGAGAGAGTGGGGAGAAGACTGGTCAGATCTCTGGGCTGGTAACACACAGTGACATGATGTGAGGGGAGAGCAGGAGTATAATAGGGGCTGATGGCTCCTGATGTATGAGATACACCAGAGAGTGTGGGGAGGAGACTGGTCAGATCTCTGGGCTGGTAACACACAGTGACATGATGCGAGGAGGAGAGCAGGACTATAATAGGGACTGATGGCTCTGATGTATGAGATACACCAGAGAGTGTGGAGAGGAGACTGGTCAGATCTCTGGGCTGGTAACACAGTGACATGATGTGAGGGAAGAGCAGCAGTATAATAGGGGCTGATGGCTCCTGATGTATGAGATACACCAGAGAGTGTGAGGAGGAGACTGGTCAGATCTCTGGGCTGGTGACACACAGTGACATGATGTGAGGGGAGAGCAGGAGTATAATAGGGGCTGATGGCTCCTGATGTATGAGATACACCAGAGAGTGTGAGGAGGAGACTGGTCAGATCTCTGGGCTGGTGACACACATTGACATGATGTGAGGGGAGAGCAGGAGTATAATAGGGGCTGATGGCTCCTGATGTATGAGATACACCAGAGAGTGTGGGGAGGAGACTGGTCAGATCTCTGGGCTGGTAACACACAGTGACATGATGTGAGGGGAGAGCAGGAGTATAATAGGGCAGATACATTTCCCTCATTAGTTTGTACTGACAGAGGAGAGTGTAGGATAAGAGATTGCTGTAGTGACTGATAAAGGAGAATATGTGATTCTTTTCTGTAATAAGTGTTTATTACTCACCTGTGCTGATATCTGTAGGGATTTCCTCCTCCTTACACTGCTGATCACCCTTCAGATACGTCTCTTCTTCTCCCTCTAGATCTTCAGCCTTTATATCAGTCACATACGTCTCTTCTTCTCCCTCTAGATCTTCAGCCTTTATATCAGTCACATACGTCTCTTCTTCTCCCTCTAGATCTTCTGCCTTTATATCAGTCACATACGTCTCTTCTCCCCCTATATCTTCTGCCTTTATATCAGTCACATACGTCTCTTCTTCTCCCTCTGTATCTTCTGTCTCTATATCAGTCACATACGTCTCTTCTTCTCCCTCTATATCTTCTGCCTTTATATCAGTCACATACGTCTCTTCTTCTTCCTCTATATCTTCTGCCTTTATATCAGTCACATACGTCTCTTCTTCTTCCTCTATATCTTCTGCCTTTATATCAGTCACATACGTCTCTTCTTCTCCCTCTGTATCTTCTGTCTCTATATCAGTCACATACGTCTCTTCTTCTCCCTCTATATCTTCTGCCTTTTTATCAGTCACATACGTCTCTTCTTCTTCCTCTATATCTTCTGCCTTTATATCAGTCACATACGTCCCTTCTTCTTCCTCTATATCTTCTACCTTTATATCAGTCACATACGTCTCTTCTTCTCCCTCTATATCTTCTGCCTTTATATCAGTCACATAAGTCTCTTCTTCTCCCTCTATATCTTCTGCCTTTATATCAGTCACATACGTCTCTTCTTCTCCTTCTATGTCTTCTGTTTTAATATCAGACAGACGTTCTACCTAAAACACAAAAAAAAAACCACTATAATGATATTTGCATGCAGTCAGTTTAAACTGAGGTGAAAAATAGTTATGGTAGACTTACCGTTGATAACTCTATTTCTCCTAAGTCCACAGTATCCACAGGATATACATTTGGATATGAGGTAGCGTCAGCGGATTGGCACCAACGATCAAAAGCTTTCGGCCTCCCAGAATGCAACAGGCCAGTCCCCTAAATCCCCCCCTCATGGCTCAAGTAATTCAGTTGTTTTCCAAAGCTCAAGGCAGAAGCATCATAAAGAGCCCTAATCAGGCGAGAAGAACACACATGCACACCCTTCCGTACAAGATGGAAGATGTTAGTAGGTGAAAGGATCCTCAAATCAGGTGCGTCAGGGTGGGATCCCTGTGGATACTGTGGACTAAGGAGAAAGAGTTATCAACGGTAAGTCTACCATAACTATAATTTCTCCTGCAGGGTCCACGGGTTATCCACAGGATAACATTGGGATGTCCCAAAGCAAATTTAGTGGGTGGGACGCTCCTGATTGGACAAGAGAATCTTTTGCCTGAATTCAGCGTTCTGCGGTATTAAAGGCATAATGTCTAATGAATGTGTTAATGGAAGACCATGTGGCTGCCTTACATATCTGTTTAGGTGAAGCACCACGTTGTGTTGCCCATGACGGACCTACCTTACGAGTAGAGTGAGCAGAGATATTAGCCAGAATAGGGAGTTCAGCTTGAGAATATGCTTCTGAAATAGTCATCCGAAGCAACCTCGCCAGTGTCTGCTTGTCAGCAGGCCATCCTCTCTTGTAAAATCTGTAGAGAACAAAGAGAGTGTCTGTCTTTCTGATGGCACTGATATGATCCACGTAGATCCTTAAGGCACGAACTATGTCCAATGATGCATCTTCCGCAGAAAAGTCCGTCCCTTGGAAGGCTGGGAAAATAATTTCTTTGTTAAGATGGAATTTAGACACCACTATAGCAAGATAACAAGATTTGGTTCTAAGAACCGCTTATCTGGATGAAAAATCAGAAATGGAGGACGACATAATAATGCCCGTATCGGACACTCTTCTAGCTGAAGCAACAACCAGTAGAAAGAGAGCTTTAGCTGTCAACCATTTAAGATCCACCTGCTTTAGTGTTTCAAATGAAGCAACTTGAAGTGCCTTTAGGACTAAACTTATATCTCAAGGCACTGCAGGGAGGTTGGATGTGAAGCGTTTCCTGGAAGAAAGTGCAAACATCCTGCAGGTTAGCAATTTTCTTTTGGAACCATACAGACAATGCTGACTCCTGAACTTTCAAGGAAGCCACATGTGGTCCTTTGTCCATTCCTGCCTGAAGGAATGTTAGGACTCTGAAAGACCAAGGGTCAAATTTCCGGTCACTGCACCACTGAATATAGGCTTGCCATATTCGGTGATAAATGCGAGCTGAGGAAGGTTTCCTTGCTCTAAGCATTGTTTGAATTACCTGTTGTGAGAATCCTCTTGCTTTCATAATGGAAGTCTCAAGAGCCACGCCGTCAAAGACAGCCGATCCACATGTTTGTGAAAAAAAAGACCCTGAGACAGCAGATCTGGATGTTGAGGGAGTAGAAATGGAGCATCCATCGACATCCTTTGCAGATCTGTGTACCAATGTCTTCTGTGCCAAGCCGGAGCTATTAGTATCACGGTGCCCTTTCCCTGTTTTTCATCTCGCATCACCCTAGGTAACAGGGCGATTGGTGAAAACACATAGGCCAGACAAAATTCCCATCTCACTGACATCCACAAAGGTCGTCCTGGGATCCTTTGTTCTTGACCAGTACGCATGAACTTTATTCTTCTGACGGGATGCCATGAGATCTATCTCCGGTAACATCCACTTGTCTACCAGAATCTGGAACACCTCGGGGTGTAAGGCCCATTCATTTGCATGAATGGCGTGTCGACTGAGAAAATCTGCTTCCCAATTTAGGACTCCCGGAAAAAACACTGCAGACAAGGCTGGATGATGAAGTTCTGGCCACCTTAACGTGTGGCTTACATCCTTCACTGCTTTTTGGCTACGACTTCCTCCTTGATGATTGAGGTACGCTACTATTGTTGCATTGTCCGAGCGAATTTCAACTGGTTTCCCTTGAAGAATGTCCTTTGCCTGAATGAGTGCTATATAAATGGCCCGAAGTTCCAATATATTTATTGTCAGGCAACTGTCTTTCTTGGTCCACTGCCCTTGGAAGCAACTTCTTCCTGACACTGCTCCCCAACCCTGAAGACAGGCATCTGTTGTCAGAATTTCCCAATATGATATTCAAAAGGGTCTCCCTTTGTCCAGATGGGTTGTCTGCAGCCACCAGGCTAATGATCTCCTTAATTCCAGAGGAAGGACTATAGTCAGAGTTTTTATTGTCTGATGAAAACCATTCCATTTGGAAAGGATCAGACATTGTAGAGGCATCGAATGGAACTGAGCATATTTCACCATGTCGAATGTCAACACCATCAAACTCATCACACACACTGCTGCGTGAGTGGATACCCTTTGACTGTGTAGTAGCTCCTGAATCCTTTACTGAATTTTGTACATTTTATTCAGAGGTAAAATTATTCTCTGAAGACCCGAATCCAACACAGCCCCCAAGTCAAAAAAATGTATTTGCACCTGGCGCTAATCACTAAACCCAGTGAAAGCAGCTGAACTCTGAGGGATGATCCGAAAAACCCTCCAAGAAAGAATATACAGACAAAGAATGAGACAGCGCTACCCACTTTGGTTATGAGATTTAAATTTATCTTTTTATAATGTACATACACAAAGATGACAAAAAAGAAATAAATATAATAAATACAAACAAAAAGATACCGGCCAGTATCACATTAATGATTAATCAAATAAAAATATAATCATAAAATATAATTCTTCTTAAAAATTGCCCTAGCAAATTGATGACAAGATTATAAATAGCTCTGGACTTTATAATGGTAAGTGCTATGCTAACAGTCCCGGTAATTAGCACAATGATTTACTATACCCCAATGAGCGAACATATATTTCCTTATCCGAGCAGCCTTTCAATCATCCATATCTGGCACAATTCTCCCAGCCCAGATGGAAGGAGCACACTTTTAAAATAATGTGCTATAAGATTTGTAAAGATAGACAGCCAATTTCCAGTGACAGAAGCAGAGTTAGTAGATTAGCTTAGCCCTTTTTTTGCATTGATCCAGGATTAGAGCACATATAGCCAACGCACTCAAAATAGATGTTATCCTTTCTGGCTGCACAAGCTAGCAGCATATGAATCAAAGGGTCACCAAAGCTTCATAGCACTCTTAACCCTGTGCACTGGGGTATGAGTGATGACAGCTCATCGGCCGGTAAATGTAAGTTGTGAGCTCTCCACCTGGTATTGCAAGGGGTGAGAGGCTTACTCTTTAACTCACGGTACTTTGTCTTTATCCCTCTCAAACGCGTTTTTCCGCCTCAGGGTCCGTTTTCAGCGGCTTCATCAGTGTCAGATCAAGCGCCCAAGTGAGTAATCCGCTGTGACGGAACCAGGGACGACTTTGCCCAATTTATGAGCCAACCGTGTCTCTGTAAACAAGCTATTGTCTGTTGCAGATGACACTGAAGCAATTCCTCAGATTGTGCCAGGATTAATAGGTTGTAGAGGTATGGAAAACTCCTTATCCCTTGCCGACGGAGATAAGCCGCCATTACCACCATAATTTTGCTGAATACTCTAGGAGCTGTGTCCAGTCCAAATGGTAGGGCCTGAAACTGAAAATATTGCTGGAGGATAGCAAACCTGAGATAGCACTGATAGGACAGTGCTATAGGAACATGCAGGTAATCATCCTGGATATCTAGAGATACCATCAAATCCTCCAGCTCCATGGCCAAAATAATGGAACGTAAAGTTTCCATATGAAACCGAAGCACTCAAATGTACTTGTTCAGCATCTTGAGAATGAGTATGGTCGATCTCAATTTTCTGTTTCTGAACTAGAAACAGGTTGAAATAAAAACCTTGGGGCAAATTTACTAAGATGGGAGTTCTATTTAAGATGGGATGTTGCCCATAGCAACCAATCAGATTACAGGTATTATCTTCTAGAAGGTGCTAGATAAATGAGAAGTAGAATCTGATTGATTGCTATGGGCAACATCCCATCTTAAATAGAACTCCCATCTTAGTAAATTTACCCCCTTGTCCTCATTGTGCAGGGGAACTGGAATTATCACTCCTGACTGAAGCAACTCCTGAAATAGCCCTGGTCTTCGTTTCCAATGAAGATGGGCTGGTACAAAAAAAACCTTTGAGGAGGGTGTTTCTTGAAAGCAAACGCATAACCGTGAGATACCGCTTCTTGCACCCAGGCATCTATGGTGGACTGCTGCCAGACATGTGCAAAATGAAGAAGTCTGCCTCCCACCCTGGGGTCCTCCAGGTGGAGGACCACACCATCAGGCTGATGGCTTATCTTCTGACTCTGGTAGCCCAATGCTTTTTAGTCTTCCCAGACTTGTCAGATTGGGACTGTTTAGCATAACCCTTTCCTTTTCCTTGAGTCCAAAAGGGCAGAAAAGCTGGAAACCTAGGTTTGGATTTGTGTGTGGAAGGAAACTTCACTTTCTTGGAGTCTGCCTCTGACTACAAAATAATGTTTAATTCTTTACCAAAAAGAATATCTCTAGTAAAAGGCAAAGACTCTAGAACCTCCTTGGACTCTGAGTCAGCTTCCCATGTACGTAGCCAGACTGCTCAGCGAGCTGCTACTGCTGAGGCTGATGCTCGAGAGACAATAGTACCCATGTCCAAGGCTGCTTCTTCCATAAACATAGCCGTCTGTTTAATATGTGCAATATGGGATTTTTGCTCTCTAGATGCCAATGAAAGATCATCCTCCAATGCATCAGCCCAGGCCACCACTGCTTTTGCCATCCAGGCTGAAGCCATGGCTGGTCTTATGACTGCCTCAGACAGGAAGAAAATGGTTTTAAAAAAACCCATCTATTTTCCTATCCATGACATCATTTAATGATGTTGAAGGCAGAGGTAATGTAGATTTTCACACCAGTTGAACAACGTGTATCAACTTTGAGAGCCACCTCTCTTTATAAACAGTCCCCACCTGGAAGAGGATAATGGGAATTCCTTTTCTTTGGAATTCTAAACTTCTTACTGGGTGTTACCCAAGCCTCTTGCATAATTTCCGTCAGCTGCTCTGACCCAGGAAATTCAGTCCTGTTTTGGGACGTTTAAACACAGGTGCCTTGAATTTTAACAAAGGCTCTGCTGCTTCTTCTAAGGATAGAAAGGCCTTCATAGCACTAATTAGCTCAGGTTTGTCCACTGAGCTGAGACCTTTATCCTCATCTCTGTATGCAGACCCAGAGTGCGATGAGTTCTCATCCTCCGAAGTATCCCCATCTGAAACATGTGTAGACTGTGAAGATGTTGTTTCATGTCTATCTGATTTACTTTCCATCAGCCTTTCAGCCTGTTTTTGTGAAATGGCTGCAGATACCTGTACTGATATGATAAACCCCAGGTGGAATGTTGCATGTAAGGGTTAATAGTATAACCTAACCCTGGTATGGGAGATGGCATTATCCACTCAGCTATACTGGATAATGACTGTGCAAACGTAGCACATGGGGGCTCCATTTCAACCTGTGCCTGCCTCGGATTATTTAAGAAGCTTTGGTGAGAGCTAAAACAATTTGCACATAATCCATTTTGAACCAAATCCTGAGAGGTTACAAGACAAACATGAAATTAGTGTTGGTGCAACTGTGGAGAGTGTATTCTCCTCACACTTGCCTCTTTTAGACATGATAAACAAATCACACATCTGTACACAATTTGTGACTGAAATCACTTTAAAACTTATTAAAGTGACATACAATCCGATCCCTCCCTGCTTTGCACCAGCATTGAGGATTGAAATACACAAAAAACTGACAGAATTATAGTAAAGTCAGCAATCATACAAGCAATCAGTCACAGGTTATACATTGGTATAGTAAGCAATATGAGCACATATTCAACTACAGACACATTTCAGGTATATAGGAGAAACATTACTGCATTACCTTATATAGGACTTTAAACGTATTCTAGAACAGCGAAAGAAACAGCAGTAATACTTTACAGACTCATATGCATCAAGCACTTACAGTATTCAAATATTCATACTTAAAGGTAGACAGAGACTCAGTGCTGTATCACCTGGCTCAGGAGAGTGGGATACAGGGAGACGTCACCCCGCTTCCAGGATCGATCAATACGTTAGTGAACGCTGAGTGGATCTAGACGCTATTAGTGACCTACAGTGAACAGACGCCCAAATGAACACCGACGCACAAGTCACACAGCCGCCTAAGCTGCGACTGGGTCCTTTAGATACACAGCGTCTCAGACGGAAGCAGGAAATCAATTCATGGTGGGAAACTCGGAGGAAACTGGTCATGAACCGGGAGAGCATCTTACTCCCCAATGCTGACATCAACCCCAGGGATCCCGGCCTCATACTACTCCTGGAGCCTATAATACCTGAGGCCTAGCGCTGGTGCACCCAGGGTGGCAGCCGCGTCAGAGACTGTTTGATAGTCTCCTCCCAAAACAGTGCGGCTGTGTCTCGCGTTTCCCCGCTTAACAGAACCGATGCCTTACCTATTCCCTGTGCTCCGGGCACAGCCTGGTAATGTCTGCTGGACTTGCTAGTACATCCTACACAGACGCCCTCCGAAACAGCAATGTACTCATGCGTAAGTGTTTTTGCGACCCGGCAGGAATTGTTGGAGCGACTCTTTCTAAGGTACGAATCACTCAAAAAAGAGTAAGACTCTAAAATAAAAAAACAGAAGCCCTCTGACCATGGTCTGGCTCCTGCCGCACCAAACAAAAAACTGATTTGCCTGATGTAGGCGATAGAATAGGATATAGGCCCATTGCATTCTGGAAGGCCAAAAGCTTTGATCGTTGGTGCCAATCCGCTGTCGCTACCTCATGTCCCAAAGTTATACTGTGGATAACCTGTGGACCCTGCAGGAGAAAGTATAACATCAGTGCAAAATACACACACAGCGTCTTTACAGATCAGAGGGACAGTAACTTTGGTATATGGGCGAGACCCTAAATCCCACCTACCTGATCCTCCTGTGCGGTCCTGTGATTCTCCTCTGTACAATCCTGGGAATACAGAGGACGGGGACATCTCTCTGGGGTATCTCTGTTACTGGGCCCATCTGTAGGAGACACACAGTGACTGAGTACAGTATATATATATATATATATATATATATATATATGTGATTATCAGATGATGTGTGTATATAGGGGACCCCCATACCTGCTCTCCCCTGTACAATACATGACAGTCTCCTCTTACCCAGTGATGTGAGGGGCCGGTGATTCTCCATCATCACGTCCTTGTACAGACCCCTGTGTTCCTCTATATACTCCCCCTCCTGCATGGAGACATAGACAGTGACATCCTGACACCTTATAGGAACCTGACACACACAGTGATACAGTCATCACCCAGTCACATCCCCTGGTGTTAATGTATAATGCCCCATTCCCAGCAGTCACAGTGACATCCTGACACCTTATATGAACCTGACACACACAGTGATACAGTCATCACCCAGACACATCCCCTGGTGTTACTGTATAATGCCCCATTCCCAGCAGTCACCTCTCCAGTCATCACCCAGACATCCCCTGGTGTTACTGTATAATACCCCATTCCCAGCAGTCACCTCTCCAGTCATCACCCAGACACATCCACTGGTGTTACTGTATAATGTCCCATTCCCAGCAGTCACCTCTCCAGTCATCACCCAGACACGTCCCCTGGTGTTACTGTATAATGTCCCATTCCCAGCAGTCATCTCTCCAGTTATCACCCAGACACATCCCATGGTGTTACTGTATAATGCCCCATTCCCAGCAGTCACCTCTCCAGTCATCACCCAGACACATCCCCTGGTGTTACTGTATAATACCCCATTCCCAGCAGTCACCTCTCCAGTCATCACCCAGACACATCCACTGGTGTTACTGTATAATGTCCCATTCCCAGCAGTCACCTCTCCAGTCATCACCCAGACACGTCCCCTGGTGTTACTGTATAATGTCCCATTCCCAGCAGTCATCTCTCCAGTTATCACCCAGACACGTCCCCTGGTGTTACTGTATAATGTCCCATTCCCAGCAGTCACCTCTCCAGTCATCACCCAGACACGTCCCCCGGTGTTACTGTATAATGTCCCATTCCCAGCAGTCACCTCTCCAGTCATCACCCAGACACATCCCCTGGTGTTACTGTATAATGTCCCATTCCCAGCAGTCACCTCTCCAGTCATCACCCTGACATGTCCCCTGGTGTTACTGTATAATGTCCTATTCCCAGCAGTCACCTCCCCAGTCAACACCCAGACACATCCCCTGGTGTTACTGTATAATGTCCCATTCCCAGCAGTCACCTCTCCAGTCATCACCCAGACACGTCCCCTGGTGTTACTGTATAATGTCCCATTCCCAGCAGTCACCTCTCCAGTCATCACCCAGACACATCCCCTGGTGTTACTGTATAATGTCCCATTCCCAGCAGTCACCTCTCCAGTCATCACCCTGACATGTCCCCTGGTGTTACTGTATAATGTCCTATTCCCAGCAGTCACCTCCCCAGTCAACACCCAGACACATCCCCTGGTGTTACTGTATAATGTCCCATACCCAAAAGTCACCTCTCCAGTCAGCTGAATCGTCTTGTTGGTGAGTTCCAGGATCTTTTGGTTATTGTGTCTCATGTATCAGTGAGTGAGGTGGAGGCACAGTGATGGGGCTCTGGGTTCTGCTCAGTCCCTCTAACACAATGCGATCGGATGTCTTCTTTACCACTGTTTAACCCTGTGAAATAGGGGAGACATCAATATCCCTGTAAATACTGCCAGATCCCCTCACCTCCCTGTATTATAACTATAGATATAAGTGATATCACTGTGATGCTCCCAGATCCCCCCACCTCCCCAGTCATGTCCCTGTATTATTACTATAGATGTAAGTGATGTCACTGTGACACTCCCAGTTTCCCTCACCTCCCCAGTCATGTCCCTGTATTATTACTATAGATATAAATGACGTCACAGTGACACTCCCAGGAGTGTGATATACATTTTCTTCATACTGCTCCAATTATCATCTGTTACACATGCCAGGGATATTATGGTCTCTGCTTTAATATATCCTAAAATTTTAGCAAAATTTTCAATCTCCACAATTACATATAATAAAACGAATAGTAATAATAATAATAATAATAATAATAATAATAACGACACTAAAGGCTGCACCCCAGTATAAAAATAATAACAGATGTCTTTAAAAGCAGGACACCTCAGACCATTCATCCTCTATTGTAGGACATCACCACCACTCCCAATGTATAATAACAATACCAGGACACCACAAGATGCTGTCCCTGTATAATAATAACGGTACACAAAAACCTGCTCCCTCTGTATAACACTAATAACAAGAGGACACCACAGGCTGCTCCCACTGTATAATACTTATAATAATAATATTAATAATAATAACAAAAACAACAACAACTGGACACCATAAGCTGCTCCTCCTGCATAATAATAATAATAATAGGACACCACAGGCTGCTCGCTCTGTAAAATAATAATAAAAATAATAACAACAGGACACCACAGGATGCTCCTCCTGTATAATAATAATATTAATAATAATACACCACAGGCTACTCCTCCTGTAAAATAATAATAATAACTGGACACCACAGGGTGCTCCCCCTGTATAATAATATTAAGAGGACACCACAGGCTGCTCCCCCTGTATAATAATAATAATAACAAGACACTACAGGCAGCTCCGGTGGCATAGAACCAACCATTACCTGATCTGTGTGACCGGAAGTAAGGAGGAAAGCAGGAAGTAGGGCATGATTGGCACGGGCCGCTTCCTGGTGACTGGCCCCTCCACTCCCACACCCCGCTCACAGCCGTGTTCTGTAATGATTATTACAATACATGTCCTCAGTGCAGGAGGCCGGCGGCCATTTTCTTGTAGACCAGTCCGGCAGCAGCAATAGGATCCCTGGCCGTGTAGTGACGTCAGGAGCGGCGGCCATTTTCCCCTGGTCTGAGCTCCGCCTTCCTTCTATCATTCCCACAAGGCAGCAGGAGCAGAGAGCAGCCATTGCTGTGTCTGGCAGCAGGTAATGATATTATTATTATTATTCTATAGGCTGAGCAGCTCTGGTGTCAGGTTCTGTACTACAGGGGGAGCAGCCTCTGGTGCCTTGTTATAGTGCAGCTGGAGCAGCCTCTGGTGCTGCATTATCTCTGTACAGGTGGCTGACACTCTAGTGTCCTATTACTGTAATACAGGTGGTGCAGACCCCGCCGCTACCGTAATACAGGTGACGCAGACCCCACCATTACCGTAATACAGGTGGCGCAGACCCCGGCGTTACCGTAATACAGGTGGCGCAGACCCCGCCGTTACCGTAATACAGGGGGCGCGGACCCCGCCTTTACCGTAATACAGGTGGCGCAGACCCCGCCGTTACCGTAATACAGGTGGCGCAGACCCCGCCGTTACCGTAATACAGGTGGCGCAGACCCCGCCTTTACCGTAATACAGGTGGCGCAGACCGCGTAGTTACCATAATACAGGTGGCACAAGACCCCGCCTTTACCGTAATACAGGTGGCGCAGACCCCGCCGTTACCGTAATACAGGTGGTGCAGACCCCGCTGTTACCGCAATACAGGTGGCGCAGACCCCGCCATTATCGTAATACAGGTGGCGCAGACCCCGCCGTTACCGTAATATAGGTGACGCAGACCCTGCGTTACCGTAATACAGATAACGCAGACCCCACCGTTACGTAATACAGGTGGCGCAGACGCCGCCATTACCGTAATACAGGTGGCGCAGTCCCCACCATTACCGTAATACAGGTGGCGCAGACCCCGCCATTACTGTAGTACAGGTGGCGCAGACCCCGCCGTTACCGTAATACAGGTGGCGCAGACCCCGCCGTTACCGCTTTTCTGTACATATAATGGCATTGTACTATATAGGGGAGCGCTATGTGTTGTACTACTCTACAGGGGGTACAACCTGTGTTTCCCTTTTATACAGGGGAAGGTGCCTGTGGTGTCTTGTTACTATTATTATATATAAGCGGCATGTAGTGTCTTCCTATACAGAAGGAGTTGCATGTGTTGTCATAATATACAGGGGTAGCATCCTGTGCTGTCATAGTATACAGGGGGAGTGGCCTGTGTTGTCATAATTTACAGGGGTACCCTCCTGTGCTGTCATAGTATACAGGGGGAGTGGTCTGTGTTGTCATAATATAAGGGAGGAGCATCCGGTGCTGTCATAGTATGCAGGGGGATCGGTCTGTGTTTTCATAATATACAGGGGTAGCATCCTGTGCTGTCATAGTATACAGGGGGAGTGGCCTGTGTTGTCATAATTTACAGGGGTACCCTCCTGTGCTGTCATAGTATACAGGGGGAGTGGTCTGTGTTGTCATAATATAAGGGAGGAGCATCCGGTGCTGTCATAGTATGCAGGGGGAGCGGTCTGTGTTTTCATAATATACAGTGGTAGCTTCCTGTGCTGTCAAAGTATACAGGGGAAGTGGCCTGTGTTGTTATGATAGACAGGAGGGGTGGTCTTCAGTATGCCGGCGGTTGGGCTCCCGGCGACCAGCATACCGGTGCCGGGAGTCCGACAGCCGGCATACCGACACTTGTTCTCCCTCGTGGGGGTCCACGACCGCCCTGGATGGAGAATAAAATAGTGTGGCGCGCGTAGCGTGCCACCGTGCCCGTAGCGTGGCGAGTGCAGCGAGCCCGCAAGGGGCTCATTTGCGCTCACCACACTGTTGGTAAGCTGGCGGCCGGCCTCCCGGCGCCGGTATGCTGGTCACCAGGAGGCCGGCCGCCGGCAGATCGTAGTGAACCCGACAGGAGGAGCTGCCCACGTTGTCGTAATATACAGGGGTAGCATCCTGTGTTGCCATAATATACAGGGGTAGCATCCTGTGTTGTCATAGTATACAGGGTGAGCAGCCTGTGTTGTCATAGTATAAGGGGAGCAGCCTGTGTTGTCATAGTATACAGGGGGAGCAGCCTGTGTTGTCATAGTATACAGGAGGAGCGGCCTGTGTTGTCATAAAATACAGCGGTAGCATCCTGTGCTGTTATAGTATACAGGGGGAGCTGCCTGTGTTGTCATAGTATACAGGGGGAGCAGCCTGTTTTGTCATAAAATACAGGGGTAGCATCCTGTGCTGTTATAGTATACAGGGGGAGCTGCCTGTGTTGTCATAGTATACAGGTGGAGCAGCCTGTGTTGTCACAAAATACAGCGGTAGCATCCTGTGCTGTCATAGTATACGGGAGGAGCGGCCTGTGTTGTCATAATATACAGGGGTAGCATCCTATGTTGTCATAGTATACAGGGGGAGCTGCCTGTGTTGTCATACTATACCGGGGGAGCAGCCTGTGTTGTCATAAAATACAGGAGGATCAGCCTGTGTTGTCATAAAATACAGGGGGTAGCATCCTGTGCTGTTATAGTATACAGGAGGAGCGGCCTGTGTTGTCATAATATACAGGGGTAGCATCCCGTTTTGTCATAATATACAGGGGTAGTGGCCTGTGTTGTCATAGTATACAGGGGGAGCAGCCTGTATTGTCATAATATACATGAGGAGCGGCCTGTGTTGTCAGAAAATACAGGGGTAGCATCCTGTGCTGTTATAGTATACAGTAGGAGTGGCCTGTGTTGTCATAATATACAGGGGTAGCATCAGTGGTCGAGGTGGAAATTTTAAAGTGGGGGAAAGCAAAAGCAAAGGACTCAATCATGTGCGTGCGCTCCAGAAAAGGGGGCGTGATCACTTAAAAGGGGGCGTGTCTCATGTAGTAGAACCCCTTATACTATCTAGTACTGGTGCCCCTTTCACATTATAGCACACGGTACGAGCTGAAATTCACATTGTACCACACTGAATGAGCTGAAATTCACATTATAGCACACTGAATGAGCTGAAATTCACATTATAGCACACTGAATGAGCTGAAATTCACATTATAGCACACTGAATGAGCCGACATTCACATTATAGCACACTGAATGAGCCGACATTCACATTGTAGCACACTAAATGAGCTGAAATTCACATTGTAGCACACTGAATGAGCTGAAATTCACATTATAGCACACTGAATGAGCCGCAATTCACATTATAGCACACTGAATGAGCCGCAATTCACATTTCTCTGACGTCCTAGTGGATGCTGGGAACTCCGTAAGGACCATGGGGAATAGCGGCTCCGCAGGAGACTGGGCACAAAAGTAAAAGCTTTAGGACTAGCTGGTGTGCACTGGCTCCTCCCCCTATGACCCTCCTCCAAGCCTCAGTTAGATTTTTGTGCCCGAACGAGAAGGGTGCATGCTAGGTGGCTCTCCTGAGCTGCTTAGAGTAAAAGTTTAAATAGGTTTTTTTATTTTCAGTGAGTACTGCTGGCAACAGGCTCACTGCATCGTGGGACTAAGGGGAGAAGAAGCGAACTCACCTGCGTGCAGAGTGGATTGGGCTTCTTGGCTACTGGACATTAGCTCCAGAGGGACGATCACAGGTACAGCCTGGATGGGTCCCGGAGCCGCGCCGCCGGCCCCCTTACAGAGCCAGAAGAGCGAAGAGGTCCGGAAAAATCGGCGGCAGAAGACGTTCCTGTCTTCAAATAAGGTAGCGCACAGCACTGCAGCTGTGCGCCATTGCTCTCAGCACACTTCACACTCCGGTCACTGAGGGTGCAGGGCGCTTGGGGGGGAGCGCCCTGAGACGCAATAAAACACTGATAAAACCTTATATGGCTAAACAAATGCATCACATATAGCTCCTGGGCTATATGGATGCATTTAACCCCTGCCAGTTTTACTAAAAAAAGCGGGAGAAAAGGCCGCCGTGAAGGGGGCGGAGCCTATCTCCTCAGCACACAAGCGCCATTTTCCCTCACAGCTCCGCTGGAAGGACAGCTCCCTGACTCTCCCCTGCAGTCCTGCACTACAGAAACAGGGTAAAACAAGAGAGGGGGGGCACTATTTGGCAGATAATATAAATACAGCAGCTATAAAAGGGAGAAACACTTATATAAGGTTATCCCTATACATATATAGCGCTCTGGTGTGTGCTGGCAAACTCTCCCTCTGTCTCCCCAAAGGGCTCGTGGGGTCCTGTCCTCTATCAGAGCATTCCCTGTGTGTGTGCTGGGTGTCGGTACGATTGTGTCGACATGTATGAGGAGGAAAATGATGTGGAAGCGGAGCAATTGCCTGTTTTAGTCATGTCACCCCCTAGGGAGTCGACACCTGACTGGATGGTGGTGTTTAAGGAATTACGTGACAATGTCAGCACTTTGCAAAAAACTGTTGACGACATGAGACAGCCGGCAAATCAGTTAGTGCCTGTCCAGGCGTCTCAAACACCGTCAGGGGCTCTAAAACGCCCGTTACCTCTGATGGTCGAAACAGACCCAGACACGGATACTGACTCCAGTGTCGACGGTGAGGAGACAAACGTAATGTCCAGTAGGGCCACACGTTACATGATCACGGCAATGAAGGAGGCGTTGAACATTTCTGACACTACAAGTACCACAAAAAAGGGTATTATGTGGGGGGTGAAAAAACTACCCATAGTTTTTCCTGAATCAGATGAATTAAATGAGGTGTGTGATAAGGCGTGGGTTTCCCCCGATAAAAAACTGCTGATTTCTAATAAATTATTGGCATTATACCCTTTCCCGCCAGAGGTTAGGGCACTTTGGGAAACACCCCCTAGGGTAGATAAGGCGCTCACACGCTTATCAAAACAAGTGGCGTTACCGTCTCCTGATACGGCCGCCCTCAAGGAACCAGCTGATAGAAAGCTGGAAAATATCCTAAAATGTATTTACACACATACTGGTGTTATACTGCGACCAGCAATCGCCTCAGCCTGGATGTGCAGCGCTGGAGTGGCGTGGTCGGATTTCCTGACTGAAAATATTGATACCCTGGATAGGGACAGTATATTATTGACTATAGAGCATTTAAAGGATGCATTACTATATATGCGAGATGCACAGAGGGATATTTGCACCCTGGCATCAATAGTAAGTGCGCTGTCCATTTCTGCCAGAAGAGGGTTATGGACGCGACAGTGGTCAGGTGATGCGGATTCCAAACTGCATATGGACGTATTGCCGTATAAAGGGGAGGAGTTATTTGGGGTCGGATTATCGGACCTGGTGGCCACGGCAACGGCTGGAAAATCCACCTTTTTACCCCAGGTCACCTCTCAGCAGAAAAAGACACCGTCTTTTCAAACTCAGTCCTTTCGTCCCCATAAGGGCAAGCGGGCAAAAGGCCACTCATTTCTGCCCCGGGGCAGAGGAAGGGGAAAAAGACTGCACCAGCCAGCATCTTCCCAGGAGCAGAAGCCCTCCCCCGCTTCTGCCAAGTCTTCAGCATGACGCTGGGGCCTTACAAGCGGACTCTGGCACGGTGGGGGCCCGTCTCAAAAATGTCAACGCGCAGTGGGCTCACTCGCAAGTGGACCCCTGGATCCTGCAGGTAGTATCACAGGGGTACAAATTGGAGTTCGAAACGTCTCCCCCTCGCCGGTTCCTGAAGTCTGCTCTACCAACGTCTCCCTCCGACAGGGCGGCGGTATTGGAAGCTATTCACAAGCTGTATGCTCAGCAGGTGATAATCAAGGTACCCCTCCTACAACAGGGAAAGGGGTATTATTCCACGCTATTTGTGGTACTGAAGCCGGACGGCTCGGTGAGACCAATTTTAAATCTGAAATCATTGAACACTTACATACAAAGGTTCAAATTCAAGATGGAGTCACTCAGAGCAGTGATAGCGAACCTGGAAGAAGGGGACTATATGGTGTCTCTGGACATCAAAGATGCTTATCTCCATGTACCAATCTACCCTTCTCACCAAGGGTACCTCAGGTTTGTGGTACAAAACTGTCATTATCAGTTTCAGACGCTGCCGTTTGGATTGTCCACGGCACCCCGGGTCTTTACCAAGGTAATGGCCGAAATGATGATTCTTCTTCGAAGAAAAGGCGTCTTAATTATCCCTTACTTGGACGATCTCCTGATAAGGGCAAGGTCCAGGGAACAGTTAGAGGTCGGAGTTGCACTATCTCAAGTAGTGCTACGTCAGCACGGGTGGATTCTAAATATTCCAAAATCGCAGCTGATTCCAACAACACGTCTACTGTTCCTAGGGATGATTCTGGACACAGTCCAGAAAAAGGTGTTTCTCCCGGAGGAGAAGGCCAGGGAGTTATCCGAGCTAGTCAGGAACATCCTAAAACCAGGCCAGGTGTCAGTGCATCAGTGCACGAGAGTCCTGGGAAAAATGGTGGCTTCTTATGAAGCGATTCCATTAGGAAGATTCCATGCAAGAACTTTTCAGTGGGATCTGCTGGACAAATGGTCCGGATCGCATCTTCAGATGCATCAGCGAATAACCCTATCTCCAAGGACAAGGGTGTCTCTCCTGTGGTGGTTGCAGAGTGCTCATCTTCTAGAGGGCCGCAGATTCGGCATTCAGGACTGGATGCTGGTGACCACGGATGCCAGCCTGAGAGGCTGGGGAGCAGTCACACAGGGAAGAAATTTCCAGGGCTTGTGGTCAAGCATGGAAACGTCTCTTCACATAAATATCCTGGAACTAAGGGCCATTTACAATGCCCTAAGTCAAGCAAGGCCTCTGCTTCAGGGTCAGCCGGTATTGATCCAATCGGACAACATCACGGCAGTCGCCCACGTAAACAGACATGGCGGCACAAGAAGCAGGAGGGCAATGGCAGAAGCTGCAATGATTCTTCGCTAGGCGGAAAATCATGTGATAGCACTGTCAGCAGTGTTCATTCCGGGAGTGGACAACTGGGAAGCAGACTTCCTCAGCAGACACGACCTCCACCCGGGGGAGTGGGGACTTCACCCAGAAGTCTTCCACGTGATTGTAAACCGTTGGGAAAAACCAAAGGTGGACATGATGGCGTCCCGTCTCAACAAAAAACTAGACAGATATTGCGCCAGGTCAAGGGACCCTCAGGCAATAGCGGTGGACGCTCTGGTAACACCGTGGGTGTACCAGTCGGTGCATGTGTTCCCTCCTCTGCCTCTCATACCCAAAGTACTGAGAATCATAAGAAGGAGAGGAGTAAGAACTATACTCGTGGCTCCGGATTGGCCAAGAAGAACTTGGTACCCGGAACTTCAAGAGATGCTCACGGAGGACCCGTGGCCTCTACCTCTAAGAAAGGACCTGCTCCAGCAGGGACCTTGTCTGTTTCAAGACTTACCGCGGCTGCGTTTGACGGCATGGCGGTTGAACGCCGGATCCTGAAGGAAAAAGGCATTCCAGATGAAGTCATCCCTACCCTGATCAAAGCCAGGAAGGATGTAACCGCAAAACATTATCACCGCATTTGGCAAAAATATGTTGCGTGGTGTGAGGCCAAGAAGGCCCCTACAGAGGAATTTCAACTGGGTCGTTTCCTACATTTCCTGCAAACAGGACTGTCTATGGGCCTAAAATTAGGGTCCATTAAGGTTCAAATTTCGGCCCTGTCGATCTTCTTCCAGAAAGAACTGGCTTCAGTGCCTGAAGTTCAGACGTTTGTCAATGGGGTACTGCATATACAGCCTCCTTTTGTGCCTCCAGTGGCACCCTGGGATCTCAATGTTGTTTTGGGTTTCCTAAAATCACATTGGTTTGAACCACTCACCACTGTGGAATTAAAATATCTCACATGGAAGGTGGTAATGCTGTTAGCCCTGGCTTCAGAATTGGCGGCTTTATCATATAAAAGCCCTTACCTAATTTTTCATTCGGACAGGGCAGAATTGAGGACTCGTCCTCAATTTCTCCCTAAGGTGGTTTCAGCGTTTCACCTGAACCAGCCTATTGTGGTACCTGTGGCTACTAGGGACTTGGAGGACTCCAAGTTGCTGGACGTAGTCAGGGCACTGAAAATATATGTTTCCAGGACGGCTGGAGTCAGGAAATCTGACTCGCTGTTTATTCTGTATGCACCCAACAAGCTGGGTGCTCCTGCTTCTAAGCAGACTATTGCTCGTTGGATTTGTGGTACAATTCAGCTTGCACATTCTGTGGCAGGCCTGCCACAGCCAAAATCTGTAAAAGCCCATTCCACAAGGAAAGTGGGCTCATCTTGGGCGGCTGCCCCGAGGGGTCTCGGCTTTACAACTTTGCCGAGCAGCTACTTGGTCATGGGCAAACACGTTTGCTAAATTTTACAAATTCGATACCCTGGCTGAGGAGGACCTGGAGTTCTCTCATTCGGTGCTGCAGAGTCATCCGCACTCTCCCGCCCGTTTGGGAGCTTTGGTATAATCCCCATGGTCCTTACGGAGTTCCCAGCATCCACTAGGACGTCAGAGAAAATAAGAATTTACTTACCGATAATTCTATTTCTCATAGTCCGTAGTGGATGCTGGGCGCCCATCCCAAGTGCGGATTGTCTGCAATACTTGTATATAGTTATTGTTACAAAAATCGGGTTATTATTGTTGTGAGCCATCTTTTCAGAGGCTCCTTCGTTATCATACTGTTAACTGGGTTCAGATCACAAGTTGTACGGTGTGATTGGTGTGGCTGGTATGAGTCTTACCCGGGATTCAAAATCCTTCCTTATTATGTACGCTCGTCCGGGCACAGTATCCTAACTGAGGCTTGGAGGAGGGTCATAGGGGGAGGAGCCAGTGCACACCAGCTAGTCATAAAGCTTTTACTTTTGTGCCCAGTCTCCTGCAGAGCCGCTATTCCCCATGGTCCTTACGGAGTTCCCAGCATCCACTACGGACTACGAGAAATAGAATTATCGGTAAGTAAATTCTTATTTATAGCACACTGAATGAGCCGAAATTCACATTATAGCACACTGAATGAGCCGCAATTCACATTATAGCACACTGAATGAGCCGCATTCACATTATAGCACACTGAATGAGCCGAAATTCACATTGTAGCACACTGAATGAGCCGAAATTCACATTGTAGAACACTGAATAAGCAGACACATTGTAGCACACTGAATGAGCCAAAATTCACATTATAGCACACTGAATGAGCCGAAATTCACATTATAGCACACTGAATGAGCCGAAATTCACATTGTAGCACACTGAATGAGCCGAAATTCACATTATAGCACACTGAATGAGCCGCAATTCACATTATAGCACACTGAATGAGCCGCATTCACATTATAGCACACTGAATGAGCCGAAATTCACATTATAGCACACTGAATGAGCCGAAATTCACATTATAGCACACTGAATGAGCCGAAATTTACATTGTAGCACACTGAATGAGCCGAAATTCACATTATAGCACACTGAATGAGCCGCAATTCACATTATAGCACACTGAATGAGCCGCAATTCACATTATAGCACACTGAATGAGCCGCATTCACATTATAGCACACTGAATGAGCCGCAATTCACATTATAGCACACTGAATGAGCCTAAATTCACATTATAGCACACTGAATGAGCCGAAATTCACATTATAGCACAATGAATGAGCCACAATTCACATTATAGCACACTGAATGATCCGAAATTCACATTGTAGCACACTGAATGAGCCGAAATTCACATTGTAGCACACTGAATAAGCAGACACATTATAGCACACTGAATGTGCCGCAATTCACATTATAGCACACTGAATGAGCCAAAATTCACCTTGTAGCACACTGAATGAGCCGCATTCACATTATAGCACACTGAATGAGCCGAAATTCACATTGTAGCACACTGAATGAGCCGAAATTCACATTGTAGCACACTGAATGAGCCGAAATTCACATTGTAGCACACTGAATAAGCAGACACATTGTAGCACACTGAATGAGCCAAAATTCACATTATAGCACACTGAATGGGCAGAAATTCACATTATAGCACACTGAATGAGCCGAAATTCACATTGTAGCACACTGAATAAGCCGAAATTCACATTATAGCACACTGAATGAGCCGCAATTCACATTTTCTCTGACGTCCTAGTGGATGCTGGGAACTCCGTAAGGTCCATGGGGAATAGCGGGCTCCGAAGGAGGCTGGGCACTCTAGAAAGATCTTAGACTACCTGGTGTGCACTGGCTCCTCCCACTATGACCCTCCTCCAAGCCACAGTTAGATTTCGTGCCCGGCCGAGGTTGGATGCACACTAGGGGCTCTCCTGAGCTCTTAGAAAGTAATAGTCTTAGATTTTTTTATTTTCAGTGAGACCTGCTGGCAACAGGCTCACTGCAGCGAGGGACTAAGGGGAGAAGAAGCGAACTCGCCTGCTTGCAGCCGGATTGGGCTTCTTAGGCTACTGGACACCATTAGCTCCAGAGGGATCGACCGCAGGCCCAGCCTTGATGTTCGGTCCCGGAGCCGCGCCGCCGTCCCCCTTACAGAGCCAGAAGCAAGAAGATGGTCCGGAAAATCGGCGGCATGAAGACTCAGTCTTCACCAAGGTAGCGCACAGCACTGCAGCTGTGCGTTATTGCTCCTCTCACACACTTCACACTCCGGTCACTGAGGGTGCAGGGCGCTGGGGGGGGGCGCCCTGAGGCAGCAATAAAAACACCTTGGCTGGCTAAAATACCTCAATATATAGCCCCAGGGGCTATATATGAGGTAAATACCCCTGCCAGATTCCAGAAAAAGCGGGAGAATAGGCCGCGAAAAAGGGGCGGAGCCTATCTCCTCAGCACACTGGCACCATAAAGGGGCGGAGCCTATCTCCTCAGCACACTGGCACCATTTTTCCCTCACAGCTCCGCTGGAAGGAAGCTCCCTGGCTCTTCCCTGCAATCTACAGTACCAGTAAGAGGGAAAAGAGAGGGGGGGCATTAAATTTGGCAGTATATACATTATATTTTATTGAAAAGCAGCTATTAGGGACATAACTCAGTTAGTCCCTGTATATATATAGCGCTCTGGTGTGTGCTGGCATACTCTTACTCTGTCCCCCCAAAGGGCTTTTTGTGGGTCCTGTCCTCTGTTTGAGCATTCCCTGTGTGTGTGGAGTGTGTCGGTACGGCTGTGTCGACATGTTTGAGGAGGATAATGATGTGGAGGGGGAGCAGATGCCTTTAGCAGGGATGTCACCCCCTGGGGGGCAGACACCTGAGTGGATGGTATTATGGCAGGAAATGAGTGCACGTATAGACTCCTTACATAAAAAATTTGACGACATGCCGACTGTGGGACAGCCGAGTCTTCAGCTCGTGCCTGTCCAGGGTCTCAAAAGTCATCAGGGGCTCTGAAACGCCCGCTATCTCAGATGGCACAAGTAGATGTCGAGACGGATACTGACACCAGTGTCGACGACGATGAGTCAAATTTAATGCCCGTCAGGGCCATTCACTGCATGATTGAGGCAATGAAAGAGGTGTTAAATATTTCTGATTTACATCCAGGTACCACAAAAAAGGGTATTATGTTTGGGGAGAAAAAACTACCCGTAGTTTTTCCCCCGTCAGATGAATTAAATGAAGTGTGTGAAGAAGCGTGGGCTTCCCCTGATGAGAAATTGGTAATTCCTAAGAAGCTACTAATGGCGTTCCCTTTCCCGCCAGAGGATAGGTTACGTTGGGAAACACCCCCTAGGGTGGATAAAGCGCTCACACGTTTGTCTAAAAAGGTGGCACTACCGTCCCAGGATACGGCCGCCCTTAAGGAACCTGCTGATAGAAAGCAGGAGACGATCCTGAAGTCTGTATATACACACTCAGGCATTATACTTAGACCAGCTATTGCGTCAGCATGGATGTGCAGTGCTGCCGCTGCGTGGTCAGATAAACTGTCAGAAAATATTGACACACTAGACAGAGACACGATTCTGCTAACAATTGACCATATCAAAGACTCAGTCTTATACATGAGAGATGCACAGAGGGAAATCTGCCGGCTGGCATCTAAAGTAAGTGCATTATCCATCTCTGCTAGGAGATGCTTATGGACTCGCCAGTGGACTGGAGATGCAGATTCCAAAAGGCACATGGAAGTTTTGCCTTATAAAGGGGAGGAATTATTTGTGGATGGTCTCTCCGACCTAGTTTCCACAGCAACGTCTGGGAAGTCAGCATTTTTACCCCATGTCCCCTCACAGCCTAAGAAGGCGCCATTTTATCAGGTTCAGTCCTTTCGGACCCAGAAAAACAAGCGGGGAAAAGGAGGGTCTTTTCTGTCTAGAGGCAGAGGTAGGGGAAAAAGGCTGCAGCAAACAGCAGGTTCCCAGGAACAAAAGTCCTCCCCCGCTTCCTCTTCCAAGTCCGCCGCATGACGGTGGGGCTCCACAGGCGGAGCCAGGTACGGTGGGGGCCCGCCTCATGAATTTCAGCGATCAGTGGGCTCGCTCACAGGTGGATCCCTGGATCCTTCAAATAGTATCTCAGGGATACAAGCTGGAATTCGAGGCGGCTCCACCCCACCGGTTCCTAAAATCCGCCTTGCCGATTGCTCCCTCAGACAGGGAGGCGGTGCTAGCAGCGATTCACAAGCTGTATTCCCAGCAGGTGATAATCAGGGTACCCCTACTTCAACAAGGCCGGGGTTACTATTCCACACTATTTGTGGTGCCGAAACCGGACGGTTCGGTGAGACCCATTTGAAATTTGAAATCCTTGAACACATACATAAAAAAATTCAAGTTCAAGATGGAATCGCTCAGGGCGGTTATTGCAAGCCTGGACGAGGGGGATTACATGGTATCCCTGGACATCAAGGATGCTTACCTGCATGTCCCCATGTACAATCCTCACCAGGAGTACCTCAGATTTGTGGTACAGGATTGCCATTACCAATTCCAGACGCTGCCGTTTGGACTCTCCATGGCACCGAGGGTATTTACCAAGGTTATGGCGGAAATGATGATACTCCTTCGAAAAAAGGGAGTTTTAATTATCCCATACTTGGACGATCTCCTAATAAAGGCACGATCCAAGGAACAGTTGTTAGTGGGAGTAGCACTATCTCAGGAAGTGCTGCGCCAGCACGGCTGGATTCTGAATATCCCAAAGTCACAGCTGGTCCCCACGACACGTCTAATGTTCCTGGGAATGATTCTGGACACAGTCCAGAAAAAAGTGTTTCTCCCAGAGGAGAAAGCCAGGGAGTTGTCTTCTCTAGTCAGAGACCTCCTAAAACCAAAACAGGTATCGGTGCATCACTGCACGCGGGTCCTGGGAAAGATGGTAGCTTCTTACGAAGCAATTCCATTCGGCAGGTTCCATGCCAGAATTTTTCAGTGGGACCTGTTGGACAAGTGGTCCGGATTGCATCTTCAGATGCATCGCTTGATAACCCTGTCCCCAAGAACCAGGGTGTCTCTTCTGTGGTGGCTGCAGAGTGCTCATCTTCTGGAGGGCCGCAGATTCGGCATACAGGACTGGGTCCTGGTGACCACGGATGCCAGCCTACGAGGCTGGGGGGCAGTCACAAAGGGAAGAAACTTCCAAGGACTATGGTCAAGTCAGGAGACTGCCCTTCACATAAATATTCTGGAACTAAGGGCCATTTACAATGCCCTAAGTCAAGCAAAATCCCTGCTACTACACCAGCCGGTGCTGATCCAGTCAGACAACATCACGGCAGTCGCCCATGTGAATCGACAGGGCGGCACAAGAAGCAGGATGGCAATGGCAGAAGCCACAAGAATTCTCCGATGGGCGGAGAATCATGTACTAGCACTGTCAGCAGTGTTCATCCCGGGAGTGGACAACTGGGAAGCAGACTTTCTCAGCAGGCACGACCTCCACCCGGGAGAGTGGGGACTTCATCCAGAAGTCTTCCAAATGATTGTAAATCAATGGGGTCGTCCACAGGTGGACATGATGGCGTCCCGCCTAAACAAAAAACTAGAGAGGTATTGCGCCAGGTCAAGAGACCCTCAGGCGATAGCTGTGGACGCTCTAGTGACACCGTGGGTGTACCGGTCAGTTTATGTGTTCCCTCCTCTACCTCTCATACCAAAGGTATTGAGAATAATAAGAAAGCGAGGAGTAAACACAATTCTCGTGGTTCCGGATTGGCCAAGAAGAGCGTGGTACCCGGAACTTCAAGAGATGATCTCAGAGGACCCGTGGTCTCTGCCGCTCAGACAAGACCTGCTACAGCAGGGGCCCTGTCTGTTCCAAGACTTACCGCGGCTGCGTTTGACGGCATGGCGGTTGAACGCCGGATCCTGAAGGAAAAGGGCATTCCGGAGGAAGTCATTCCTACGCTTATTAAAGCCAGGAAAGAGGTCACAGCAACTCATTATCACCGCATATGGCGCAAGTATGTTGCATGGTGTGAGGCCGAAAAGGCCCCAACGGAGGAATTTCAACTAGGTCGATTTCTGCATTTCCTGCAAGCAGGAGTAAATATGGGCCTAAAACTGGGCTCCATTAAGGTACAGATCTCGGCTCTGTCGATTTTCTTTCAAAAAGAACTAGCTTCAGTACCTGAAGTTCAGACATTTGTTAAAGGAGTGCTGCATATTCAGCCCCCGTTTGTGCCCCCTGTGGCACCTTGGGATCTCAACGTGGTGTTGAGTTTCTTAAAATCACATTGGTTTGAACCACTAAAAACCGTGGATCTGAAATATCTCACGTGGAAGGTGGTTATGTTATTGGCCTTGGCTTCTGCCAGGCGAGTATCAGAATTGGCGGCTTTGTCTTGTAAAAGCCCTTATCTGATTTTCCATATGGATAGGGCAGAATTGAGGACTCGTCCCCAGTTTCTCCCAAAGGTGGTGTCAGCGTTTCCCCTGAACCAGCCTATTGTGGTGCCTGCGGCTACTAGGGACTTGGAGGACTCCAAGTTGCTAGACGTTGTCAGGGCACTGAAAATATATGTTTCCAGAACGGCTAGAGTCAGAAAATCTGACTCGCTGTTTATCCTATATGCACCCAACAAGCTGGGTGCTCCTGCTTCTAAGCAGACTTTTGCTCGTTGGATTTGTAGTACAATTCAGCTTGCACATTCTGTGGCAGGCCTGCCACAGCCAAAATCTGTCAATGCCCATTCCACAAGGAAGGTGGGCTCATCTTGGGCGGCTGCCCGAGGGGTCTCGGCTTTACAACTTTGCCGAGCTGCTACTTGGTCAGGGGCAAACACATTTGCAAAATTCTATAAATTTGATACCTTGGCTGAGGAGGACCTGGAGTTCTCTCATTCGGTGTTGCAGAGTCATCCGCACTCTCCCGCCCGTTTGGGAGCTTTGGTATAATCCCCATGGTCCTTACGGAGTTCCCAGCATCCACTAGGACGTCAGAGAAAATAAGAATTTACGCACCGGTAATTCTATTTCTCGTAGTCCGTAGTGGATGCTGGGCGCCCATCCCAAGTGCGGTTTATCTGCAATACTTGTACATAGTTATTGTTAACTAAATCGGGTTATTGTTGAGCCATCTGTTGAGAGGCTCTGTTGTTTCATACTGTTAACTGGGTTTCATATCACGAGTTATACGGTGTGGCTGGTATGAGTCTTACCCGGGATTCAAAATCCTTCCTTATTGTGTGCGCTCGTCCGGGCACTGTATCCTAACTGAGGCTTGGAGGAGGGTCATTGTGGGAGGAGCCAGTGCACACCAGGTAGTCTAAGATCTTTCTAGAGTGCCCAGCCTCCTTCGGAGCCCGCTATTCCCCATGGTCCTTACGGAGTTCCCAGCATCCACTACGGACTACGAGAAATAGAATTACCGGTGAGTAAATTCTTATTATAGCACACTGAATGAGCCGAAATTCACATTATAGCACACTGAATGAGCAGGAAGTCGGCACCAACCCCCCCACAGATACATCGGAAGATAAGTCTCCGTATTGACTGCGTAGGCTGAAAAGCCGTGCCGGACGACGTCCCCTCGCCAGGCTGGGGCTAACTTCTGCGTTCCGGTGTGTATATCACCCCACCCGTGTGATTATATCGCCCCATGTGTATACCGTTACCCTATGTGTGTATACTGCCTCCCTGTGTGTGTATACTGCCTCCCTGTGTGTGTATACCGCCCCCCTGTGTGTGTATACCGCCCCCTTGTGTGTGTATACCGCCCCCTTGTGTGTGTATACCGCCCCCTTGTGTGTGTATACCGTCCCCCTATGTGTGTATACCGCCCTCCATGTGTGTATACTTCCTCCCTATGTGTGTATACCGCCCCCTCTGTGTACATACTGCCCTGTGTGTATACCGTCCCCCTATGTGTGTATACCGTCCCCCTATGTGTGTATACCGTCCCCCTATGTGTGTATACCGTCCCCCTATGTGTGTATACCGCCCTCCATGTGTGTATACCGCCCTCTGTTTGCATACCGCCCTCTGTGTGCACACCGCCCTCTGTGTTTACCACCCCCTATGTATGTATAGTGCCCCCTGTGTGTATATACCGCCCCCTATGTGTATATACCGCCCCCATATGTGTATATTCCGGCCCCTTATGTGTATATACCGCCCCCCTATGTGTGTATACCGCCCCCCTATGTGTGTGCAGTGCTGTGTGTGTATGACACTGGTAATATACACTCCATGCACCACACACTGCAGCACATACACCCTGCCCGTCAGGAGACAGGGAAGAGACAGGAGAGGGGGCGGCGGCCATTACCTGGAGGAGGAGGCGGCAGCAGAGGAGACCGGGGGCGGAGCTCGGCATACAGGAAGTGGTGGGGCACTGTTTCCGGGTCACCGTCTGCATAGCGTATGGGATTATGGGTAGGGACAGCCGCAGTCACTAAGCAACCAGGAGCAGCCCCGCCCAGTCTCCCGACACAGGCCGCAGATACCATCACTCATCATCCAGCCCCGCCCTATCTACCCGCCATTGGTCGGAGCGTCCCATCACTTATCGTGACGTTTTGAGAGCAAGAGGGGGCTGGACTGCGAGCAATGAGCAGGAGAAAAGTGACTGGACTCTGCGACCAATAGCTAGAGACAGGGGCGGGGCTGGCTGAGTGACGGGATGCTGCAGCCTATGAGAGAGTGGGCCGGGCTGGTGGCTGATCCCATGCGCTGTGCAGGAGGCAGCTGTGGGCGGGGACTGTGCTGCTGCCAATAGGAGGGATAGGGGGCGGGGACTGCTGCGGCGTATGGGAGGAAGAGGGGGCAGAGCTGTGACGTATGGGAGGAAGAGGGGGCGGGGCTGCGGCGTATGGGAGGAAGAGGGGGCGGGGCTGTGACATATGGGAGGAAGAGGAGGCGGGGCTGTGACGTATGGGAGGAAGAGGGGGCGGGGCTGCGGCGTATGGGAGGGTGAGGGTAGTGATGGGAAATCTAGTTCACTCAGAAGATTAGTTCATGTAGTTCATCCTGTCACTCACTGACTCTGAGACTGAGAGGAGTGATTGGATGTAGAACTAGTCTAGACTATTACACATAGAGGAGGTATTTCTAGTACTAGCTCATTGTAGGAGTAAATGATCAGATAGGTGTAATATGTCAGATTGTTTTATATGTAAGAAAAGCAATAAGTTATATAACAACCTTATAGTGACATACGTATCTCTGCCATATTACTCCCATTGGTGGTACTCCTATTTACTTCATAATATGCAAGTGACCCAAATTCAGAGTAACCTCATAAGTCACTTTTTCAGCTTTTAAAATACAATAATTAAAAGAAAAAAAGTCCCTTTGCCCCAATGTAACAGACCTTAGAGAGAGAGAAAGTGGAGATGTTGTAAAGTAACCAATCAGCTTCTGTCATTTATCTTCAACAGTATATAAAGTGACAGAAGCTGATTGGTTGCTAGGGGCAACTGCTCCACTTTATGTTACTTGAAGGGGCATAGTACATATCCCCCTGTGTCTTGTGTGGAGTCATCTGACCCTACAGGGACTCAGCGCTGTGTCTGTAGCTGATTGGGAGTGTAGCTTGTTACCTAATATACTGGGGGAATGAATCATGGCTATATGCAGCTCAGCATCAGCTCCATACAATGCATATGTCTGAGCACAGCAGTGCCACACATGGTAGTTTAGAGGTACTGCACTGACTCGTATAGCTGTATGAGTCAGAGATCTGATCAGTGATCTGTAATGAACTACTGAACTACTTGCAAGGAGAGTGACTCATGAGTCGTCAGGCCAATGTAACTCAATCAGCTCCACAGAGTGAGTCCACTCCATGTCTGAGCACAGCAGTGACCCCTGTGGCAGCAGAGATGTACTGACTCATGAGTATTGCTGAGTGAGAGCTGAATAACAACAGTGCTGCTGCAGCTGCACCTACACAACACCCAGCAGAAGGTTTAGCACAGCAGTATGCTCAGAAGCCAGTAGTACCAGAAGTAGCAGCAAGTGTTTGGACATCTGGACTAATAGGACAGTGATTATATCACAGAAAGGTGAGCAGCATGACCACACATGTCACTCACAGACACACATAGACTTTGGCTAGGCAATGCAGATGCTATTTGTTTAGGGTGTGGTATTGAAAGTCGACAGTGTCTAGGTCGACCACTATTGGTCGACCGTAACTAGGTTGACAGGGTCTTTAGGTCGACAGGGTCTTTAGGTCGACATGTTCTAGGTCTGCAGATCAAAAGGTCGACATGAGTTTTTAATGTTATTTTGGTGTCGTTTTGTTCGCTCGGCACAGATTACCGTTCCAATCGTAGTCCACATGGATCGTTAAGTATGAAAAGGTTAACAAAAAAAGAAAAAAATTGTGAAAACCTCATGTCGACCTAAAGACCCTGTCGACCTAGACACCCTGTCGACCTAGTCGCTGTCGACCAATAGTGGTCGACCTAGACATTGTCGACCTAGTTACTGTCGACTTTCAGTCCGGATCCCATCTTTTTATTAGATCTGTATTGCTGGGCTGTGTTGTACTTTTACCTTTCATTTTACAGCATCAGATTCAGGAAGTGAAAATCCAGTGAGTGAATGAGACAGTGAGAAGCCTAATGCAGCTGCTGGCTCTTTTCTGTCTGTGTCTGACTCCTCCTTCCTGATGAACTAATCTTTGCCAAAGCTGTGAACTGAACGAACTAGTTCACTTTGAAGATTAGTTAATTTTGAACTAATCATTCATGAACTACCCATCACTAGAGAGGGAGAGAGGGCGGGGCTGGGTGTAACAGTGACTGGAGCTGCGGCCTATGGGCAGCAAGTGGGCGGGGTAGCTCCTGGTTGCTGAGTTGCCGTGGTAGTCACTACCCATAATCCCATGCGCTATGCTGACGATGGCTCGGAAATACCGCCCCGCCCACTTTCGGTACATATTCCTCCATCCAGGGTGTGACCTCCTGCCCCCTCATCCTCCAGGTAATGTCCACTAATCCCACCTGTACCCTGTCCCAACCTCTCCTAATACCCCCTCTCCTGCCCCCAACCTCTCCTAATACCCCCTCTCCTGCCCCCAATCTCTCCCAATCGCCCCTCTCCTGCCCCAAGCCTCTCCTAATACCCCTTCTCCTGCACCAACCTCTCCTAATACCCCCTCTCCTGCCCCATCCTCTCCTAATACCCCCTCTCCGGCCCCAAGCCTCTCCTAATACCCCCTCTTCTGCCCCAACCTCTCCTAATACCCCTTCTCCTGCACCCAACCTTTCCTAATACCCAATCTCCTGCACCCAACCTCTCCTAATACCCAATCTCCTGCCCCACATTCTCCTAATACTCCCTCTCTTGCCCCCATCCTCTCCTAATACCCTCTCTCCTCTCCTAGTACCCCTCTCCAGTCCACAACCGCTCCTAATACCCAATCTCCTGCCCCTACATTCTCCTAATACCCCCTCTCCTGTCCCCAACCTCTCCTAATACCCCCTCTCCTGCCCCCAACCTCTCCTGCCCCAATCTCTCCCAATCCCCCCTCTCCTGCCCCAAGCCTCTCCTAATACCTCCTCTCCTGCCCCATCCTCTCCTAATACCCCCTCTCCTGCCCCAACTTCACCTAATACCCCCTCTACTGCCCCAACCTCACCTAATACCCCCTCTACTGCCCCAACCTCACCTAATACCCCCTCTACTGCCCCAACCTCACCTAATACCCCCTCTACTGCCCCAACCTCTCCTAATACCCCGTGTCCTGCACCCAACCTCTCCTAATACACCATCTCATGCCCCTATCCTCTCCTAATACCCCCTCTCCTGCCCCCATCCTCTCCTGCCCCTATCCTCTCCTAATACCCCATCTCCTGCCCCTATCCTCTCTTAATACCCCCTCTACTGTCCCCAACCTCTCCTAATACCCAATCTCCTGCCCCTACATTCTCCTAATACCCCCTCTCCTGCCCCCAACCTCTCCTGCCCCCAATCTCTCCCAATCCCCCCTCTCCTGCCCCCAACCTCACCTAATACCCCCTCTCCTGCCTCCAACCTCTCCTAATACCCCCTCTCCTTCCCCCAACTTCTCCTAATACCCCCTCTCCTGCCCCCATCCTTTCCTAATACCCCCTCTCCTGCCCCCCACCTCTCCTAATATCCCCTCTCCTGCCCCCAAGCTCTCCTAATACCCAATCTCCTGCTCCCAACCTCTCCTAATACCCAATCTCCTGCCCCTACATTCTCCTAATACCCCCTCTTCTGCTCCCAACCTTTCCTAATACCCCCTCTCATGCCCCTACATTCTCCTAATACCTCCTCTCCTGCCCCCAACCTCTCCTGCCCCAACCTCTCCTAATATCCCTCTCCTGCCGCTGACACTCTCCTAATACCCCCTCTCCTGCTCCTATCCTCTCATGATGCCCCCTTATATGCTGCCCCTTAGAATTCTCCTAATGTCACCTCACCTGCTGCCCCTGACATTCTCCTAACGCCCCCTCACCTCCTGCCCCTGACATTCTCCTAATGCCCCCTCACCTGCTGCCTCTGACAGTCTCCTAATGCCCCCTCACCTGCTGCTCCTCCACTTTCTACTAATGCCCCCTCTCCTGCTGCCTCTGACATTCTCCTAATGCCCCCTCACCTGCTGCCCCTGACATTCTCCTGATGCTCCCTCATTTGCCACCCCCTGTCTGTCACCTGGTGCCCCAGGCATTCTCCTAATGCCCCCTCACCTGGTGCCCCTGGCATTCTCAAAATGCCCCCTCACCTGGTGCCCCTGGCATTCTCAAAATGCCCCCTCACCTGGTGCCCCTGGCATTCTCCAAATGCCCCCTCACCTGGTGCCCCTGGCATTCTCCTAATGCCCCCTCACCTGCTGCCCTCGGCATTCTCCTTATGCCCCCTCACCTGCTGTCCGTCTGTCATCTGCTGCCCCTGACATTCTCCTAATGCCTCTGACATTCTCCTAATGCCATCTCGCCTGCTTGCCCTGTCTATCACCTGGTGCCCCTGACATTCTTTTAATACCCCCCATGCTTCCTCTGACATTCTCCTAATGTCCCCTCACCTGCTGCCCCATATCTGTCCCTGCTGCCTTTCTGACCTGCCGCTCCCTGTCATTCTCCTGTTGCCCCTTCACCTATCTCCCGCCACACCCCAGTATTCTGCCACCAAAGCCATTTCTAGGGCTAGGCGATTTGTGCAATCGCACGGGGCGAATGCGGCTGCGGTCACTTTGAGACAGTATTCCATGTCTGGTTTCCGCATGGAATAATGTTGAAAGTGTCCCACCCAAAATGGCCACCGCCTCAGAGGAGACACTTCTGACGGTAGCTAGAGGAGATGGCAACTATTTTTGGAGGGACATTTAAAAGACTGGCAGATGCGAACAACATCCCCACCTGTCTCTACTGCCGCTCTCATCCTCTAGATAATGGCTGCCGCTTCCCTTCCCCACCTGTCTCTCCTGCCGTCACCCTCCTCCATTTCCTGCCGCTCTCATCCTCCAGGTGATGGCTGCCGTATCCCATCTCACCCTGCAACCCCCCTTACCTGTGGCCCACTGCCACCACTTTCTGCTGCCCCCTACCTGTCCCTTCCCAGTCTCCAGCCGCTCCCCACCTGTCTACTGTTGACCCCCTCACCTGCTCCTTTCCTCACTTGCTGACCATTGTCTCCTACCCCCCCCCCCCACACACACACAAGCAGCCCCCTGCCTTTCATTACCCCATCTCTACTGCAACCCCTCCTCACCTACCGGATCCCCCCATCCTACCACCTCACCTGCTGCCACCTGTCTTCTACAACCACCCTTTCCTGCTATCACCAGTCTGTTTCCCACTGACCCTACACCTGCCATCCCGTCTGCCCCTGCTGCCCCCTCACCTTCCGACAGCCTGTCTCCTGCTGCCCTCCTTCTTGAGGTGAGGGGATCTGGGAGCGTCACAGTGACATCACTTATATCTATAGTAATAATACAGGGACATGACTGGGGCGGTGAGGAGATCTGGGAGTGTCACAGTGACATCACTTATATCTATAGTAATAATACAGGGACATGACTGGGGCGGTGAGGAGATCTGGGAGTGTCACAGTGACATCACTTATATCTATAGTAATAATACAGGGACATGGCTGGGGAGGTAAGGAGATCTAGGAGTGTATGCAATGATATTTGGTGTATCCCACATTTCACAGGAATACACAGTAGTGAAGAAGACGCCCAGCTATCCCCACGTGTCAGGAGGACATAGGAGGACCCAGAGCCCCATCCCGGTGCCTCCACCTCACTCACTGATACATGAGGGAGACAATGACCAGAAGATCCTGGAACTCACCAACAAGATCATTCAGCTGCTGACTGGAGAGGTGACTGCTGGGAATGGGACATTATACAGTACACCAGGAGACGTGTCTGGGTGATGACTGGAGAGGTGACTGCTGGGAATGGGACATTATACAGTACACCAGTAGACGTGTCTGGGTGATGACTGGAGAGGTGACTGCTGGGAATGGGGCATTATACAGTAACACCAGGGGACGTGTCTGGGTGATGACTGGGGAGGTGACTGCTGGGAATGGGACATTATACAGTAACACCAGGGGATGTGTCTGGGTGATGACTGGAGACGTGACTGCTGGGAATGGGACATTATACAGTAACACCAGGGGATGTGTCTAGGTGATGACTGGAGAGGTGACTGCTGGGAATGGGGCATTATACAGAAACACCAGGGGATGTGTCTGGGTGATGACTGGAGAGGTGACTGCTGGGAATGGGGCATTGTACAGTAACACCAGGGGATGTGTCTGGGTGATGACTGGAGAGGTGACTGCTGGGAATGGGGCATTGTACAGTAACACCAGGGGATGTGTCTGGGTGATGACTGGAGAGGTGACTGCTGGGAATGGGACATTATACAGTAACACCAGGGGATGTGTCTGGGTGATGACTGGAGAGGTGACTGCCGGGAATGGGACATTATACAGTAACACCGGGGGATGTGTCTGGGTGATGACTGGAGAGGTGATTGCTGGGAGTGGGACATTATACAGTAACACCAGGGGATGTGTCTGGGTGATGACAGGAGAGGTGACTGCTGTGAATGGGACATTATACAGTAACACCAGGGGATGTGTCTGGGTGATGACTGGAGAGGTGACTGCTGGGAATGGGACATTATACAGTACACCAGTAGACGTGTCTGGGTGATGACTGGAGAGGTGACTGCTGGGAATGGGGCATTATACAGTAACACCAGGGGACGTGTCTGGGTGATGACTGGGGAGGTGACTGCTGGGAATGGGACATTATACAGTAACACCAGGGGATGTGTCTGGGTGATGACTGGAGAGGTGACTGCTGGGAATGGGACATTATACAGTAACACCAGGGGATGTGTCTGGGTGATGACTGGAGAGGTGACTGCTGGGAATGGGACATTATACAGTAACACCGGGGGATGTGTCTGGGTGATGACTGGAGAGGTGACTGCTGGGAATGGGGCATTGTACAGTAACACCAGGGGATGTGTCTGGGTGATGACTGGAGAGGTGACTGCTGGGAATGGGACATTATACAGTAACACCAGGGGATGTGTCTGGGTGATGACTGGAGAGGTGACTGCTGGGAATGGGACATTATACAGTAACACCAGGGGACGTGTCTGGGTGATGACTGGAGAGGTGACTGCTGGGAATGGGACATTATACAGTAACACGAGGGGATGTGTCTGGGTGATGTCTGGAGAGGTGATTGCTGGGAATGGGACATTATACGGTAACACCGGGGGATGTGTCTGGGTGATGACTGGAGGGGTGACTGCTGGGAATGGGGCATTGTACAGTAACACCAGGGGATGTGTCTGGGTGATGACTGGAGAGGTGACTGCTGGGAGTGGGGCATTATACAGTAGCACCAGGGGATGTGTCTGGGTGATGACTGGAGAGGTGACTGCTGTGAATGGGACATTATACAGTAACACCAGGGGATGTGTCTGGGTGATGACTGGAGAGGTGACTGCTGGGAATGGGACATTATACAGTACACCAGTAGACGTGTCTGGGTGATGACTGGAGAGGTGACTGCTGGGAATGGGGCATTATACAGTAACACCAGGGGACGTGTCTGGGTGATGACTGGGGAGGTGACTGCTGGGAATGGGACATTATACAGTAACACCAGGGGATGTGTCTGGGTGATGACTGGAGAGGTGACTGCTGGGAATGGGACATTATACAGTAACACCAGGGGATGTGTCTGGGTGATGACTGGAGAGGTGACTGCTGGGAATGGGACATTATACAGTAACACCGGGGGATGTGTCTGGGTGATGACTGGAGAGGTGACTGCTGGGAATGGGGCATTGTACAGTAACACCAGGGGATGTGTCTGGGTGATGACTGGAGAGGTGACTGCTGGGAATGGGACATTATACAGTAACACCAGGGGATGTGTCTGGGTGATGACTGGAGAGGTGACTGCTGGGAATGGGACATTATACAGTAACACCGGGGGATGTGTTTGGGTGATGACTGGAGAGGTGATTGCTGGGAGTGGGACATTATACAGTAACACCAGGGGATGTGTCTGGGTGATGACTGGAGAGGTGACTGCTGGGAATGGGACATTATACAGTAACACCAGGGGACGTGTCTGGGTGATGACTGGAGAGGTGACTGCTGGGAATGGGACATTATACAGTAACACGAGGGGATGTGTCTGGGTGATGTCTGGAGAGGTGATTGCTGGGAATGGGACATTATACGGTAACACCGGGGGATGTGTCTGGGTGATGACTGGAGGGGTGACTGCTGGGAATGGGGCATTGTACAGTAACACCATGGGACGTGTCTGGGTGATGACTGGAGAGGTGACTGCTGGGAATGGGACATTATACAGTAACACCAGGGGATGTGTCTGGGTGATGACTGGAGAGGTGACTGCTGGGAATGGGACATTATACAGTAACACCAGGGGACGTGTCTGGGTGATGACTGGAGAGGTGACTGCTGGGAATGGGACATTATACAGTAACACCAGGGGACGTGTCTGGGTGATGACTGGAGAGGTGACTGCTGGGAATGGGACATTATACAGTAACATCAGGGGACGTGTCTGGGTAATGACTGGAGAGGTGACTGCTGGGAATGGGGCATTATACAGTAACACCAGGGGATGTGTCTGGGTGATGACTGGAGAGGTGACTGCTGGGAGTGGGGCATTATACAGTAACACCAGGGGACGTGTCTGGGTGATGACTGGAGAGGTGACTGCTGGGAATGGGACATTATACAGTAACACCGGGGGATGTGTCTGGGTGATGACTGGAGAGGTGACTGCTGGGAATGGGGCATTATACAGTAACACCAGGGGACGTGTCTGGGTGATGACTGGAGAGGTGACTGCTGGGAATGGGACATTATACAGTAACACCGGGGGATGTGTCTGGGTGATGACTGGAGAGGTGACTGCTGGGAATGGGGCATTATACAGTAACACCATGGGACGTGTCTGGGTGATGACTGGAGAGGTGACTGCTGGGAATGGGACATTATACAGTAACACCAGGGGATGTGTCTGGGTGATGACTGGAGAGGTGACTGCTGGGAATGGGACATTATACAGTAACACCGGGGGATGTGTCTGGGTGATGACTGGAGAGGTGACTGCTGGGAATGGGGCATTATACAGTAACACCAGGGGACGTGTCTGGGTGATGACTGGAGAGGTGACTGCTGGGAATGGGACATTATACAGTAACACCGGGGGATGTGTCTGGGTGATGACTGGAGAGGTGACTGCTGGGAATGGGACATTATACAGTAACACCGGGGGATGTGTCTGGGTGGTGACTGGAGAGGTGACTGCTGGGAATGGGACATTATACAGTAACACCAGGGGATGTGTCTGGGTGATGACTGTATCATTGTGTGTGTCAGGTTCCTATAAGGTGTCAGGATGTCACTGTCTATGTCTCCATGCAGGAGGGGGAGTATATAGAGGAACACAGGGGTCTGTACAAGGACGTGATGATGGAGAATCACCGGCCCCTCACATCACTGGGTAAGAGAAGACTGTCATGTATTGTACAGGGGAGAGCAGGTATGGGGGCCCCCTATATACACACATCATCTGATAATCACATATATACACTGTACTCAGTCACTGTGTGTCTCCTACAGATGGGCCCAGTAACAGAGATACCCCAGAGAGATGTCCCCGTCCTCTGTATTCCCAGGATTGTACAGAGGAGAATCACAGGATCCCACAGGAGGATCAGGTAGGTGAGATTTAGGGTCTCAGCAATATACCAAAGTGACTGTCACTATATGATCTGTAGAGGAGCTGTGTGACTTATACACTGATATTATACTGTTTCACCTCAGTTTAATCTGACTGTATGCAAATGTCATTATAGTCTGTGTTTTTTTGTTTTTTTCCCTCTTGTGTCCTAGAGGATGCTTGGGCCATATTAGTACCATGGGGTATAGACGGGTCCACCAGGAGCCATTGGCACTTTAAGAGTTTGAGAGTGTGGGCTGGCTCCTCCCTCTATGCCCCACCTACCAGACTCAGTTTAGAAAATGTGCCCGGAGGAGCCGGTCACAGCTAGGAAAGGGAGCTCTCCTGAGTTCTCTTAGGAAAAGTGTATTTTCTTTATTTCAGCGTCTATTTTTTTACAGGGAGGCTGCTGGTGACAGACTCCTTGCAGGCGAGGGACTGAGAGGGGAGGAGTAGTGTCCGCCCTGCATGGTCCTGCCCCTGCTGACTGGACGTTGAGCTCCAGCGGGGTCTGATCGCGTCCCGCTGCAGGGGAGCGCTCGCCCTGGCAGCCAGCTGCCACACCCTCAGGGAACTGAAGATGACGAATGAGTCACTGTCCCCCCTTGCAAGCGGGGGGTCAGTGTGAAGAGGGCGGCTAGAGGGTAACTGCGCTCCTGGAAGGCTCAGCGGTACTGCGGTGAAGCCCTGGGCCAGCTTCGGACCCTAATCTGACCACAAGCAGCCTGTCGGGGGTCTGTGGATCCAGGCCAGCATAAATCCCTCCGGCCAGTATAATCTTCATTGAGCGGGAAGACAGCGCCATTGAGGGGGCGGAGCTTCTCCTCAGAGCGGACCCAGCAGCGTTCAGCGCCATTTTCCTGCCAGTGGATGCCAGGTCTCTCCTGAATGACTCCAGCTATCTGTACGGTACCAGGGGGTTGTAGAAGGGAGGGGAGGCTGTATTATAGGCTGTCTCTCCTATTAAGGGACACAGTCAGCGCTGGTTTGGGGTCTCCTTATACCTCTAATAGCGCTGTGTGTGGGTTGGCTCCAATCTCTGTCTCTCTGCCATTCTTGGGGGGAAACTCTGTCTTCCAGTACCCTGTGTGTATGTGGGGTGTTTGAGGGTGTGTGACAACATGTCCAGGGACACTGTTTCATATGCTGCAGAGGATTTGTCTTCCCAGGAAGATCCCATGCCATGTAATCAGGATTGCACTGTTTTAGCACAGATCCCAGCTAGAGAGCCAGAATGGTTAGCCTCTCTGAGGAGGACTATTTCCCAGATTTCTGATAGGGTTGCTAGGACTGAGCATGCCATTCAGGTCCTCCAGTCCTCTATGGTGGTGTGGTCTGATTCTGCCTCCTCGGGGTCCCCTGCGGTACATTCTCATAAACGTGCGCTGGCATTTTATGCAGGATGACACGGACACCGACTCTGACGCTGCAGACGGTGACGGGGATGTGTTGATGGGGACGGCATCACTTGCCAAGCTTGTTGTACACATTTCAGACACAGTTCCGGAACAGGTGGAGGAGGCCTTCTTCACAGATAATAAGAAGCCCCCCCCTCACCTTCCCGGCATCCAAGGAATTGAATGCTATCTTTGAAAAGGCATGGAAAACTCCGGAAAAGAAATTCCAGATCCCCAAAAGGGTCTTGGTGGCTTTTCCCTTCCCAGAGGAAGATAGAAAGAGATGGGAGTCCCCACCGATGGTCGACGCCTCTGTCTCCAGGCTGTCCAAACAGGTGGTATTACCGGTCCCGGGATCTACCGCGTTAAAGGACCCGGCAGATCGCAAAGGTGGATGCTACACGAAAATCCATTTACACGGCTTCAGGGGCCATATTGCGGCCTACTATGGCCTGTGCTTGGATTGCTAAAGCTATTGCCAGGTGGTCAATCACTCTACAGGAGGAGTCATCTACGCTGGACAAAGGTGACGTTGTTTTATTTTTACGTAATATTCAGGATTCTGCAGGGTTCCTGGTGGATTCCATGAAAGACCTGAGTTCCATGGCTGCGTGGATCTCCTCCATGTCCGTCTCGGCTCGCAGGGGTCTCTGGCTGCGCAACTGGTCTGCGGACGCGGAATCCAGGAAGTGTGTGGAGAGCCTACCATACAAAGGTCAGGCTCTCTTTGGGGAGGCGCTGGATGCGTGGATTACCACGGCTACCGCGGGTAAGTCTCCTTTTCTCCCCTCAGTTGCACCGGCTACGAAGAAACCTTTCTCGTATGTCCTAGAGCAGGCATTCCCAACCACGGTCCTCAAGGCACACCAACAGTGCAGGTTTTAGTGATATCCAGGCTACAGCACAGATGGTTAAATCAAAATAACTGAGCTACTAATTAAGTCACTTGTGCTGAAGCCTGGATATCACTAAAACCTGCACTGTTGGTGTGCCTCGAGGACCGTGGTTGGGAATGCCTGTCCTAGAGGATGCTGGGGTCAGCAAAAGAACCATGGGGTGTAGACGGGATCCGCAGGAGACATGGGCACTTTAAGACTTTTAAGGGGTGTGACCTGGCTCCTCCCTCTGTATCCCTCTCCAGACTCAGTTTAGAATTGTGCCCAGTGAGACTGGATGCACTCCAGGGGAGCTCTACTGAGTTTCTCTGAAAAGACTTATGTTAGGTTTTTATGTTCAGCGAGGACTGCTGGCAACAGGCTCCCTGCTTTGTGGGACCTAGGGGAGAGAAGCAGAATCTCTTCCGTATAAGGGTGGTGTGTTTGGTGACGGCCTCACTGATTTAGACTCTACGGCTACCGCGGGTAAGTCGTCCTTTTTACCTAATGTTCCTGCGCAACAAAAAAAAACACACCACTATTAAATGCAGTCCTTTCGGCCCAATAAATACAGGAGAGGCCGAGGTTCCTCCTTCCTTGCTACTAGAGGTAGGGAAAGAGGTAAACGAGCACCCGCCTCATCGAGTTCCCAGGAGCAGAAGTCCTCCCTGGCTTCTGCCAAATCCACCGCATGATGCTGGGACTCCCATAAGGGAGCCCGCACCGGTGGGGGCACGTCTAAAGCTCTTCAGTCAGTTCTGGTTTCGCTCAGGCCTGGACCCATGGGTTTTACAAATAGTGTCCCAAGGGTTCAAACTAGAGTTTCAAGACTTCCCCCTCGCCATTTTTTTTTTCTTCAAATCGGCCTTACCAGCTTCTCTTCTAGACAGGGAGGTTGTCTGCGGCGCGATACAAAAGTTGTGTCAAAACCAGGTTGTGATCCCGGTTCCCCTGTCACAACAGGGAGAAGGCTTTTATTCAAGCCTATTCGTGGTCCTGAAGCCGGACGGCTCGGTCAGACCGATCCTAAATCTAAAATCTCTCAATTTCTACCTGAAGAAATTCAAGATGGAGTCTCTCCGAGTGGTGATCTCCAGTCTGGAGGAGGGGGATTTTATGGTGTCGTTGGACATAAAGGATGCCTACTTGCATGTTCCCATTTATCCTCCTATACCTGAGGTTTGCAATTCAGGATTGTCATTACCAATTCCAGCCGTTGCCGTTTGGTCTGTCCACGGCTCCGAGGATTTTCACCAAGGTGATGGCGGAAATTATGTTTCTCCTCCGCAAGCAAGGAGTCACAATTATCCCGTACTTGGACGATCTCCTGATAAAAGCGAGATTAAGGGATCAGTTGGTACAGAACATTGCACTATCCCTGACAGTGCTTCAACTACATTGTTGAAGCACAGTTAATTCCGACAACTTGGTTGGCGTTTTTGGGAATGATAATGGACACAGACCTGCAGAGTTTTTCTTCCAGTGGAAAAAGCTCTGGAGATTCAGGGTCTGGTCAAACTCATACTGAAACCATCAACAGTCTCCATCCATCAATGCATTTGGTTGCTGGGGAAGATGGTTGCGGCCTACGAGGCCATTCAATTTGGCAGGTTCCATGCCAGAGTTTTTCAGTGGGACCTGTTGGACAAGTGGTCCGGATCCCACTTCCACATGCACCGGAGGATAATCCTGTCTTCCAAGACCAGAATCTCACTCCTGTGGTGGCTGCACAGCTCTTACCTCCTAGAGGGGCGCAGGTTCGGGACCCAGGACTGGATCCTAGTGACCACGGATGCAAGTCTCCGAGGTTGGGGGGCAGTCACATAAGGGGAAAACTTCCAAGGAAAATGGTGAAGTCAAGAAACTTGTCTCCACATCAACGTTCCGGAGTTAAGAGCCATTTACAACGGCCTTCTACAAGCGGAACGTCTTCTTCGCACTCTGCCTGTACTGATCCAATCGGACAATGTCACAGCAGTAGCATACATAAACCGCCAGGGCAGAACAAAAGGCAGAGCGGCGATGGCAGAAGCCACAAAGATTCTCCGCTGGGCGGAAAAGCATACAAGCGCTCTATCAGCGATATTCATTCCAGGAGTGGACAGCTGGGAAGCAGACTTCCTCAGCAGACACCATCTCCATCCAGGAGAGTGGGGCCTCCATCAAAAGGTCTTCACAGAAGTGACAAGTCTTTGGGGGGTTCCCCATATAGACATGATGGCGTCTCGTCTCAACTAGAAGCTTCAGAGGTATTGGTCCAGGGACCCTCAAGCAACAACAGTGGATGCACTGGTGACACCGTGGGTGTTTCAGTCGGTGTATGTATTCCCTCCACTTCCTCTCATTCCAAAAGTTCTAAAGATCTTGTGAAGAACAAAAGTTCGAGCAGTCCTCGTGGTCTCAGACTGGCCAAGAAGGATTTGGTACCCGGATCTTCGGGCATTACTCGTAGAAGATCCCTGGCCTCTTCCTCTCCGCGAGGACCTGTTGCAGCAAGGGCCGTGCGTGTATCATGACTTACAGCGGCTACGTTTGACGGCATGACGGTTGAACGCCTGATCCTAGCTCGCAAGGGTATTCCCAGCGAGGTTATTCCCACTCTTATTCAGGCCAGAAAAGGAGTTACGTCGAAACATTACCACCGTATTTGGAGAAAATATGTTTCTTGGTGTGAATCCAAGAAGGCTCCTCGGGGGAATTTCAGCAGGGGCGTTTTTTCCATTTTCTGCAAGCAGGTGTGGATGCGGGCCTAAAATTGGGCTCGATTTAAGGTTCAGATTTCAGCCTTATCGGTTTTCTTTCAAAAACAATTGGCCTCCCTTCCGGAAGTTCAGACTTTCGTGAAGGGTGTGTTACACATCCAACCTCCATTTGTGGCACCATGGGACCTTAATGTGGTGTTGCAGTTCCTTCAATCACATTGGTTTGAACCCTTAGGGAAGGTGGAGTTGAAATTCCTCACTTGGAAAGTGGTCATCCTGTTAGCCTTGGCATCCGCAAGGCGGGTGTCTGAGTTAGCGGCCTTGTCTCACAAGAGCCCTTATCTGATCTTTCATGAAGATAGAGCAGAGTTGAAAACTTGTCAACATTTTCTGCCGAAAGTGGTTTAATCTTTCCACATGAACCAACCGATTGTGGTGCCAGTGGCTACTGACTCTTTGGTTGAATCAAAGTCTCTGCATGTGGTCAGAGCTTTGAAAATTTATGTCGCCAGAACTGCTCCGATTAGGAAAACAGAGGCTCTGTTTGTCCTGTATGCTCCCAACAAGATTGGGTGTCCTGCTTCCAAGCAGACTATTGCACGCTGGATCTATAATACGATTCAGCAGGCTCATTCCAGGGCTGGATTGCTGTTACCAAAATCGGTGAAGGCCCACTCTACTAGGAAGGTGGGTTCGTCCTGGGCGGCTGCCCGGGGAGTCTCGGCATTGCAACTTTGCCGAGCTGCTACTTGGTCCGGGTCAAATACGTTGGCTAAGTTTTACAAGTTTGATACCTTGGCCGATGATGACCTCAAGTTTGGTCAATTGGTGCTGCAGAGTCGTCCGCACTTTCCCGCCCGGTTTTAGAGCTTTAGTATAACCCCATGGTTCTTTTGGTGACCCCAGCATCCTCTAGGATATATGAGAAAATAGGATTTTGATACCCACCCGTAAATCCTTTTCTCGTAGTCCGTAGAGGATGCTCGGCGCCTGTCCCAGTGCGTACTGTATCTGCGGTATTAGTTGTGGTTACACACTATTTGTGTTTCACTTATTTTCCTCGAAATGTCCGTCTCTCTGGGCACAGTTCCTATACTGAGTCTGCAGGAGGGATATAGAGGGAGGAGCCAGGCCACGCCCCTTAAAAGTCTTAAAGTGCCCATGTCTCCTGCGGATCCCGTCTATACCCCATGGTTATTTTGGTGACCTCAGCATCGTCTACAGACTAAGAGAAAAGGATTTACCGGTAGGTATCAAAATCCTATTTTCTCTAACGTCCTAGTGGATGCTGGGACTTCCTTAAGGACCATGGGGAATAGCGGCTCCGCAGGAGACTGGGCACAAAGTAAAAGCTTTAGGACTAGCTGGTGTGCACTGGCTCCTCCCCCTATGACCCTCCTCCAAGCCTCAGTTAAGATTTTGTGCCCGGCCGAGAAGGGTGCAATCTAGGTGGCTCTCCTGAGCTGCTTAGAAGTAAAAGTTTATTTAGGTTTTTTATTTTCAGTGAGTCCTGCTGGCAACAGGCTCACTGCATCGAGGGACTAAGGGGAGAAGAAGCAAACTCACCTGCGTGCAGAGTGGATTGGGCTTCTTAGGCTACTGGACATTAGCTCCAGAGGGACGATCACAGGTTCAGCCTGGATGGGTCCCGGAGCCGCGCCGCCGGCCCTCTTACAGAGCCAGAAGAACGAAGAGGTCCGGAGAAAGCGGCGGCAGAAGACGTTCCTGTCTTCAGGATATGGTAGCGCACAGCACCGCAGCTGTGCGCCATTGCTCTCAGCACACTTCACACTCCGGTCACTGAGGGTGCAGGGCGCTGGGGGGGGGAGCGCCCTGAGACGCAATAAAACCTGAAAAATACCTTATGTGGCAAAAGTAATACATCACATATAGTCCCTGGGCTATATGGATGTATTTAACCCCTGCCAGTTTTCCACAGAAAAAGCGGGAGAAAGGCCGCCGTGAAGGGGGCGGAGCCTATCTCCTCAGCACACAAGCGCCATTTTCCCTCACAGCTCCGCTGGAAGGACAGCTCCCTGACTCTCCCTGCAGTACACTACGGTAACAGGGTGAAAACAAGAGAGGGGGGGGCACTATTTGGCAAAACATAACAATATAAGCAGCTGTTAAGGGAGTAACACTTAGATAAGGTTATCCCTGTACATATATAGCGCTCTGGTGTGTGCTGGCAAATCTCCCTCTGTCTCCCCAAAGGGCTAGTGGGGTCCTGTCCTCTTTCAGAGCATTCCCTGTGTGTGTGCTGGGTGTCGGTACGATTGTGTCGACATGTATGAGGAGGAAAATGATGTGGAAGCAGAGCAATTGCCTGTGTTAGTGATGTCACCCCCTAGGGAGTCGACACCTGACTGGATGGTGGTGTTTAAAGAATTACGTGACAATGTCAGCACTTTGCAAAAAACTGTTGACGATATGAGACAGCCGGCAAATCAATTAGTGCCTGTCCAGGCGTCTCAGACATCGTCAGGGGCGCTAAAACGTCCACTACCTCAGGTGGTCGACACAGACCCGGACACGGATACTGAGTCCAGTGTCGACGGTGAGGAGACGAACGTAATGTCCAGTAGGGCCACACGTTACATGATCACGGCTATGAAGGAGGTGTTGAATATTTCTGACACTACAAGTACCACAAAAAGAGGTATTATGTGGGGTGTGAAAAAACTGCCGGTGGTTTTTCCTGAGTCAGATGAATTAAATGAGGTGTGTGATAAAGCGTGGGTTTCCCCCGATAAAAAACTGCTAATTTCTAATAAATTATTGGCACTATATCCTTTCCCGCCAGAGGTTAGGGCGCGTTGGGAAACACCTCCTAGGGTGGATAAAGCGCTCACACGCTTATCAAAACAAGTGGCGTTACCGTCTCCAGATACGGCCGCCCTCAAGGAACCAGCTGATAGAAGGCTGGAAAATATACTTAAAAGTATATACACACATACTGGTGTTATACTGCGACCAGCGATTGCCTCAGCCTGGATGTGTAGTGCTGGGGTGGCTTGGTCAGAATCCCTGACTGAAAATATTGATACCCTGGATAGGGACACTATATTATTAACCTTAGAGCATTTAAAGGATGCTTTACTATATATACGTGATGCACAGAGGGATATTTGCACCCTGGCCTCAAGAGTAAGTGCGATGTCCATTTCTGCCAGGAGAGCATTATGGACGCGACAGTGGTCAGGGGATGCGGATTCCAAACGACATATGGAAGTATTGCCGTATAAAGGGGAGGAGTTATTTGGGGTTGGTCTATCGGACCTGGTGGCCACAGCAACTGCTGGCAAATCCACCTTTTTACCTCATGTCACTTCTCAGCAGAAAAAGACACAGTCTTTTCAAAATCAGTCCTTTCGTTCCCATAAGGGCAAGCGGGCAAAAGGCCACTCCTTTTTGCCCAGGGGCAGAGGAAGAGGGAAGAAACTGCACCAGGCAGCCCCTTCCCAGGAGCAGAAGCCCGGCCCCGCTTCTACAAAAGCTTCAGCATGACGCTGGGGCTTTACAAGCGGACTCAGGCACGGTGGGGGCCCGTCTCAAAAATTTCAGCGCGCAGTGGGCTCACTCGCAAGTAGACCCCTGGATCCTGCAAATAGTATCTCAGGGGTACAAATTGGAATTCGAGACATCTCCCCCTCGCCGGTTTCTGAAGTCTGCTCTACCATCGTCTCCCTCCGACAGGGAGGCGGTTTTGGAAGCTATTCAAAAGCTGTATTCACAGCAGGTGATAATCAAGGTACCCCTCCTACAACAGGGAAAGGGGTATTATTCCACACTGTTTGTGGTACCGAAGCCGGACGGCTCGGTGAGACCAATTTTAAATTTAAAATCCCTGAACACTTACGTAAAAAGGTTCAAATTCAAGATGGAGTCACTCAGAGCAGTGATAGCGAACCTTGAGGAAGGGGACTATATGGTATCTCTGGACATCAAGGATGCTTATCTTCATGTTCCAATTTTCCCTTCTCATCAAGGGTACCTCAGGTTTGTGGTACAGGACTGTCATTATCAGTTTCAGACGCTGCCGTTTGGATTGTCCACGGCACCCCGGGTCTTTACCAAGGTAATGGCCCAGATGATGATTCTACTTCGAAAAGAAGGCGTCTCAATTATCCCGTACTTGGACGATCTCCTGATAAGGGCAAGATCAAGAGAACAGTTAGAGGTCGGAGTAGCACTATCTCAGGTAGTGCTACGTCAGCACGGGTGGATTCTAAATATCCCAAAATCACAGCTGATTCCAACAACACGTTTACTGTTCCTAGGAATGATTCTGGACACAGTCCAGAAAAAGGTGTTTCTCCCGGAAGAGAAGGCCAGGGAGTTATCCGAGTTAGTCCGGCACCTCCTAAAACCAGGCCATGTATCAGTGCATCAATGCACGAGAGTCCTGGGAAAAATGGTGGCTTCGTACGACGCGATTCCATTCGGAAGATTCCATGCAAGAACTTTTCAGTGGGATCTACTGGACAAATGGTCCGGATCGCATCTGCAGATGCATCAGCGGATAACCCTATCTCCAAGGACAAGGGTGTCTCTCCTGTGGTGGTTACAGAGTGCTCATCTTCTAGAGGGCCGCAGATTCGGCATTCAGGATTGGATGCTGGTGACCACGGATGCCAGCCTGACAGGCTGGGGAGCAGTCACACAGGGAAGAAATTTCCAGGGCTTGTGGTCAAGCATGGAAACGTCTCTTCACATAAATATCCTGGAACTAAGGGCCATTTACAATGCCCTGTGTCAGGCAAGGCCTCTGCTTCAGGGTCAACCGGTATTGATCCAGTCGGACAACATCACGGCTGTCGCCCACGTAAACAGACAGGGCGGCACAAGAAGCAGGAGGGCAATGGCAGAAGCTGCAAGGATTCTCCGCTGGGTGGAAAATCATGTGATAGCACTGTCAGCAGTGTTCATTCCGGGAGTGGACAACTGGGAAGCAGACTTTCTCAGCAGACACGACCTCCATCCGGGGGAGTGGGGGCTTCACCCAGAAGTCTTCCAAGTGATTGTAAACAGTTGGGAAGAACCAATGGTAGACATGATGGGGTCCCGTCTCAACAAAAAACTGGACAATTATTGTGCCAGGTCAAGGGACCCTCAGGCAATAGCGGTGGACGCTCTGGTAACACCGTGGGTGTACCAGTCGGTATACGTGTTCCCTCCTCTGCCTCTCATACCCAAGGTACTGAGAATTATAAGAAGGAGAGGAGTAAGAACTATACTCGTGGCTCCGGATTGGCCAAGAAGATCTTGGTACCCGGAACTGCAAGAGATGCTCACGGAGGAACCGTGGCCTCTACCTCTAAGAAAAGACCTGCTTCAGCAGGGTCCTTGTCTGTTCCAAGACTTACCGCGGCTGCGTTTGACGGCATGGCGGTTGAACGCCAGATCCTGAAGGAAAAAGGCATTCCAGATGAAGTTATCCCTACCCTGATCAAAGCCAGGAAGGATGTAACTGCAAAACATTATCACCGCATTTGGCGGAAGTATGTTGCGTGGTGTGAGGCCAAGAAGGCCCCTACGGAGGAATTTCAATTGGGTCGATTCCTACATTTCCTGCAAGCAGGACTGTCTATGGGCCTAAAATTGGGATCCATTAAGGTTCAGATTTCGGCCCTGTCGATCTTCTTCCAGAAAGAACTGGCTTCAGTTCCTGAAGTTCAGACGTTCGTCAAGGGGGTACTGCATATACAGCCTCCTTTTGTGCCTCCAGTGGCACCTTGGGATCTCAATGTAGTTTTGGGGTTCCTAAAATCACATTGGTTTGAGCCACTCACCACTGTGGACTTTAAATATCTCACATGGAAAGTGGTAATGCTGTTAGCCCTGGCTTCAGCCAGGCGGGTCTCAGAATTGGCGGCTTTATCTTATAAAAGCCCTTACCTAATTTTTCATTCAGACAGGGCAGAATTGAGGACTCGTCCTCAATTTCTACCTAAGGTGGTTTCAGCGTTTCACATGAACCAGCCTATTGTGGTGCCTGCGGCTACTAGGGACTTGGAGGACTCCAAGTTGCTGGACGTAGTCAGGGCCCTGAAAATATATGTTTCCAGGACGGCTGGAGTCAGAAAATCTGACTCGCTGTTTATCCTGTATGCACCCAACAAGTTGGGTGCTCCTGCGTCTAAGCAGACGATTGCTCGCTGGATTTGTAGTACAATTCAGCTTGCGCATTCTGTGGCAGGCCTGCCACAGCCAAAATCTGTTAAAGCCCATTCCACAAGGAAAGTGGGCTCATCTTGGGCGGCTGCCCGAGGGGTCTCGGCTTTACAACTTTGCCGAGCAGCTACTTGGTCAGGGGCAAACACGTTTGCTAAATTTTACAAATTCGATACCCTGGCTGAGGAGGACCTGGAGTTCTCTCATTCGGTGCTGCAGAGTCATCCGCACTCTCCCGCCCGTTTGGGAGCTTTGGTATAATCCCCATGGTCCTTAAGGAAGTCCCAGCATCCACTAGGACGTTAGAGAAAATAAGAATTTACTTACCGATAATTCTATTTCTCGTAGTCCGTAGTGGATGCTGGGCGCCCGTCCCAAGTGCGGATGGTCTGCAATACTTGTATATAGTTATTGTTACAAAAAAAATCGGGTTGTTTATAGTTGTGAGCCATCTTTTTAGAGGCTCCTAAGTTTATCATACTGTTAACTGGGTTCAGATCACAGGTTGTACGGTGTGATTGGTGTGGCTGGTATGAGTCTTACCCGGGATTCAAGATCCTTCCTTATTATGTACGCTCGTCCGGGCACAGTATCCTAACTGAGGCTTGGAGGAGGGTCATAGGGGGAGGAGCCAGTGCACACCAGCTAGTCCTAAAGCTTTTACTTTGTGCCCAGTCTCCTGCGGAGCCGCTATTCCCCATGGTCCTTAAGGAAGTCCCAGCATCCACTACGGACTACGAGAAATAGAATTATCGGTAAGTAAATTCTTATTTTTTCATCTACCACGTCACAGTCCTTTTGGCCTGCGAGGCCTAGAAAGAATAAGCCTTCGAAGACTGGACAGTTCTTCTGGAGGCCATCAGAAAATTGGTGGTGTCAGAGGTCATTGTTCCGGTCCCACTTCAGCAGTGGAACAAGGGTTATTATTTGAACCTTTTTGTGGTACCAAAACCGGATGGTTCAGTATGGCCTATTCTAAACTTTGAACCCTTATCCCAGGGAGTTCAAATTCAAAATAGAGTCTCTGAGAGCTGTCATTTCAGGACTGTCGGAGGGGGAGTTCCTGGTGTCCCTGGACATCAAGGATGCTTACCTCCACATTCCCATTTGGACGCCGCATCAAGCCTATCTCAGGTTTGCGCTGATGGATGATCATTATCGGTTCCAGGCGCTGCCGTTTGGCCTCTCCACAGCACCAAGGATCTGATGGCGGAGATGATGGTTCTCCTCCGCAAACAGGGGGTGAACATAATTCCATATCTGGACGATCTCCTAATCAAAGCGTTGTCCAGGGTGAGGTTGTTGCGTTCCATCGCGCTCACGACACAGCTGCTCAGGAAGCACGGTTGGATCCTCAACCTTCCAAAGTCTCATCTGGAGCTGACAAAGAGGCTGTCTTTCCTGGGAATGATCCTCGACACGGAAGTGCAGAGGGTATTTCTGCCGGTGGAGAAAGCGTTGGTGATTCAAGCAATGGTCCGGGAGGTCCTAAAGCCTACCCGGGTATCTGTTCATCAATGCATACGCCTTCTGGGGAAGATGGTTGCTGCCTACGAGGCTCTGCAGTACGGCAGGTTTCATGCTCGACCCTTTCAGCTGGACCTATTGGACCAGTGGTCGGGCTCTCACCTACACATGCACAAGAGGATGCGCCTGTCTCCGAAAGCCAGGATTTCACTCCTCTGGTGGCTGCAACTTCCGCACCTTCTGGAAGGGAGAAGGTTCGGAATTCAAGACTGGATCCTTTTAACCACAGATGCAAGTCTAAGAGGTTGGGGAGCAGTCGCTCTGGGGGAAACCTTTCAGGGACGATGGTCGGATCAAGAGTCACTTCTCCCAATAAACATCCTGGAACTCAGGGCCGTTTACAACACCCTTCTGCAAGCAGCACACCTTTTACAGGATCGGGCTGTTCAGGTGCAGTCGGACAATGTGACCACAGTGGCCTACATAAACCGACAAGGCGGAATGAAGAGCAGGGCTGCCATGTCAGAGGTGTCAAATCCCCACATAGACATGATGGCCTCACGCCTCAAAAAGAAGCTTCGGAGGTACTGTTCCAGGTCAAGAGACCGACAGGCAGTGGTGGTGGACGCACTGGTAATACCGTGGGTGTTTAAGTCAGTGTATGTTTTCCCTCCACTTCCTCTGACACCAAAGGTTCTTCAGTTCGTGAGAAGAACAAAGGTTCAGGCTATCCTCATTGCTCTGGACTGGCCAAGGAGGGCTTGGTACGCGGATCTGCTGGATCTTCTGCTGGAAGATCCACGGCCTTTACTTCTTCGGGTGGATCTGCTTCCGCAGGGGCCGTTCGCTTATCCAGACTTACCGCGGCTACGTTTGACTGCATGGCAGTTGAACGCCAGATCTTAGCTCGGAAAGGTATCCCGAGTGAGGTCATTCCTACCCTGATACAGGCCAGGAAGGGGGTAACGTCTAAACATTACCATCGCATTTGGAAGAAATATATTTCTTGGTGTGAGGCCAAGAAGTTTCCGGTGGTGGAGTTTTAGCTTGGACGTTTTCTCCTTTTTCCTGCAAGCAGGGCTGGATATGGGACTGAGCCTGGGCTCCATCAAGGTCCAGATCTCTGCTTTGTCCATCTTCTTCCAAAAACAATTGGCTGCTCTTCCTGAGGTTCAGACCTTTTTGAAAGGGGTTCTGCACATCCAGCATCTCTTTGTGGCCCCTACGGCTCCATGGGATCTTGATGTGGTGTTGCAGTTCCTGCAATCTGCTTGGTTTGAGCCTCTACAGGATGTGGACCTCAAGTTTCTCACATGGAAGGCGGTCACCTTGTTGGCCTTGGCTTCTGCACAACTTGTGTCGGAATTGGGGGCTTTATCTTGTAAAAGCCCCTATCTGATCTTCCATGAAGACAGGGCGGAACTTAGGACTCATCCACAGTTCCACCAAAGGTTCTGTCGGCTTTCCACATCAACCAACTTATTGTGGTGCCAGTGGCTACTGACTCAATTACTTCAAAGGCCTTGGATGTAGTGAGGACTTTGAAGATTTACGTGAAGAGGATGGCTCGTCATAGGAAAAGGGACTCTCTGTTTGTCTTCTATGATCCCAAAAAAATTTGATGTCCTGCTTCTAAGCAGTCGATTTCCTGCTGGATCAGGTTCACTATCCAGTATGCTTATTCCACGGCAGGATTGCCGTGTCCGAGATCTGTAAAGGCCCACTCTACTCATAAAGTGGGCTCTTCCTGGGCGGCTGCCCGGGGTGTCTCGGCGGTACAACTCTGCCGAGCAGCTACTTGGTCTGGGTCGAACACGTTTTGCCAAGTTTTACAAGTTCGATACTTTGGCCTCTGATGACCTCAAGTTTGGTCAAGCAGTGTTGCAGGAGCCTCCCCTCTCCCTCCCGTACTGGGAGCTTTGGTACATCCCCATGCTACTATTATGGACCCCAGCATCCTCTAGGACGTAAGAGAAAATAGGATTTTGGTTACCTACCGGTAAATCCTTTTCTCGTAGTCCGTAGAAGATGCTGGGCATTGGTTTTATGGTTCAGTGTTACCTGGTTCCTAGGTAAATTCTGCGTTGTTTATTATTTCAGCTGTTGCTGAAGTTGTTCCGGCATGTTGTCCGGATTATCCTGTTTGTGTGAGCTGGTATAAATCTCGCCGCTATCTGTGTAAAGCCTTCTCTCGAAGTATGTTGTCTCCTTGGGCACAGTTTCTAGACTGAGTCTGGTAGGAGGGGCATAGAGGGAGGAGCCAGCCCACACTCTTAAACTCGTAAAGTGTCAATGGCTCCTGGTGGACCCGTCTATACCCCTTAGTACTAATATGGACCCCAGCATCCTCTACGGACTACGAAAAAAGGATTTACCGGTAGGTAACCAAAATCCTATTTTTTAGGTAGAACATCTGTCTGATATTAAAACAGAAGATATAGAGGGAGAAGAAAAGACATATGTGACTGATATGAAGGAAGAAGATACAGAGGGAGAAGAAGAGACATATGTGAGGGGTGATCAGCAGTGTAAGGAGGAGGAGATCCCTACAGATATCAGCACAGGTGAGTAATAAACATTTATTACAGAAGTCACATATTCTCCTTGCTCAGTCACTACAGCAATCTCTTATCCTACACCCTCCTCCGCCATCAGCCCTGTTCTCTGTTGGGTGTTTCTAACACAAGGCTATCCATGACAAATATCACATGTAGAGAGTTATTACACACAACACTATAATGTTATTAAAAGTAACAAGCAGAAGTTTATTAGTGATTATATATAAATGTGTATATACGTATGTATATAATATAATTAGTATTGTTTTTTGTGGAGTGCCTAATTTATATGCATTTTGTTAGATGATGCAGGTATGAAATATTTCCTGCTATACAGTAGACCTGAGCTCACCAAATACAATTCGTATAAGATTCAGAAATAAAATGACATTTGAATCTAGAACTTCAAGTAAAACAGATTAAAAGCTTATCAAAGCTTGTTGTCACCCTTGCATGGGCGGGCTTGTTCTTATCCACTCCAATTCACTCTAAATCCAAATTGCGTGTCTTCCAACGCGTTTTGTCAATAGTGACTTCTTCAGGGGTGTTTTCGGTTAAAGGCTTTATCCTCAAATATCAATTGTGTAGACTTGAAATAATTGTGTAACCTTCAGACGGTAGTTGTGGACTTGTTCATGATGATCACATTCCTAATTACTTGTGAATAATAATTCCTGGTCTGTGCAGTTATGACTTTAGGGAATGTAATGGTCAGATCAAATATTGCTCAATCTAAGGTCTCCCAGTAGCCTTACTACATACATAAATGTGTCTTGCATTACTATTTTAACTAACAATAATAAGCAGTGGAGTTTTAGTTCATGTATTGCTCAGTGCATTTAAGCCTGCAGCCCCCGACAAGGGACCCCACTATACTGCAGGTCCTACTCGATTGCTCAAAATAATTACCATAAAAACATTACATGACACATCACATTAGTGTAAAACTTTAGGTTTGCTCTCCGCAGCGGAACATTTGCCGAAAGGCTCAGATTGGTTTTCAGATCATCAGCTGACGTGCCACCGCATCTCACGTGGCCCTCCAATTCACCAGATCTGGGACTGTGGGACTGTTTGGCTGGGTCCGGCATTGTACTGTTGGTGCAGTTCCTGATGCGTTTGTAATGATTGGTGGTTGCTAGGCGACCTAAATGCCTGTGGTCCCGATTTGTTATGATCTACTTTCGCCCACTGTTCCGCAGCTGAGATTCTTGGTGTCCATGCTTCTTCCACTGTAGATGGATACTACTCACTGTCTACAAGGGATCACCAACAAACAAATGCCGGTCTTGGCCAAAACCAATGGCTCCCTTATGCCAGTTGTATCACGTGCATGACCTATGGTGCCATCTGAAAAAGAAACAATATCTCAACAAATTTGCGTTGTATCAATACCTCAGACATTCACAATGATCATCCAGTTGTTTTAGTGTCACCATCTACACGCATGTGCACGTACCGTGTCGTTGTACTTATATATATTTTGGTAAAGCGGCACTCCTCAAGAAGACCTGAAGTTGATATTAAAGAATCACTAGCCGGTGCCCTCCAAACCAGGCTGCATCAGCTGGTGTAACGTAATGTAGAATCCATACAAGGAGGCACTCAGAATAAATAGACCAGGCAGGTTTAGTGTACCAACGTTTCAATGCTGTATTCGCGGCATTTTTGTTAGGGTGCAGAACACAAGAGACATACAACCACTCACCTAATATACCCGGTGGAACCGTCCATGTCGCCATACCTCGCGCGCTCCAGCACATCACAGTGACGTCATCTGACACACGCTACGTCTGGGGACACGGAGAGAACCTTGTCCACGTGACCAATAGTAACCAATGAGGACAAAAGTATCAAGTAACCTGCCAACAAAACAGTGTAACAACACCAATCAAATTCTATCCTCTTAGATATATATATCTTTCTCCGGCAGGGAGCACAGGTTATCCACAGGATAACATTGGGATATGATGACTTGACAGCGGATTTGCAACAAACTGTCAAAGCGTTCAGCCTCCCAGCATGCAACGGGCCTGTCCATATATCCCCGCCTCCTGGCTTAGGCAAATCAGCTTTTTGTTTGGTGTGGCAGGAGCCGGACCATGGTCAGAGGGCTGCTGTTTTTTAGCAGCCATAAGTTTTCTTATTTTATTTTTATATGAGTGATCTTTCTAAAAAGCATCTTATACACACCTCAGAATCGCTCCAACAACTCCCCGCCCAGTCGCGACAACGCTTATCCATGTGTACAGTGAGGCAGGCACAGGTTCTGGTGACCCTTCATGGGCTACTCTGCACAGACATTATCCAATGTAGCTGAGCAGTTTATACCAGCTCCTATACCAGTGATAGGTTTCCCTATTAACCCTTACATGCAACATTCATTCTGAGGTTTATACACCTAGGGAGTTGTCAGCCTCTCAAAAAAGCAGCCTGAAAGGCTGGTGGTAAGTAAATCACATAGACATGATACAACATCTTCACAGTCTACGCATGTTTTAGATGAGGATTCATTGGAGGATGAGGACTCATTGCACTTCAGAAGGTCTCAGCTCAGTGGACATACCTGAGCTAATTAGTGCTATATAAGCCATTCTATCCTTAGAAGAGGCAGCAGAGTCTGTGTTAAAAACTAAGGCAACTGTGTTTAAAAATCCCAAAACAGCTGATGGAAATTTTGGGTTACGCCCAGTAGGAAGTTAGAATTCCAAGAAATGGAATTCCAATTATGCCCGTCCAGCTGGGGATTGTTTAAAAAAAGAAAGAAAAGGGAGGTGGCTCCCAAAGTAGATTTGCAGGTCTTAGATTGGTGCGAAAATCTACATTACTTTTGTTTTCAACATCAATAAATGATGTCACGGGGGGTGAGGCCTGACTGGAAAGGCAGCAGGAAGCAGGATAAAGGAGCTCCTGCTTATATAGGTCCCTTCTACCTTTTACAGCTGTCCTACGGGCTCTTTCGGGCCCTTTCTTGCCCCTCTGTGTGGTAGGTTGCGGAGTCGGGGGGCCATTCATTTGGCTTTTGCAGGTTGTGGCCTACACCCGGATCCGAAGCTGCAGACTGAAGTTGTGCAGTGATCCCACCACAGCCTGGACCTCAGCGAGGCAGCGCTGCTACTCATCGAGGGCTGTGCGCCCTGTCCACTCTTGTGCCTAGCCGTGCTGTTGGAGTCGTCTTGAGAGGCTGACTGGGGATCAGCGGTGACTGCAGCGGGAGACACTGAGCGGAGCTGCTCTCCTGGCATCTGATGTGGCGCATACTATGGGGATTGGTGGCCTCAGCAGGGACGCGTCAGGTATGTCAGCTCACCCGCCTGCAGCCTGCCTTCTCCTACTGTCTGGCCGTTGAAGCCCTGAGTCGTAGCAGCAGGGAATACACGGAACGCTTGCCTGTCATCACTCCAACAATGTCCCAGCATCTGCCCCTCTCCTCCTAACCCATGGTGCTACGGGGGAATCTGGTGGAGCTGAGAATTATAGAGGACATAGAATGTATAGAGCGTTGAGTAACAGGACCATCTACAGTGTCTTAAGACATCTTCAGCCATTACAGCTGGGCTGTGCGTCTGACAAGAAGAAGCATATGATGTTGTAGTGGTCTTAGAAGGACCACCTGAATTAGAGGTACCAAAGAGATGGAAAGTTGGTGCCGATTTGGTAACTTTTTAACCTTTTTTGGAGGCATGATAAGCCGGCAACAAAGAGACTTCTCAGAGATAGGAAAATACAAATGATCTATAAATAAAAGGATCAGTAGTGCGCTGTCAGGATGTTACTTCAAGATGAATCCGTTCAAAAGTAAACCTGATGTAATGCAACTCAAATAACACAGTAATGACCGAGAAATTCCACTAGAGGTCAGCGTGATCACAGACGTGAAGTACTCAGCACAGAGACACACAAATGGCAAAATATATTCAGTGGATAAATCCACAAAATAATATACAGTGAGGTTGCAATCAGAGTATAATGAGCTGTACTCAGATGATACTTGTTACTGGGCTCTGCATGTAGACTGAGAGGAAGTAGATTATAGTGGTACCATATAAATAGAAAGTAGTTTCAATTCAGGACACATTTATTTTAAACCTTATTTAAGGCAGAAGACAAAGCATGCGATGGCCGGGCACCAGGATACAAAATGGCAGCCACCTCACTTTCCAATATCACCACCGGGCTCCGGTGACTGAGGGCAGCCCGTTCTGTCCCCAGCAGTAGCGGAATCTGCGCACCCGTGTGAGCGGGAGAGCAAGTGATCCCGACTGAGCGAAAAGCGCCTCCAAGTCAGGTGTCAGGAGCGTACAGGAAAACTTGGGCACACTTGGCCCCAGAATACAGCCCGTGGCTTCAGTGGCGTCACTAGGCTGCGGCAGTGAACGGTGGCCGGAGGGAGCGGCTTTAGGGCAGTAGGAGTGGTGGACTTAATAGATTGGGTCTTGGTCCCAGCGGCGGCTGAGAGCTATCAGGTAGGTTAGATAAGAAGCCACTTAGTGAGGAGATCTCCAGAAAGCACGTCTGGATGACCTCTCCCCTCTTCTTTATTATTTTATATACTAACGGGTGACAGGTGTGGTACATCCCTCCAAAGGCAGATCCAATCTCTTTCTCATCAGACTCTGCTGTCTTCCCTGCACTCTCACTCAGATCTTCACTGCTGCCAGTAGCACACGTATGAGAAGCAGAAGTATGGCGGCAGCTGTATAGATTGTGATATGTAATTCTCTGTATCATACTTACCGTGCACACATCATCCTTATTACTACTGAGAATATAGAGGTAATACACTGATTATGGGGGTGTAACAGTGTATTGTAACCTAGCAGATGATGATGATGATTGCAGTGTATTATATGGTGTATTGCATGTAAAGTACCTTGTTCCACACCTACTCTGCTGTAGCAATATACCTTATATAAGGGTGAGTAACACATGTACAGCCTTACCAGCGTATGAGCACACACATAAAGGAATACTACCTTACCAATGCTTCCAGGAGTAACGTTAGCAGACATTTCACTGATCCATCAGCTCATATGACTGATGTTATTGTTCATCTAGAATCTCCAATTCATACGATATGTTCCCCATCCATTGTTTTACATTGGTGCTGACATAGGACTTGTCGAGTGACTACATCTCCATTTATACTTCATGGTTTGTTACCAGTACAAGAGAGAGAGATATCTAAGTCTTATTATAATGTTAAATTTGTTATTGTGAGTGTTCTCAGGAGGGTGGACACAATGATAGTCTGAGACACAATATTATAAAGCCTTCATTAAAAGTTATGTTTTATTATACACACACATTTACAATTAAGTGTCCCAGAGAGTCGTCTTCTATTGTTTACAAGATTAATATTGTTACAGAAAATGTCACATTTCCATAATGTATTTTATTTCCAGCAGATGGACACACAAGCAGGAATATCTCAGAAGGACATCTAATGTTATCCCCGGATTGTGACATAAAAGATAATGACAGTAGACAGGATTCTCCAGGAGCTAACCGCATTACGCCAATTATACATCCAGCTCTATCAGCTGATCCCTGTGATTCTGGGAAATGTTCTCCTGATCACTCTGATATTGGTGCATCTGTTACAGCTCTGACAGTAGATACAGTGTTTCCCTGTTCTGTAGATGCCAAATGTTTTACACAGAACACAAAGCATATTAATCCACAGACATGTAAGGCAGGTGAGAGGCCACTGATATGTTCTGAGTGTGGGAAATGTTTTAAATACAAATCAGATCTTGTTGTACATCAGAGGAGTCATACAGGTGAGAAGCCATTTCCATGTTCTGAGTGTGGGAAATGTTTTGCACGGAAATCAGATCTTGTTATACATAAGAGAAGTCACACAGGTGTGAAGCCATTTTCTTGCTCTGAGTGTGGGAAATGTTTTGCATGGAAATCACATCTTGTTACACATCAGCAAATTTACACAGGTGAGAATCTGTTTTCTTGCTCTGAGTGTACGAAATGTTTTACACGGAAATCAGTTCTTATTACACATCAGCGAAGTCACACAGGTGAGAAGCCATTTCCATGTTCTGAGTGTGGGAAATGTTGTACACAGAAATCAGATCTTGTTAAACATCAGAGAAGTCACACAGGTGAGAAGCCATTTCCATGTTCTGAGTGTGGGAAATGTTTTACACAGAAATCAGATCTTGTTAGACATCAGAGAAATCACACAGGTGAGAAGCAATTTTCTTGCTCTGAGTGTGGGAAATGTTGTGTAAGTAAATCACAACTTGTTACACATCAGAGAAGTCACACAGGTGTGAAGCCATTTTCTTGCTCTGAGTGTGGGAAATGTTTTACACAGAAATCACAACTTGTTACGCATCAGAGAAGTCACACAGGTGAGAAACCATTTCCATGTTTTGAGTGTGGGAAATATTTTGCACGGAAATCAGTTCTTTTTATACATCATAGAAGTCACACAGGTGAGAAACCATTTCCATGTTTTGAGTGTGGAAAATGTTTTGCACGGAAATCAGCTCTTGTTACACATCAGAGAAGTCACACAAGTGAGAAGCCATTTCCATACTCTGAGAAATAAGCTTTTGTTCCACACAATAGACTTAATTCAGGTGAGAAACCATTTTAATCTTCTGGAGTATACTTATCATTGCCATGTAATGTTCCTCAAGATTCTGTCCTATCTCTTAGGCTTTTGCAATATACATACAACAGGTCCTTCTGATAGAAGCTCACCAACAAAGGGCAGGGCTACAGCTCAGCTTTGCAAACCAACCAGACTTAAGCTTGGGGGTTCAGAGTAACAAAATGCTGATCATGTGCGGAATCTTGGGGATAAATTTACTAAGATGGGAGTTCTATTTTAGATGGGATGTTGCCAATAGCAACCAATCAGATTTCAGGTATTATCTTCTAGAAGGTGCTAGATAAATGAGAAGTAAAATCTGATTGGTTGCCATGGGCAACATCCCATCTTAAATAGAACTCCCATCTTAGTAAATTTACCTCTTGGTGTCCTGGATGGTGGAGTGACACTTGGGGGGTATTCAACTGTTTGAAAAGTCAGGTGTTTGTTTTTTCCTATCTACTAGACTGGAAAAAACACCCCCAACCGACTTTTCAAACAATTGACTTCCACGCTTACACATCAGGTATCAGCCACAATCAGATCCTCATCTGAGGAACATAGCCAGACTCCAGCACTTATTTCCCTCAGATGATCTACCTACAGTCATACATGCACTTGTATCATCACACATAGACTACTGCAATGTCCTCTACCTGGGTCTCCCAGCAATAGAATTGCACCGCTTGTAGCTTGTACAGAATGCAGCAGCCAGGCTGTTACCTAACCACACGTTCCTGCCACATAACATCCATTCTCTGCTCCCTGCACCGGCTGCCTGTAAGATGGTGACTATTACATAATCTCACTGACTCTCCCAGCCCTACATGACCAGGGTCCATGTACCAGAAGCAGCGCCCTGTTTGGTTTCATCTGCAGATGAAGGACTGTAACCAGCAGTATCAATTCCCCAAGCAGCACTGAGGTGTCAGGGGAGACAGGGTAGGCGGCACCTTTGCAGTAGTGGGGGCTGCTGGAGCAGGGTCTACATAGGTAATATTGTCTCCAAGCAGCGCTGAGGTGTCAGGGGAGACAGGGCGGATGGCTGCAGTGCGGTACCAGGAGCTGCTGGAAGAAGTGTCTATGTGGGTAATCATGTCCCCAAGAAGCGGTAAGGTGTGAGAGCGGGTGGCAGTAGTGGGGGGGGGCGACGGGACAGGAGGGGGAGGCGGGGCGTGTGCCAGTAGTAGGGGGAGATAGGGCAGGTGGCAGTAGTGGGGGGAGATGGGGCGGGTGGCAGTACGGGGGATGGGGTGTGTGGCAGTAGTGGGGGGAGATTGGGCAGGTGGAAGTAGTGGGGGGAGATGGGGCGGGTGGCAGTACAGGGAGATGTGGTGTGTGGCGGTAGTGGGGGGAAACGAGGCAGGTGGCAGTAGTGGGGGAGACGGGGCAGTGCTGGTGGGAGATGGCATTTGGCTGCAGTGCGGTCCAGGGGCTGCTGGAGACAGTGTCTATGTGGGTAATCATGTCCCAAAAACGCCCTAAGGTGTCAGGGAGACAGCGGGTGGCAGTAGAGGGGGAGACGGCAAGTGACAGTAGTGGGGGGATACAGGGAGGATGGCAGTAATGGGGCGAGACGGGGTAGTGGCAGTAGTGTGGGAAGATGGGGCAGTGGAAGTAGTAGGAAGAGACAGGGAAGGTGGCAGTAGTGGGGGCAGGCGGCAGTGGGAGGAGACAGGGCGAGTGGCAGTAGTAGAGGGAGACAGGGCGGATGGCAGTAGTGGGGGGAGACAGGGCAGATGGCCGCAGTACAGTACCAGAGGCTGCTGGAGGCAGTAATGAGGTGTATGGGTCCCGCTCAGAACCAGTTGATAATTAGACCTAATGATGATTATGCTTCCTTATGTCTAATTAATCCCTTGTATGTGTTACTGTTATTTGCTGTGTCAGCCTTTATGTGTGTTCTGTGTAATAATCCTGAAAGTAGTGCTGCCGATCTCATATCATTTGTAGTAACTTGGAAAAGATGAGATATGAGGTGCACTCTGGAAGCTTATAGGGGGTTAATCAGAGATGATCGCAGATGTGACATCTCACAGCCCCCACGAAATGGTCCTGGCCCGCCCGTGTTCACCCCTCAGGGATGTGATCGCAATGTGTGTGTCCGCACGGCCGCTGCGCATGTATATATTGCCACCACCAGCAAACTGCTGCGGGCCGCTATTGCGGTTGGGTCTGAATGACCCCCATAGGCTGTTGTGCAGAGTAAAGTATTTTTTAAGTTTAAAATATAGAGAAAAATCTGCGTATTAAAGATATGAAATAAAGTTGTTTAAAAACAAAAGATTTCCGTTGAGTCTTTTTATGTGTCTGTGTATTATCTTATTATCAGATAATTGTCGCTATGGTGACAGAAACAATTTCCTGTTAATGTGTCACTTGTAGTGTTACTTTTGTGTCCACATAATATCAGTGTTGCTGTGTATAAATACCCCGTCTGGTGTGTAAAGGTGGGTACACACGCTGCCATTGTGACTGTGCGATTTCCCTTGAACTAGCCGGAGCCCAGAACCACCAATAGTGACTGTATGTACTTGTGATTGTGGCTATGTGCGATTGTGACAGCTCATGTGAATAGTGGGGTGTATATAGATATCTTATTGTTTTAAATAAATGATGTCTGTTCAAAGGTTCAGTTTTTTTGTTGTTTTTACTTGTAGGTGAATTAGGGTTGTTGTATTGTCGAAGTCAAAAATATTACATACACACCACATGCAAACACCAAACCGAGTGGCCTCTGCGTGTGCGTAGTCACCATGTGTACGCATCCATGCACGCTACGTACACTGGTTCACGTATTGACACGTAGTATGAGTATATACGGTAGCATACGCAATCGCACAGAAAAGCCACAAAGACATATTCAATATTCTATTTATATAGTGCATAATTTACACATAGTCTCCACACACATTCCCAGCAAGTTACATATACTCAAAGGGTAGAATAACAGAGTCATTCAGGATGTGAGGGGATGGAGTAAGGTTAGGACTTAGTGCTTGGTATCCAGATGTGCAGTATCTTGAGATCTACATTCCGGTTGCTATTTGCAGTTTATAGCATGTTTCTGCACATATATAAGGATAGAACAGCAGAGTCATTCAGGGTTACAGGATATGAGGGGATGGAGTAAGGTTAGGACTTAGTGTTTGGTAACCAGAAGTGCAATATCTTGAGACCTATATTCTGGTTGCTATGTGCAGTTTATAGCATGTTTCTGCACATATATAAGGATAGAACAGCAGAGTTATTCAGGGTTACAGGATGTGAGGGGACGGAGTAAGGTTAGGACTTAGTGCTTGGTATCCAGAAGTGCAATATCTTGAGACCTATATTCTGGTTGCTATTTGCAGTTTATAGCATGTTTCTGCACATATATAAGGATAGAACATCAGAGTTATTCAGGGTTACAGGATGTGAGGGGATGGAGTAAGGTTAGGACTTAGTGTTTGGTATCCAGAAGTGCAATATCTTGAGACCTATATTCTGGTTGCTATTTGCAGTTTATAGCATGTTTCTGCACATATATAAGGATAGAACAGCAGAGTTATTCAGGGTTACAGGATGTGAGGGGATGGAGTAAGGTTAGGACTTAGTGTTTGGTATCCAGAAGTGCAATATCTTGAGACCTATATTCTGGTTGCTATGTGCAGTTTATAGCATGTTTCTGCACATATATAAGGATAGAACAGCAGAGTTATTCAGGGTTACAGGATGTGAGGGGATGGAGTAAGGTTAGGACTTAGTGTTTGGTATCCAGAAGTGCAATATCTTGAGACCTATATTCTGGTTGCTATGTGCAGTTTATAGCATGTTTCTGCACATATATAAGGATAGAACAGCAGAGTTATTCAGGGTTACAGGATGTGAGGGGATGGAGTAAGGTTAGGACTTAGTGTTTGGTAACCAGAAGTGCAATATCTTGAGACCTATATTCTGGTTGCTATTTGCAGTTTATAGCATGTTTCTGCACATATATAAGGATAGAACAGCAGAGTTATTCAGGGTTACAGGATGTGAGGGGATGGAGTAAGGTTAGGACTTAGTGTTTGGTAACCAGAAGTGCAATATCTTGAGACCTATATTCTGGTTGCTATGTGCAGTTTATAGCATGTTTCTGCACATATATAAGGATAGAACAGCAGAGTTATTCAGGGTTACAGGATGTGAGGGGATGGAGTAAGGTTAGGGCTTAGTGTTTGGTATCCAGAAGTGCAATATCTTGAGACCTATATTCTGGTTGCTATTTGCAGTTTATAGCATGTTTCTGCACATATATAAGGATAGAACAGCAGAGTTATTCAGGGTTACAGGATGTGAGGGGATGGAGTAAGGTAGTGTTTGATATCCAGAAGTGCAATATCTTGAGACCTATATTCTGGTTGCTATTTGCAGTTTATAGCATGTTTCTGCACATATATAAGGATAGAACAGCAGAGTTATTCAGGATTACAGGATGTGAGGGGATGGAGTAAGGTTAGGACTTAGTGTTTGGTATCCAGAAGTGCAATATCTTGAGACCTATATTCTGGTTGCTATGTGCAGTTTATAGCATGTTTCTGCACATATATAAGGATAGAACAGCAGAGTTATTCAGGGTTACAGGATGTGAGGGGATGGAGTAAGGTTAGGACTTAGTGCTTGGTATCCAGAAGTGCAATATCTTGAGACCTATATTCTGGTTGCTATGTGCAGTTTATAGCATGTTTCTGCACATATATAAGGATAGAACAGCAGAGTTATTCAGGGTTACAGGATGTGAGGGGATGGAGTAAGGTTAGGACTTAGTGCTTGGTATCCAGAAGTGCAATATCTTGAGACCTATATTCTGGTTGCTATGTGCAGTTTATAGCATGTTTCTGCACATATATAAGGATAGAACAGCAGAGTTATTCAGGGTTACAGGATGTGAGGGGATGGAGTAAGGTTAGGACTTAGTGCTTGGTAACCAGAAGTGCAATATCTTGAGACCTATATTCTGGTTGCTATTTGCAGTATATAGCATGTTTCTGCACATATATAAGGATAGAACAGCAGAGTTATTCAGGGTTACAAGATGTGAGGGGATGGAGTAAGGTTAGGACTTAGTGTTTGGTATCCAGAAGTGTAATATCTTGAGACCTATATTCTGGTTGCTATGTGCAGTTTATAGCATGTTTCTGCACATATATAAGTATAGAACAGCAGAGTAATTCAGGGTTACAGGATGTGAGGGGATGGAGTAAGGTTAGGACTTAGTGCTTGGTAACCAGAAGTGCAATATCTTGAGACCTATATTCTGGTTGCTATTTGCAGTATATAGCATGTTTCTGCACATATATAAGGATAGAACAGCAGAGTTATTCAGGGATACAGGATGTGAGGGGATGGAGTAAGGTTAGGACTTAGTGTTTGGTAACCAGAAGTGCAATATCTTGAGACCTATATTCTGGTTGCTATGTGCAGTATATAGCATGTTTCTGCACATATATAAGGATAGAACAGCAGAGTTATTCAGGGTTACAGGATGTGAGGGGATGGAGAAAGGTTAGGACTTAGTGTTTGGTATCCAGAAGTGCAATATCTTGATGTTAGGCGCCGAGGGTCCGCTCGTCAGTGCGGCCGGCGCCTAGCAACGGGGACGCCACTGTCGGATCGTGTTCCCCGTTGCTGGGTCTAAGTTTATATCTTCACTGGTTTCCTGGCTGTGTAGCATGCAGCTGCACGGCATGTTGTAATTATCACTCATCTGTTTTCCTGGCCATGCAGCTTGTCAGCTGCAGGGCATTGAATCCAATCAGCCTCCAAACAGCTGATTGGAAGACTCTCTGTTAAAAGCACTCCCAGGACTCCTCACAGACGCCGGTGATAGCTTCCTGTTTGCCTGATTCTGCTGCAGAGAGAGTTCCCAGTCCCGGTCTGTTGTTTGTTCCTGTTCTCAGTGATCCTGTACTCGGAAGTTACCATCTGTTCCTGGAGTCTGATCGAGCACCTTTAACATCTGGTGGCATTCGTGAGTCGCGGCGCAGCCGTGTGTTGCGGCTTGTCCGCTACTATTTATTATTGTGTTTATTTTGAGTTCTGGAGCTTTGCGGAGGATTCCGCTTCCACAAGATCCACTCTGGTGTCCAGCGGTGCCGGATAGGAGTGTCGGATCCGTGGATCTTTGGTTGTCCTTTTCCCTGGCGGCTAGTCCGCACATACCTTTTGATTTAGTTTAGTTAGCTTGTAACCCCTGGCCTGGTTGCTTAGTCAGAGGGCCCCTTGTTATCACCCTGTCTCGGACTTCCCCTTGTCTCCCATTAAGACCTGCGGGGGCATCGGGGTTGGGCAGACATAATCCGCCCTTCGAACGCGGCTGCCATGGGCTCAAGCAACCATAGTCTCGCAGGGGATTTCTGATAACACGGGCGAGACAACGGAGTTAGGGCGCCAGGGGTTACTAGGCTCTCCAGCTCCCACAACCTGTATTTCATTCCTGTACTCAGATCTCTGCCATAAGATCTTCTCCAGTCTGGAGTACAGGAATCGTAACATTATCACCGGCCGACAAAAGAAAAAAGTTTCAACAGGAGTTAATTTTTTCACTTATCCAGTTGGGAGAATTTTGTCGGCCTCATGAATCCCACCGGTGTTGGGCCAAATCCTGGCCAGTTTTTGGTTAGTCAGATTCAGGAACTTACCCAGATGGTTCAGGATCTGTCCCTCCGGGTAAGCTCACAGGAAGATCTGTTACGGACTTCCCCGAGGGTCATCCCTGAACCAAAAATGCATCTGCCTGACCGTTTTTCTGGGGATAGAAAACAGTTTTTTAATTTTAAAGAGTCTTGTAAACTGTATTTTCGTTTAAGACCAGTTTCCTCAGGTACGGAGGCTCAGCGGGTTGGAATTATAATTTCTCTGCTTCAGGGGGATCCTCAGACTTGGGCTTTTGGTTTAAAGACAGACGATCCGGGGGGCGTGGCCTGGATGCAGAGCGGGCAGGCAGCAAACCTAGTGAGCTCTCAGAGACCTGGGAGCAAAAAACCTTATAAATCCTCCCCAAACCTCCCAAATCAGACCCTGGATCATTTGTCTGCTGAGCTGAGACAGGGAGAAAGAGGGGAAGTAGAGCTGCGGAATCGGGGAGCCGGTTTTCTGGCTCCCGCGGATTGCGGCCTACTCCCTGTCACGAAGCCGGGGCCTCAAGTTTAAATCGCACCCATTAGCTGGGTGGCTACATCGCTGAGACGTTCGGAGGACCCGCTCGATCGCTACCCCCTTGGTGGATCCCCTGCAACTCACCAGGGTCAGTCGCCGGGGGACGAGGAGAGAGGAGTCCCGGATCGGAGCGGCCCGACGAGCTCCGCCACGCGAGCGGCGGCCATCTTGTGGGACGGGTGCAGGAGAAGCGACCCGGCGGCAGCGAGGAGGAGACGGCTGACGGCCCCCCGGGTGAGTGCAAACCCCAGACCCGGCTCGGACGAGCAGACGGCGGGCCTCTCCTCCCTCCCGGTGAGCTTACCCGGCGCCTTCCCCCTCTACAACATCAGGCTGACTGGGGCTGGCTGGGGCTGGCTGGGGCACAGTGAGAGGCGACAACTGCTGCAGGTGCGCTTTAAGCAGGCACCTGGCCTACACACGCCGCTGGCCCGGGCCCTGGAGCGAGTACTATCCTTGGTGGGCTCTCCCCCCCCCCCCCCTGCGAACACCCTTGCACCTCACTCTCCAGGGTGACCCCCCACGGCCGTGGGTAGCTGGCCAGAGGTGCCTGAGGACCAGCTTGACCTCCCACAACCATCACCCCTCACGGGGCTGCAATATAAAAGCCTCACATTTCAAGGCGGAAAAGGGGTAAATGAGAAGGGAGCAACTCCTGTCCCTACCGCGACTGCTTCATACATAGCCAGCCTCGATTCTTTCCTAACAAGGGGAGTACACCCCCTGGCCCTGCTCCCGAGACAGCCAGGAATACATTGATGAAAGCAAGGGCAACCAGCGCAATGGCCCTGTCTGCACCGCTCATACCTATGTAAACCAAGAGATTTCTCTCACCCCTGCCACTATCCACGTGATGTCTTATTAGCTTCTGGAAAAGTGGAGCCTCCCGGTTTCTCCATCCTCAGTGTTTGGATATATTAAGCTATCTTTATCTGGGCTTTACCATGCCCACTAGGCGCAGCAAAACAGCAAAACCGGCACAGCAGCTTTCTTTTTTCAAATCATCCCTGAAAATGTCGGGCCCTAAAGCCACCGGGCCCTCCACAGCAGGAGCAGTTTCCCAGACCCCTCCGCCATTAGAGGTGCGTCCGTCAGCCACGTCCTTAGATAAGGTTGGAGATGGGGAGGCCCTTACGGTGGGCACTATGAAGTTGCTTTTGACACGCTTTAAAGAGGAAGTTGCAGCTGAGTTCCGCACCACCTTAACGGCGTGCCAACAATCTATAGATGATCTGGGTGGTCGTACGGACCACTTGGAAACTAAAATGGAGGAGGTCGTGGGGTCCCACAACAACCTACTGGACTCTCATGATGCATTGGAGGCTGAGGTGAAGCTTCTACGGGACAAGGTCACAGATTTGGAAGATAGATCGCGTCGCAGCAACCTCAAGCTACGCGGAGTCCCCGAAACGGTGTCACACAGTAGTTTGCATGACTACACGATGACCATCTTTAAGGCCCTGACGCCTCAGTTTGCATCTACAGACCTCATTATAGACCGAATACACCGTCTACCGAAAGCCAGAGCGGCCCCAGGAGATGCACCGAGAGATGTCCTAATGAAGATGCACTACTTTCATGTTAAAGAGGCCTTATTGAAAGCATCTAGACCGACGTCTGACACATCTTCAGCCCTACAAGGACTTCAACTGTTTGGGGATTTATCTGCGGCCACTCTATTTAAGCGGCGATCATTTCAACAGATCACTACGGCCCTCAGAAAGGCTGACATCCCATACAGATGGGGTTTCCCCACCAAGCTGCTGATCCACCGGGATGGCTCCACTATCTCTGTCTCCACTGCAGATGAAGGAGAAAAGCTGCTTAAATCCTGGAACATCACGGAACCTGCGGAGGGCTCCTCCCCCCGACGTCTCCAGCAGGACTGGACGCCGGTGAAATGAGGATGCTGGCTCGGAGACAGATACCTTACTGTCATAGCAATAATGTTAAGACCCCAGTGACTCTTCAGATAGAGACTTTACCCCATGCATAAGGGGCCACGGTATGTTGAGATGTGGGGCGCTAGACATAGCGAAAGTAATGCGCACGTTTTGAAGCATTTCAATGTCTCCCTGCTAGGCCAAATTAGTTGCTCTTTTTTTTTTCTCTATGGGGAACTGTGCCTGGCGTGCCTCTGGATTTGACTGTCTATATTATGCTGACCTGTGGGTTTAGTTCTTATAGCGGGGTTAAACTACTCGAGCCACTGGCTTAATCCTCATGTTGGAAGTAATAGCTCCGGGGTTTACTTGACACTTTTTATGTTGGAGCACTTGTGCTCCGCTGTATTTGTTCTCCAGGTTCCGTATGTACAGAAGTGCATACATCTGTTACTATGTTATTAAGATGTCCTTGTATTCTTGAGTTTAAAGTAAATAAGTTTGGCAGTGGGTGGGAGTTATGCCGCTAACCCCTCCCTTAGCCTACACAGTCGCCTTGGTATGGCGACTGGTTGTGATCTCACGAGAGATCAATTTAGTTTAGTTTTGTCCTATATTTTATGTTTGTCTCCCCACATGTATTCCTATATGTTTCCCCCTCCCTATCAGATATGCCGGTCTCAACGCAGGTATTGGACATCAGAGATATCAGTTTCCCCTATAATTGAAAATGGTAACGATAGTCTCCATTAATGCCAAGGGGCTTAACTCTCCTCAAAAACGTAGAGTAGCTCTGAACTATTTCTACAAGCTGAGAGCACAAGTAGTAGCTGTTCAGGAAACCCATTTTCAGAGCCAAAATCCTCCCCTCTTCTCTAATTCACGCTACCCCCTTTGCTACACTGCAAATGGACCCACCAAGAAAGCCGGCGTTGCCCTTCTCATAGCACAACACTGCCCGTTTGTCCTGTCCTCTAAATATGAAGACCCCGACGGGAGATACTTAATTCTAGTAGGACAACTAGACAATGTGGAGACCACTCTGGTCTCTTGCTACGCCCCCAATACCAAACAAATAAAATTCCTTAGATCCTTCTGTAAAACCCTCCAAGAGCATACGAAAGGAGCCCTGTTGATCCTCGGAGATTTCAACATGGTGCTAGACCCCAATACAGATCGCTCTCGCCCAACCCGACCTTTACGTAGCAGTCCAGCCCAAGACCCTTCAGGCAGATTCGGCCAATTGTTAGCTGAATATTCACTGTATGATGCATGGAGAGCCAAACACCCTGCAGAACGTGATTACACCTTTTTTTCCCACGTCCACAGTTCATATTCTAGAATAGACATGGCGTTAGTCGATAAATGGACACTAGCTGCCATAAATAAGGTGGATATACTACCCATGTCTTGGTCAGACCACTCACCACTAGTTGTGAACTGGGAAGCTACTAAGAGAGTGGTCCCCTATGGCCCCTGGAGATTGGGCCCGCACCTTCTATCCCGCCCTGAGGCCTGTCAGGCCATTCAGCAATCGTTAGACCTATATTTAGCTACTAACTGCCCCAAGGACACAAACGTCTTCAACCATTGGTGTTCTCTGAAAGCAGTGGTCAGAGGCTCTGCAATCCAAATAGCAGCTAGACTTAAACGGGAGTATAAAAGTAGACAGGCCTCGGCCGAGCGAGAGGCTGCGCGCTTGGAAACTGCACACAAAAGTGACCCCAACAATAAACCCCTCTTTAAGGAACTCCTTGCGGCCCGCGACAAAGTGAACGTATTTGCCCTAGCAGAGGTTCATCGCAACCTGCAGCGACTTAACCAACAATATTATAGACTGGGCAACAGAGCAGGACGCTTGCTGGCGCGTAAACTAAGGGGACGTAGAGCTAAAGAACGCATACATGCAGTATATACCGCATCTGGTGTTAAAGTAACTGACCCAGGAGAGATAGCAAATGCGTTTGCCGAATACTATGCACAGTTGTACAACCTTAAAGATGATCCCAATACCCCCCAGCCATCCCTGGTTGATATTGCTGGCTTCCTGGAGAGGTTGTCCCTCCCCACTATCGACCCTCAAACCCTTGAGTCCCTCGGTTTGCCCTGGTCACATGAGGAAGTTGTGGCAGCTATTGAATCCTGCCCAGTAAACAAGGCCCCGGGCCCAGATGGATACCCCGCTAACTTTTATAAAACTTTTAAATCTACTCTTGCCCCTCTTTTAGTGTCAGTTTTCAACGAAGCCTCAGACTCCACATGCTTCCCGAAAGAGATGATGGAGGCCCGTATAATCACCATCCCTAAGGCGGGTAAGCCTCCTGCGGTTGTCCAGAACTACCGCCCGATAGCACTCTTAAACACAGATCTTAAATTATTCGCTAAGCTAGTTGCAAATAGGATTTCCCCACTCCTACCCAATCTAATTAACCCTGACCAGGTAGGTTTTGTTCTTGGACGGCAAGCATCCGATAACACTAGGAGGGTTATCAATTTGGTTGAACGATGCCAAGCCCGGGAAGAGCCTCTTCTGCTTCTCTCTCTCGACGCGGAAAAGGCTTTTGATAGGCTGCACTGGGACTATCTAAGGGCTACCCTGGACTGCTTTGGATTTGCAGGCAGGATACTCAACTCCATATTGGCCTTGTACACCTCTCCATCGGCCTCGGTGTTCACCAATGGTTGCAAGTCACATACATTTAATATCACAAACGGGACACGTCAGGGTTGCCCCCTTTCACCCCTAATTTTTGTGCTGGCTATTGAGCCCCTGGCGGAGAGGATCAGGACACTAGATCCCATTGTTGGCCCTGTGGTGGAAGGGATACACCATAAAATATGCCTTTTTGCTGACGATATCTTAGTATGCCTTAGCGACCCTGAATCGTCATTACCGCATTTGCACTCTCTCTTGGACTCCTACGCAGCGATCTCCTATTATAAACTAAATACCACAAAGACTGAGGCCCTTCCTCTGAACATGTCAGATGGCGTGCTTAGGCGTCTGAAGCTGACTTACAGATACGCATGGCAACTTAGGTCACTTAAATATTTGGGTGTGCAGATCTCCAGAGGGCAAGATTTAATGGGATGTAACTATGACCCCCTTTTTAGAGCATTCGAATTATTCATTAAAGACTGGATGATGCAGGAGGTTTCATGGGTCGGACGAATAGCGGCGGCAAAGATGGTGCTCCTACCCAAACTGATGTACCTTTTCCGTACCATCCCTAGGACCTTTCCTAAAGATATTTGCAATAGATTTAACCGTTTACTTTCAAATTATGTGTGGGGGGGCTCAAAACCGAGGATAGCAAAATCAACCCTAGTTGCGCGGAAGTGTGACGGGGGAGTGGCCTACCCAGATCTAGAGAGATACCATAATGCCTGTTTACTCGCCCAGGCCAGAGATTGGCTCACTCAAGACGCCCCAAAACCATGGGTATTACTGGAACGAAGCGCTGTCTCCCCCCTCACACTATCTGACTTGCTATGGCTCCCTACGGCTGCTATCCCTCCAGATGGGGTGGGAAACTCGGCAGTGCAGGCAACACTATTAGCATGGAAAATCGTAACTAAATCCCTCCCCTCCGGAGCCCTTCCCTCCCCCCAATTATCTCTCCACACCATAGCCACAATGATCCCGGACCTTCACCTACACCATTGGGGTGATAGAGGCCTAACCACCCTGAAGGATGTCCTGCAGGATGGGGTATTAGTCCCATTCTCCCTACTGCAGGAACAATTCCAGGTACCCAAGCAAGATTTCCACAGATATCTGCAATTGAGGCATTGGCTCCAAAGTTTTTCTCCCAACCGAGTCCCCCATACTGGCCCCTCTAAACTGCTGATGTCAATCCTACTGCCGGTCAGGAATAGAGGCGGTATCTCTAGATGGTACCAATATCTCGTGACCGAGGCCCGGCGGAGGCTATTCCCCTCACAGTCCAAATGGGAAAAAGACCTCCCTATGGTTTTCACTGAGGATATTTGGAAAATTATCTTTCAATCCTGCTTTAAAATCTCTAAATGTACAAACCACTGTGAAATGTATTACAAACTGGTTCATAGGGTGTACTTTACGCCGGAACGTTTGCACAAGATTTGGCCTGAGGTTTCCGCCAGTTGCTGGAGGAACTGTGGTATGGTAGGGGATATTCTACACATCTTCTGGCTATGCCCAACAATTCGGTCTCTGTGGAGAGATGTGTTTCTTTTCATGTCGCTTGTCCTGGGAGTTCCCCTTGCACCAGACCCCCTAATAGCACTATTCCATTACTACAGCGGGGAGATGTCTAGCAACGACAGGTACCTTTTAGGTCACATACTCATAGCAACTAAGGCCGCCATTGCCTCCAAATGGAAGACGGCAGTCGTTCCCACGCTATTAATGATAGAACAAAAAGTTCATCAACATTATGTGTTTGAATCGTCAGAGGGAGGATTTCCCCCCGGGACTCCCAGGACGAGCAGGAAATGGGATAAGTGGTTCCTATATAGAGAAAAATCGGGCCAAAGTAGTTTACCTGGTACCGTGACTGCCACACCCGACCCAAATGAGCTTAATTCCCCAAATCAAGATGGCTCCTAACTTAACTTAACTCAATCCATTACGGGTCTCAGACCTCCCCACTTCCATTTCATTAAGTATACACTCTGATGTTATTGCTATTCACTGATGTCCCCGATACCTAACCCTCCTTTCCCTTGTCTTAATTAGTTATGTTATGTGATGTATTTGTCCGTTCCCCTATTTCTGTTTTATTTTGTCACTTACATGTTCAATTGTATGTATAATTTGTACAAAATTTCAATAAAAATCTAATATTGAAAAAAAAAAAAGACAGACGATCCGGCCTTATCGTCTGTAGACGCCTTTTTGAAATCTTTAGGGCTATTGTATGACGACCCTGATAGAGAGGCATCCGCAGAAAGTCAGTTGCGTGCTCTAAGACAGGGTAGGAATCATGCAGAGAATTATTGTACAGAGTTTCGCCGTTGGTCGAACGACTGTGGCTGGAATGATCCTGCCCTGCGCAGTCAGTTTCGCCTCGGCTTATCTGAATCTATAAAAGACAGCCTCCTTCAGTATCCCGCTCCTGAGAACCTTGATAAACTCATGGAGCTCTCTATTAAAATAGATCGTAGGCTCAGAGAGCGGAGGACTGAGAAAGGGGCATCTGTAGTTTCTTTTCCCTGTGTTTCTTCCGTTCCGGTAGACATGGAGGAGCCTATGCAGATTGGTCTCTCCAAATTGTCTCCGGAAGAAAGAACCAGGAGGCAAAATTCTGGTCTGTGTTTGTACTGCGGAGGTAAGGGACATTTTGCCCGTAGTTGCCCAAACAAGTCGGGAAACTTCCTGACCAAGTGAATAGTGAGGGGGTTCACTTTGGTCTACAGCTCATCTCCTCAAATAATTCACTATTGGTTCCTGCTAAAGTTTCTTATGACAGCCTCTGTTCCTCGGTCTCTGCTTTTGTGGACAGTGGAGCTGCAGGAAACTTTATGGACTTAACATGGGCCAAGGCCTTAGGTATTCCTCAGTTGACCTTGAGTAGGTGTATCACCATGCATGGTTTAGATGGGAGTCCCTTGTCCAATGGGGTTATTTCTCTATGTACACCTCCTGTTTTGCTCTCGGTGGGAGCTCTACATTCTGAAAAGATTGAGTTTTTTCTTACCCATTGTCCAGCAGTTCCTGTGGTTCTGGGTCACCCTTGGCTGGCCTTTCATAATCCCATCATAGATTGGCAGTCTGGGGAGATCCTACAATGGAGTACCATCTGTGATAAAGAATGTATTACACTTCCTATCCGAGTAGCTGCTGCCAGGTCCGCACATATTCCTGGAGAATACCAAGATTTTTTGGATGTGTTTTCCAAGGGCAATGCGGATATTTTGCCTCCCCATAGGCCTTATGATTGTACCATTGAGTTAATTCCTGGTGCCACGTTGCCTAAAGGAAGGTTATATGCATTGTCTGGTCCTGAAACTGGCCATGAATGAGTATGTGAAAGAAAGTCTTGAGAAAGGGTTTATCAGGCCATCTAAATCCCCTTTAAGTGCAGGTTTTTTCTTCGTAGAGAAGAAGGATGGTTCCCTCAGACCCTGCATTGACTTTCGAGCCCTGAATAAAATCTCAGTAAAGAATACTTACCCTCTGCCTCTGATCTCTGTCCTCTTTGATCAGCTACGTTCGGCTGTTATTTTTTCTAAGATTGACCTGAGGGGAGCATATAATCTCATTAGAATCAGATCAGGGGATGAGTGGAAAACGGCATTCAGTACTCAATCAGGTCACTATGAGTATCTGGTCATGCCATTCGGCCTATCTAACGCTCCGGCAGTCTTTCAGGATCTCATTAATGATGTGCTCCGTGAGTTTCTGGGAAGATTCGTTGTGGTCTATTTAGACGACATTTTGATTTATTCTGACTCTATAGAACAACATGTTACCCAGGTGCGTCAGGTGCTAAAGAAATTACGTGAAAATCACTTATATGCCAAGCTGGAGAAGTGTGAATTTCATGTCACGGAGGTATCCTTTTTAGGGTACATTATTTCCCCTCGGGGATTCCGAATGGAACCTAAGAAGCTCCAAGCCATCCTGAGTTGGGCGCAACCCACCAACTTAAAAGCAATTCAGCGCTTTTTAGGGTTTGCAAACTACTATAGAAGGTTTATTCACTCTTTCTCTGACATAGTTGCTCCCATTGTGGCACTCACTAAGAAGGGAGCAGATCCTACCAATTGGTCATGTGAAGCTAAAGTATCTTTTCAGGCCTTGAAACAAGCCTTTGTCTCAGCCCCTGTCCTTAGACATCCCAACCCAGAATTGCCTTTCATCGTTGAGGTAGATGCCTTGGAGGTTGGTGTAGGGGCTATCCTTTCTCAGAAGGATCCAGATTCCCTTGAGTTACATCCTTGTGCCTTTATGTCCAGGAAATTCTCATCTGCTGAATCCAACTACGATGTTGGTAATCGGGAGTTGCTGGCTATTAAATGGGCTTTTGAGGAGTGGAGACATTGGCTTGAAGGAGCGACCCATACCATTTCTGTTTTGACGGATCACAAAAATCTTCAATACATTGAATCAGCTAAGCGACTGAATGCCCGACAGGCTCGTTGGGCTTTATTTTTCACTCGTTTTAAATTCATTATCACCTTCAGACCTGGTTCCAAGAATACCAAGGCAGATGCCCTCTCACGCAGTTTTCTTCCCGTTCAAGACAACAGTCCGGTTACTCTCATACTTCCGCCTTCAGTCATTCAGGCAGGTCTCACACAGGATGTTTTTTCTCAATTGAAGCTGCTTCAACATCAAGCTCCGGGAAATACTCCTGCTGGCCGTCTTTTTGTTCCTGAGTTTTTGAGAGCAACTGTTTTGGAGGAATTTCATGATAGCAAAGTTGCAGGGCATCTGGGAGTCGCTAAAACTTTTGAATTGGTATCCCGCTCAGTGTGGTGGCCTGGTCTTTCTAAAGACATTAAAGAGTTTGTTGTTTCGTGTCAGGTCTGTGCACAGCATAAAGTTCCCCGTTCTTTGCCTATTGGTCAACTTATGCCATTGAATGTTCCCCTTAGACCATGGTCGCATATCTCCATGGATTTTGTGGTGGATCTCCCTCTGTCAGCTGGATGCACAGTCATATGGGTGGTAGTGGACCGTTTTAGTAAGATGGCTCATTTTATTGGTCTTCCCCGATTGCCATCTGCCCAGGGATTGGCAGTCTTGTTCCTCCGTCATGTTTTCAGACTCCATGGGTTACCCACTGATATTGTTTCTGACAGGGGTCCACAATTCATTGCACAGTTTTGGAAGTCTTTTTGTGCTTCGTTAAAAATGAAATTATCATTAACCTCCGGTTATCATCCACAATCAAATGGACAGACTGAGCGAGTGAACCAATCCTTAAAACAATATTTGCGTTTGTACTCGGCCAAACTCCAAAATGACTGGTCTGAGTTTCTTCCATTGGCAGAGTTTGCTTATAATAATGCCTGTCATTCCTCCACCAATGTGTCTCCATTTTTTGCAGTTTTTGGTTTCCACCCCAGAGCTAATTCATTTTTCCAACATTCCTCTGTCTCCTCTCTGGCCCTGACCTCTCATCTTAAACTTATTTGGAAAAAAGTGCACATAGCTCTCAGAAAAGCAGCTTTCAGGGAAAAAGATTTTTCGGACAGGTTCCGGCGGCCGTGCACTTTTAGAGTAGGAGACAGGGTGTGGCTGTCGACTCGCAATATCAAACTTCGACAAACCTCAGCCAGATTGGGTCCTAGATTTATTGGACCATTTCTCATTATCAAAAAAGTCAATCCAGTTGCTTTCCGGTTACAGCTACCAAAAACGTTACGGATCGGAAATACCTTCCATTGCTCTTTGCTCAAACCATATGTTTCATCTAGCAGATTTCCTCGTAAAAAACCTCAGGGGAGATCACCAGTTAATGTACAGGGTCAGCAGGAGTTCGTGGTTGAGAAGGTTCTCGATTCCAAGTTGTCCCGGGGTCGGCTTTATTTTTTGGTGCATTGGAGAGGTTATGGTCCTGAGGAAAGGTCGTGGGTCCTAGATGAGGACCTTCATGCCCCAAGGCTCAAAAGGGCATTTTTTCAAGAATTTCCTCAGAAACCCGGATTTAGGGGTTCCTTGACCCCTCCTCAAGGGGGGGGTACTGTTAGGCGCCGAGGGTCCGCTCGTCAGTGCGGCCGGCGCCTAGCAACGGGGACGCCACTGTCGGATCGTGTTCCCCGTTGCTGGGTCTAAGTTTATATCTTCACTGGTTTCCTGGCTGTGTAGCATGCAGCTGCACGGCATGTTGTAATTATCACTCATCTGTTTTCCTGGCCATGCAGCTTGTCAGCTGCAGGGCATTGAATCCAATCAGCCTCCAAACAGCTGATTGGAAGACTCTCTGTTAAAAGCACTCCCAGGACTCCTCACAGACGCCGGTGATAGCTTCCTGTTTGCCTGATTCTGCTGCAGAGAGAGTTCCCAGTCCCGGTCTGTTGTTTGTTCCTGTTCTCAGTGATCCTGTACTCGGAAGTTACCATCTGTTCCTGGAGTCTGATCGAGCACCTTTAACATCTGGTGGCGTTCGTGAGTCGCGGCGCAGCCGTGTGTTGCGGCTTGTCCGCTACTATTTATTATTGTGTTTATTTTGAGTTCTGGAGCTTTGCGGAGGATTCCGCTTCCACAAGATCCACTCTGGTGTCCAGCGGTGCCGGATAGGAGTGTCGGATCCGTGGATCTTTGGTTGTCCTTTTCCCTGGCGGCTAGTCCGCACATACCTTTTGATTTAGTTTAGTTAGCTTGTAACCCCTGGCCTGGTTGCTTAGTCAGAGGGCCCCTTGTTATCACCCTGTCTCGGACTTCCCCTTGTCTCCCATTAAGACCTGCGGGGGCATCGGGGTTGGGCAGACATAATCCGCCCTTCGAACGCGGCTGCCATGGGCTCAAGCAACCATAGTCTCGCAGGGGATTTCTGATAACACGGGCGAGACAACGGAGTTAGGGCGCCAGGGGTTACTAGGCTCTCCAGCTCCCACAACCTGTATTTCATTCCTGTACTCAGATCTCTGCCATAAGATCTTCTCCAGTCTGGAGTACAGGAATCGTAACACTTGAGACCTATATTCTGGTTGCTATGTGCAGTATATAGCATGTTTCTGCACATATATAAGGATAGAACAGCAGAGTTATTCAGGGTTACAGGATGTGAGGGGATGGAGTAAGGTTAGGACTTAGTGTTTGGTATCCAGAAGTGCAATATCTTGAGACCTATATTCTGGTTGCTATGTGCAGTATATAGCATGTTTCTGCACATATATAAGGATAGAACAGCAGAGTTATTCAGGGTTACAGGATGTGAGGGGATGGAGTAAGGTTAGGACTTAGTGTTTGGTATCCAGAAGTGCAATATCTTGAGACCTATATTCTGGTTGCTATGTGCAGTATATAGCATGTTTCTGCACATATATAAGGATAGAACAGCAGAGTTATTCAGGGTTACAGGATCTGAGGGGATGGAGTAAGGTTAGGACTTAGTGTTTGGTATCCAGAAGTGCAATATCTTGAGACCTATATTCTGGTTGCTATGTGCAGTATATAGCATGTTTCTGCACATATATAAGGATAGAACAGCAGAGTTATTCAGGGTTACAGGATGTGAGGGGATGGAGTAAGGTTAGGACTTAGTGTTTGGTATCCAGAAGTGCAATATCTTGAGACCTATATTCTGGTTGCTATGTGCAGTTTATAGCATGTTTCTGCACATATATAAGTATAGAACAGCAGAGTTATTCAGGGTTACAGGATGTGAGGGGATGGAGTAAGGTTAGGACTTAGTGCTTGGTAACCAGAAGTGCAATATCTTGAGACCTATATTCTGGTTGCTATTTGCAGTTTATAGCATGTTTCTGCACATATATAAGGATAGAACAGCAGAGTTATTCAGGGTTACAGGATGTGAGGGGATGGAGTAAGGTTAGGGCTTAGTGTTTGGTATCCAGAAGTGCAATATCTTGAGACCTATATTCTGGTTGCTATTTGCAGTTTATAGCATGTTTCTGCACATATATAAGGATAGAACAGCAGAGTTATTCAGGATTACAGGATGTGAGGGGATGGAGTAAGGTTAGGACTTAGTGCTTGGTATCCAGAAGTGCAATATCTTGAGACCTATATTCTGGTTGCTATTTGCAGTTTATAGCATGTTTCTGCACATATATAAGGATAGAACAGCAGTTATTCAGGGTTACAGGATGTGAGGGGATGGAGTAAGGTAGTGTTTGATATCCAGAAGTGCAATATCTTGAGACCTATATTCTGGTTGCTATGTGCAGTTTATAGCATGTTTCTGCACATATATAAGGATAGAACAGCAGAGTTATTCAGGGTTACAGGATGTGAGGGGATGGAGTAAGGTTAGGACTTAGTGTTTGGTAACCAGAAGTGCAATATCTTGAGACCTATATTCTGGTTGCTATTTGCAGTTTATAGCATGTTTCTGTACATATATAAGGCTAGAACAGCAGAGTTATTCAGGGTTACAGGATGTGAGGGGATGGAGTAAGGTTAGGACTTAGTGTTTGGTATCCAGAAGTGCAATATCTTGAGACCTATATTCTGGTTGCTATTTGCAGTTTATAGCATGTTTCTGCACATATATAAGGATAGAACAGCAGAGTTATTCAGGATTACAGGATGTGAGGGGATGGAGTAAGGTTAGGACTTAGTGTTTGGTATCCAGAAGTGCAATATCTTGAGACCTATATTCTGGTTGCTATGTGCAGTATATAGCATGTTTCTGCACATATATAAGGATAGAACAGCAGAGTTATTCAGGATTACAGGATGTGAGGGGATGGAGTAAGGTTAGGACTTAGTGTTTGGTATCCAGAAGTGCAATATCTTGAGACCTATATTCTGGTTGCTATGTGCAGTTTATAGCATGTTTCTGCACATATATAAGGATAGAACAGCAGAGTTATTCAGGGATACAGGATGTGAGGGGACGGAGTAAGGTTAGGACTTAGTGTTTGGTAACCAGAAGTGCAATATCTTGAGACCTATATTCTGGTTGCTATGTGCAGTTTATAGCATGTTTCTGCACATATATAAGGATAGAACAGCAGAGTTATTCAGGGTTACAGGATGTGAGGGGATGGAGTAAGGTTAGGACTTAGTGCTTGGTAACCAGAAGTGCAATATCTTGAGACCTATATTCTGGTTGCTATTTGCAGTATATAGCATGTTTCTGCACATATATAAGGATAGAACAGCAGAGTTATTCAGGGTTACAGGATGTGAGGGGATGTAGTAAGGTTAGGACTTAGTGTTTGGTATCCAGAAGTGCAATATCTTGAGACCTATATTCTGGTTGCTGTTAGGCGCCGAGGGTCCGCTCGTCAGTGCGGCCGGCGCCTAGCAACGGGGACGCCACTGTTGGATCGTGTTCCCTGTTGCTGGGTCTAAGTTTATATCTTCACTGGTTTCCTGGCTGTGTAGCATGCAGCTGCATGGCATGTTGTAATTATCACTCATCTGTTTCCCTGACCATGCAGCTTGTCAGCTGCATAGCATTTAAATCCAATCAGCCTCCAAACAGCTGATTGGAAGACTCTCTGTTAAAAGCACTCCCAGGACTCCTCACAGACGCCGGTGATAGCTTCCTGTTTGCCTGTGTCTGCTGCAGAGAAAGTTCCCAGTCCCGGTTTACCCGTTTGTTCCTGTTCTCAGTGATCCTGTACTCGGAAGTTACCATCTGTTCCTGGAGTCTGATCAAGCACCTTTAACATCTGGTGGTGTTCGTGAGTCGCGGCGCAGCCGTGTGTTGCGGCTTGTCCGCTATTATTTATTATTTTGTTTATATTGTGTTCTGGAGCTTTGCGGAGGATTCCGCTTCCACAAGATCCACTCTGGTGTCCAGCGGTGCCGGATAGGAGTGTCGGATCAGTGGATCTTTGGTTGTCCTTTTCCCTGGCGGCTAGTCCGCACATACCTTTTGATTTAGTTAAGTTAGCTTGTAACCCCTGGCTTGGTTGCTTAGTCAGAGGGCCCCTTGTTATCACCCTGTCTCGGACTTCCCCTTGTCTCCCATTAAGACCTGCGGGGGCATCGGGGTTGGGCAGACATAATCCGCCCTTCGAACGCGGCTGCCATGGGCTCAAGCAACCATAGTCTCGCAGGGGATTTCTGATAACACGGGCGAGACAACGGAGTTAGGGTGCCAGGGGTTACTAGGCTTTCCAGCTCCCACAACCTGTATATGGTTCCTGTGCTCAGATCCCTGCCATAAGATCTTCCCCAGTCTGGGGTACAGGAATCGTAACATTATCACCGGCCTCAAAAGAAAAAATTTCAACAGGAGTTAATTTTTTCACTGATCCAGTTGGGAGAATTTTTTGTCGGCCTCATGAATCCCACCGGTGTTGGGCCAAACCCTGGCCAGTTCCTAGTTAGTCAGATTCAGGAACTTACCCAGATGGTTCAGGATCTGTCCCTCCGGGTGAGCTCACAGGAAGATCTGTTACGGACTTCCCCGAGGGTCGTCCCTGAACCAAAAATGCATCTGCCTGACCGTTTTTCTGGGGATAGAAAACAGTTTTTTAATTTTAAAGAGTCTTGTAAACTGTATTTTCATTTGAGACCAGTCTCCTCAGGTACGGAGGCTCAGCGGGTTGGGATTGTAGTTTCTCTGCTTCAGGGGGATCCTCAGACCTGGGCTTTTGGTTTGAAGACAGACGATCCGGCCTTATCGTCTGTAGACGCCTTTTTTAAATCTTTGGGGCTATTGTATGACGACCCTGATAGAGAGGCGTCCGCAGAAAGTCAGTTGCGTGCTCTGAGACAGGGTAGGAATCCTGCAGAGAATTATTGTACGGAGTTTCGCCGTTGGTCGAACGACTGTGGCTGGAATGACCCTGCCCTGCGCAGTCAGTTTCGCCTCGGCTTATCTGAATCTATAAAAGACAGCCTCCTTCAGTATCCCGCTCCTGAGACCCTTGATAAACTCATGGAGCTCTCTATTAAAATAGATCGTCGGCTCAGAGAGCGGAGGACTGAAAAAGGGGCATCTGTAGTTTCTTTTCCCTGTGTTTCTTCCGTTCCTGTAGACATGGGAGAGCCTATGCAGATTGGTCTCTCCAAATTGTCTCCGGAAGAAAGAACCAGGAGGCAAAATTCGGGTCTGTGTTTGTACTGCGGAGGTAAGGGACATTTTGCCCGTAGTTGCCCAAACAAGTCGGGAAACTTCCTGACCAAGTGAATAGTGAGGGGGTTCACTTTGGTCTACAGCTCATCTCCTCGAATAATTCACTGTTGGTTCCTGCTAAAGTTTCTTATGACAGCCTCTGTTCCTCGGTCTCTGCTTTTGTGGACAGTGGAGCTGCAGGAAACTTTATGGACTTAACATGGGCCAAGGCCTTAGGTATTCCTCAGCTAACCTTAGGTAGGTGTGTCACCATGCATGGTTTAGATGGGAGTCCCTTATCCAATGGGGTTATTTCTCTATGTACACCTCCAGTTTTGCTCTCGGTGGGAGCTCTACATTCAGAAAAGATTGAGTTTTTTCTTACCCATTGTCCAGCAGTTCCTGTGGTTCTGGGTCACCCTTGGCTGGCCTTCCATAATCCCATCATAGATTGGCAGTCTGGGGAGATCCTACAATGGGGTACCATCTGTGATAAAGAATGTATTACACTTCCTATCCGAGTAGCTTCTGCCAGGTCCGCACATATTCCTGGAGAATACCAGGATTTTTTGGATGTGTTTTCCAAGGGCAATGCTGATATTTTGCCTCCCCATAGGCCTTATGATTGTACCATTGAGTTAATTCCTGGTGCCACGTTGCCTAAAGGAAGGTTATATGCTTTGTCTGGTCCTGAAACGGTGGCCATGAATGAGTATGTGAAAGAAAGTCTTGAGAAAGGGTTTATCAGGCCATCTAAATCCCCTTTAAGTGCAGGTTTCTTCTTCGTAGAGAAGAAGGATGGTTCCCTCAGACCCTGCATTGACTTTCGAGCCTTGAATAAGATCTCAGTAAAGAATACTTACCCCCTGCCACTGATCTCTGTCCTCTTTGATCAGCTACGTTCGGCTGTTATTTTTTCTAAGATTGACCTGAGAGGAGCATATAATCTCATTAGAATCAGGTCAGGGGATGAGTGGAAAACGGCATTCAGTACTCAATCAGGCCACTATGAGTATCTGGTCATGCCATTCGGCCTATCTAACGCTCCGGCAGTCTTTCAGGATCTCATTAATGATGTGCTCCGTGAGTTTCTGGGAAGATTCGTCGTGGTCTATTTAGACGACATTTTGATATATTCTGACTCTGTAGAACAACATGTTACCCAGGTGCGTCAGGTGCTTAAGAAATTACGTGAAAATCACTTGTATGCCAAACCGGAGAAGTGTGAATTTCACGTCACGGAGGTATCCTTTTTAGGGTACATTATTTCCCCTCGGGGATTCCGAATGGAACCTAAGAAGCTCCAAGCCATCCTGAGTTGGGCGCAACCCACTAACTTAAAAGCTATTCAGCGCTTTTTAGGGTTTGCAAACTACTATAGAAGGTTTATTCACTCTTTCTCTGACCTAGTTGCTCCCATTGTGGCACTCACTAAGAAGGGAGCAGATCCTACCAATTGGTCATGTGAAGCTAAAGCATCTTTTCAGGCCTTGAAACAAGCCTTTGTCTCAGCCCCTGTCCTTAGACATCCCAACCCAGAATTGCCTTTCATCGTTGAGGTAGATGCCTCGGAGGTTGGTGTAGGGGCTATCCTTTCTCAGAAGGATCCAGATTCCCTTGAGTTACATCCTTGTGCCTTTATGTCCAGGAAGTTCTCGTCTGCTGAGTCCAACTACGATGTTGGTAATCGGGAGTTGCTGGCTATTAAATGGGCTTTTGAGGAGTGGAGACATTGGCTTGAAGGAGCGAGCCATACCATTTCTGTTTTGACGGATCACAAAAATCTTCAATACATTGAATCAGCTAAGCGACTGAATGCCCGACAGGCTCGTTGGGCTTTATTTTTTACTCGTTTCAAATTCATTATCACCTTCAGACCTGGTTCCAAGAATACCAAGGCAGATGCCCTCTCACGCAGTTTTCTTCCCGTTCAAGACAACAGTCCTGTTACTCCCATACTTCCGCCTTCAGTCATTCAGGCAGGTCTCACACAGGATGTTTTTTCTCAATTGAAGCTGCTTCAACATCAAGCTCCGGGAAATACTCCTGCTGGTCGTCTTTTTGTTCCTGAGTTTTTGAGAGCAACTGTTTTGGAGGAATTTCATGATAGCAAAGTTGCAGGGCATCTGGGAGTCGCTAAAACTTTGGAATTGGTATCCCGCTCAGTGTGGTGGCCTGGTCTTTCTAAAGACATTAAAGAATTTGTTTTTTCATGTCAGGTCTGTGCACAGCATAAAGTTCCTCGCTCTTTGCCTATTGGTCAACTCATGCCATTGAATGTTCCTCTTAGACCATGGTCGCATATCTCCATGGATTTTGTGGTGGATCTCCCTCTGTCAGCTGGATGCACAGTCATATGGGTGGTAGTGGACCGTTTTAGTAAGATGGCTCATTTTGTTGGTCTTCCCCGATTGCCATCTGCCCAGGGATTGGCAGTCTTGTTCCTCCGTCATGTTTTCAGACTCCATGGGTTACCCACTGATATTGTTTCTGACAGGGGTCCACAATTCATTGCACAATTTTGGAAATCTTTTTGTGCTTCATTAAAGATGAAATTATCATTAACCTCCGGTTATCATCCACAATCAAATGGACAGACTGAGCGAGTGAATCAATCCCTGAAACAATATTTACGTTTGTACTCGGCCAAACTCCAAAATGACTGGTCTGAGTTTCTTCCATTAGCAGAGTTTGCTTATAATAATGCCTGTCATTCCTCCACCAATGTATCTCCATTTTTTGCAGTTTTTGGTTTCCATCCCAGAGCTAATTCATTTTTTCAACATTCCTCTGTCTCCTCTCTGGCCCTGACCTCTCATCTTAAACTTATTTGGAAAAGAGTGCACATTGCTCTCAGAAAAGCAGCTTTCAGGGAAAAAAATTTTTCTGACAAGCTCCGGCGGCCGTGCACTTTTAAAGTAGGAGACAGGGTGTGGCTGTCGACTCGCAATATCAAACTTCGACAAACCTCAGCCAGATTGGGTCCTAGATTTATTGGACCATTTCTCATTATCAAAAAAGTCAATCCAGTTGCTTTCCGGTTACAGCTACCAAAAACTTTACGGATCGGAAATACCTTCCATTGCTCTTTGCTCAAACCATATGTTTCATCTAGCAGATTTCCTCGTAAAAAACCTCAGGGGAGATCACCAGTTAATGTACAGGGTCAGCAGGAGTTCGTGGTTGAGAAGGTTCTCGATTCCAAGTTGTCCCGGGGTCGGCTCTATTTTTTGGTCCATTGGAGAGGTTATGGTCCTGAGGAAAGGTCGTGGGTCCTAGATGAGGATCTTCATGCCCCAAGACTCAAAAGGGCATTTTTTCAAGAATTTCCTCAGAAACCCGGATTTAGGGGTTCCTTGACCCCTCCTCAAGGGGGGGGTACTGTTAGGCGCCGAGGGTCCGCTCGTCAGTGCGGCCGGCGCCTAGCAACGGGGACGCCACTGTCGGATCGTGTTCCCTGTTGCTGGGTCTAAGTTTATATCTTCACTGGTTTCCTGGCTGTGTAGCATGCAGCTGCATGGCATGTTGTAATTATCACTCATCTGTTTCCCTGACCATGCAGCTTGTCAGCTGCATAGCATTTAAATCCAATCAGCCTCCAAACAGCTGATTGGAAGACTCTCTGTTAAAAGCACTCCCAGGACTCCTCACAGACGCCGGTGATAGCTTCCTGTTTGCCTGTGTCTGCTGCAGAGAAAGTTCCCAGTCCCGGTTTACCCGTTTGTTCCTGTTCTCAGTGATCCTGTACTCGGAAGTTACCATCTGTTCCTGGAGTCTGATCAAGCACCTTTAACATCTGGTGGTGTTCGTGAGTCGCGGCGCAGCCGTGTGTTGCGGCTTGTCCGCTATTATTTATTATTTTGTTTATATTGTGTTCTGGAGCTTTGCGGAGGATTCCGCTTCCACAAGATCCACTCTGGTGTCCAGCGGTGCCGGATAGGAGTGTCGGATCAGTGGATCTTTGGTTGTCCTTTTCCCTGGCGGCTAGTCCGCACATACCTTTTGATTTAGTTTAGTTAGCTTGTAACCCCTGGCTTGGTTGCTTAGTCAGAGGGCCCCTTGTTATCACCCTGTCTCGGACTTCCCCTTGTCTCCCATTAAGACCTGCGGGGGCATCGGGGTTGGGCAGACATAATCCGCCCTTCGAACGCGGCTGCCATGGGCTCAAGCAACCATAGTCTCGCAGGGGATTTCTGATAACACGGGCGAGACAACGGAGTTAGGGTGCCAGGGGTTACTAGGCTTTCCAGCTCCCACAACCTGTATATGGTTCCTGTGCTCAGATCCCTGCCATAAGATCTTCCCCAGTCTGGGGTACAGGAATCGTAACAGTTGCTATGTGCAGTTTATAGCATGTTTCTGCACATATATAAGGATAGAACAGCAGAGTTATTCAGGGTTACAGGATGTGAGGGGATGGAGTAAGGTTAGGACTTAGTGTTTGGTATACAGAAGTGCAATATCTTGAGACCTATATTCTGGTTGCTATGTGCAGTTTATAGCATGTTTCTGCACATATATAAGGATAGAACAGCAGAGTTATTCAGGGTTACAGGATGTGAGGGGATGGAGTAAGGTTAGGACTTAGTGCTTGGTAACCAGAAGTGCAATATCTTGAGACCTATATTCTGGTTGCTATGTGCAGTTTATAGCATGTTTCTGCACATATATAAGGATAGAACAGCAGAGTTATTCAGGGATACAGGATGTGAGGGGATGGAGTAAGGTTAGGACTTAGTGCTTGGTAACCAGAAGTGCAATATCTTGAGACCTATATTCTGGTTGCTATGTGCAGTATATAGCATGTTTCTGCACATATATAAGGATAGAACAGCAGAGTTATTCAGGGATACAGGATGTGAGGGGATGGAGTAAGGTTAGGACTTAGTGTTTGGTAACCAGAAGTGCAATATCTTGAGACCTATATTCTGGTTGCTATTTGCAGTTTATAGCATGTTTCTGCACATATATAAGGATAGAACAGCAGAGTTATTCAGGGATACAGGATGTGAGGGGATGGAGTAAGGTTAGGACTTAGTGTTTGGTAACCAGAAGTGCAATATCTTGAGACCTATATTCTGGTTGCTATGTGCAGTTTATAGCATGTTTCTGCACATATATAAGGATAGAACAGCAGAGTTATTCAGGGTTACAGGATGTGAGGGGATGGAGTAAGGTTAGGACTTAGTGTTTGGTAACCAGAAGTGCAATATCTTGAGACCTATATTCTGGTTGCTATGTGCAGTTTATAGCATGTTTCTGCACATATATAAGGATAGAACAGCAGAGTTATTCAGGGATACAGGATGTGAGGGGATGGAGTAAGGTTAGGACTTAGTGTTTGGTAACCAGAAGTGCAATATCTTGAGACCTATATTCTGGTTGCTATTTGCAGTTTATAGCATGTTTCTGCACATATATAAGGATAGAACAGCAGAGTTATTCAGGATTACAGGATGTGAGGGGATGGAGTAAGGTTAGGAATAAGTGTTTGGTATCCAGAAGTGCAATATCTTGAGACCTATATTCTGGTTGCTATGTGCAGTATATAGCATGTTTCTGCACATATATAAGGATAGAACAGCAGAGTTATTCAGGATTACAGGATGTGAGGGGATGGAGTAAGGTTAGGACTTAGTGTTTGGTATCCAGAAGTGCAATATCTTGAGACCTATATTCTGGTTGCTATGTGCAGTTTATAGCATGTTTCTGCACATATATAAGGATAGAACAGCAGAGTTATTCAGGGATACAGGATGTGAGGGGACGGAGTAAGGTTAGGACTTAGTGTTTGGTAACCAGAAGTGCAATATCTTGAGACCTATATTCTGGTTGCTATGTGCAGTTTATAGCATGTTTCTGCACATATATAAGGATAGAACAGCAGAGTTATTCAGGGTTACAGGATGTGAGGGGATGGAGTAAGGTTAGGACTTAGTGCTTGGTAACCAGAAGTGCAATATCTTGAGACCTATATTCTGGTTGCTATTTGCAGTATATAGCATGTTTCTGCACATATATAAGGATAGAACAGCAGAGTTATTCAGGGTTACAGGATGTGAGGGGATGTAGTAAGGTTAGGACTTAGTGTTTGGTATCCAGAAGTGCAATATCTTGAGACCTATATTCTGGTTGCTATGTGCAGTTTATAGCATGTTTCTGCACATATATAAGGATAGAACATCAGAGTTATTCAGGGTTACAGGATGTGAGGGGATGGAGTAAGGTTAGGACTTAGTGCTTGGTAACCAGAAGTGCAATATCTTGAGACCTATATTCTGGTTGCTATGTGCAGTTTATAGCATGTTTCTGCACATATATAAGGATAGAACAGCAGAGTTATTCAGGGTTACAGGATGTGAGGGGATGGAGTAAGGTTAGGACTTAGTGTTTGGTATCCAGAAGTGTAATATCTTGAGACCTATATTCTGGTTGCTATGTGCAGTTTATAGCATGTTTCTGCACATATATAAGTATAGAACAGCAGAGTAATTCAGGGTTACAGGATGTGAGGGGATGGAGTAAGGTTAGGACTTAGTGCTTGGTAACCAGAAGTGCAATATCTTGAGACCTATATTCTGGTTGCTATTTGCAGTATATAGCATGTTTCTGCACATATATAAGGATAGAACAGCAGAGTTATTCAGGGTTACAGGATGTGAGGGGATGGAGTAAGGTTAGGACTTAGTGTTTGGTAACCAGAAGTGCAATATCTTGAGACCTATATTCTGGTTGCTATGTGCAGTTTATAGCATGTTTCTGCACATATATAAGGATAGAACAGCAGAGTTATTCAGGGATACAGGATGTGAGGGGATGGAGTAAGGTTAGGACTTAGTGTTTGGTAACCAGAAGTGCAATATCTTGAGACCTATATTCTGGTTGCTATGTGCAGTATATAGCATGTTTCTGCACATATATAAGGATAGAACAGCAGAGTTATTCAGGGTTACAGGATGTGAGGGGATGGAGAAAGGTTAGGACTTAGTGTTTGGTATCCAGAAGTGCAATATCTTGAGACCTATATTCTGGTTGCTATGTGCAGTATATAGCATGTTTCTGCACATATATAAGGATAGAACAGCAGAGTTATTCAGGGTTACAGGATGTGAGGGGATGGAGTAAGGTTAGGACTTAGTGTTTGGTATCCAGAAGTGCAATATCTTGAGACCTATTTTCTGGTTGCTATGTGCAGTTTATAGCATGTTTCTGCACATATATAAGGATAGAACAGCAGAGTTATTCAGGGTTACAGGATGTGAGGGGATGGAGTAAGGTTAGGGCTTAGTGTTTGGTATCCAGAAGTGCAATATCTTGAGACCTATATTCTGGTTGCTATTTGCAGTTTATAGCATGTTTCTGCACATATATAAGGATAGAACAGCAGAGTTATTCAGGGTTACAGGATGTGAGGGGATGGAGTAAGGTTAGGGCTTAGTGTTTGGTATCCAGAAGTGCAATATCTTGAGACCTATATTCTGGTTGCTATTTGCAGTTTATAGCATGTTTCTGCACATATATAAGGATAGAACAGCAGAGTTATTCAGGATTACAGGATGTGAGGGGATGGAGTAAGGTTAGGACTTAGTGCTTGGTATCCAGAAGTGCAATATCTTGAGACCTATATTCTGGTTGCTATTTGCAGTTTATAGCATGTTTCTGCACATATATAAGGATAGAACAGCAGTTATTCAGGGTTACAGGATGTGAGGGGATGGAGTAAGGTAGTGTTTGATATCCAGAAGTGCAATATCTTGAGACCTATATTCTGGTTGCTATGTGCAGTTTATAGCATGTTTCTGCACATATATAAGGATAGAACAGCAGAGTTATTCAGGGTTACAGGATGTGAGGGGATGGAGTAAGGTTAGGACTTAGTGTTTGGTAACCAGAAGTGCAATATCTTGAGACCTATATTCTGGTTGCTATTTGCAGTTTATAGCATGTTTCTGCACATATATAAGGATAGAACAGCAGAGTTATTCAGGATTACAGGATGTGAGGGGATGGAGTAAGGTTAGGACTTAGTGTTTGGTATCCAGAAGTGCAATATCTTGAGACCTATATTCTGGTTGCTATGTGCAGTTTATAGCATGTTTCTGCACATATATAAGGATAGAACAGCAGAGTTATTCAGGGTTACAGGATGTGAGGGGATGGAGTAAGGTTAGGACTTAGTGCTTGGTATCCAGAAGTGCAATATCTTGAGACCTATATTCTGGTTGCTATGTGCAGTTTATAGCATGTTTCTGCACATATATAAGGATAGAACAGCAGAGTTATTCAGGGTTACAGGATGTGAGGGGATGGAGTAAGGTTAGGACTTAGTGCTTGGTATCCAGAAGTGCAATATCTTGAGACCTATATTCTGGTTGCTATTTGCAGTATACAGCATGTTTCTGCACATATATAAGGATAGAACAGCAGAGTTATTCAGGGTTACAGGATGTGAGGGGATGTAGTATGGTTAGGACTTAGTGTTTGGTATCCAGAAGTGCAATATCTTGAGACCTATATTCTGGTTGCTATGTGCAGTTTATAGCATGTTTCTGCACATATATAAGGATAGAACATCAGAGTTATTCAGGGTTACAGGATGTGAGGGGATGGAGTAAGGTTAGGACTTAGTGCTTTGTAACCAGAAGTGCAATATCTTGAGACCTATATTCTGGTTGCTATGTGCAGTTTATAGCATGTTTCTGCACATATATAAGGCTAGAACAGCAGAGTTATTCAGGGTTACAGGATGTGAGGGGATGGAGTAAGGTTAGGACTTAGTGTTTGGTATCCAGAAGTGTAATATCTTGAGACCTATATTCTGGTTGCTATGTGCAGTTTATAGCATGTTTCTGCACATATATAAATATAGAACAGCAGAGTAATTCAGGGTTACAGGATGTGAGGGGATGGAGTAAGGTTAGGACTTAGTGCTTGGTAACCAGAAGTGCAATATCTTGAGACCTATATTCTGGTTGCTATTTGCAGTTTATAGCATGTTTCTGCACATATATAAGGATAGAACAGCAGAGTTATTCAGGGTTACAGGATGTGAGGGGATGGAGTAAGGTTAGGACTTAGTGCTTGGTAACCAGAAGTGCAATATCTTGAGACCTATATTCTGGTTGCTATGTGCAGTTTATAGCATGTTTCTGCACATATATAAGGATAGAACAGCAGAGTTATTCAGGGTTACAGGATGTGAGGGGATGGAGTAAGGTTAGGACTTAGTGTTTGGTATCCAGAAGTGCAATATCTTGAGACCTATATTCTGGTTGCTATGTGCAGTATATAGCATGTTTCTGCACATATATAAGGATAGAACAGCAGAGTTATTCAGGGTTACAGGATGTGAGGGGATGGAGTAAGGTTAGGACTTAGTGTTTGGTATCCAGAAGTGCAATATCTTGAGACCTATATTCTGGTTGCTATGTGCAGTATATAGCATGTTTCTGCACATATATAAGGATAGAACAGCAGAGTTATTCAGGGTTACAGGATGTGAGGGGATGGAGTAAGGTTAGGACTTAGTGTTTGGTATCCAGAAGTGCAATATCTTGAGACCTATATTCTGGTTGCTATGTGCAGTATATAGCATGTTTCTGCACATATATAAGGATAGAACAGCAGAGTTATTCAGGGTTACAGGATGTGAGGGGATGGAGTAAGGTTAGGACTTAGTGCTTGGTAAGTAGAAGTGCAATATCTTGAGACCTATATTCTGGTTGCTATTTGCAGTTTATAGCATGTTTCTGCATATATATAAGGATAGAACAGCAGAGTTATTCAGGGTTACAGGATGTGAGGGGATGGAGTAAGGTTAGGACTTAGTGCTTGGTATCCAGAAGTGGAATATCTTGAGACCTATATTCTGGTTGCTATGTGCAGTTTATAACATGTTTCTGTACATATATAATGTCAAAGTCAGAAAAATGTCTCTATACACATTGCCATATTTGCACCGCACACTGGTACGCGTTGCGCATGCGTGCGCTTTCCCGTGAAGGCGCATACCCGCTGTTACGTGCACTCGCTCGCACTCGGTATGCGTATTTACTGTAAAGAGTATGTAGTCGTAGCGTGCGACTCATTTGTTACACATTTTCATAATTAATGTAGTTTATAGATCATGATCCCTTTGATAGTTTCTGATAGTTTGGTTAATATAGAATGTCCCTGAACGGAGGAATCCCTCTTTGTATTGTACGAAGGGTCTAACAAGAGTCATACAGCAGTGTTTGGTACCCATCGGAAGAGTATTTAATTAGCAATATTCCGGTGTTGGTTTGGAGCGTATTAATCGCTCGTGCGGATAGTTATGGACATAAGAAGTTTATGTCCATTTCTATTATTTACTCATACTCAGGTATGCGGCGGGAAACCCAGTTTCCCACCCACCTGAGCTGTTTGAAATCGTCACAGCCCACCTGTATGAATCAACCTATGACCTTTTGTTATGATGCGGGGCCGAATTCCTACGTCCAATGGACAATGGGATTGTAGGGACTATGAGATTGCATTGTGTGTGAGGCATAAATAGGCAGGCCGACCATATCCAACTTCACTCTCATCAACGGTTTTCTTGCTGATAATCGGGAGCTGGATATCGAGGCGCATGCGATCGTTACCCTTGTGCGTAAGTTTCTCTCCGTAATCATTGTCTTACTGTGAGCCAATTTCTCTAATCTCTCTCCGTCTCTCTCTCTCTGTCTCTCTTCTCTTTTCTCTCATATCTCCCATAGTATTGTATTGTATTACATTTAGGCCAGTATAGTATTGTTTTGTATTTATTGTTTAGTTCTGTGGTTAGGAAGTCTTTGTTATATTGGAGTGTACACAAAAAGAAAATGTATCTGCACACTTACTGCTCTGTTAATTAATCAATTCTCTTGTGATTTTTAAACCCCAATAACAAAATTAGATCAATAAATGGATTTATTGATCTAATTTTGTTATTGGGGTTTAAAAATCACAAGAGAATTGATTAATTAACAGAGCAGTAAGTGTGCAGATACATTTTCTTTTTGTGTACATAACTAGGTCAGCTGGTTTCCAGCTTTCACCAGTATCTAGCACCTTAATTCTATAACTTAATTTGCATCAGATTATAGTCAATATATCTTTTGTAATAATTGTTTAACAATACCAACAGGGAACCCATTGCATTTCTTCCGTAAGCTTAATCATGGCAAATTTTAGTCTCACTAAGGATCTTGAGAATAGGAGAGATAAATTACGTAATGATATGGAATCTGCCTTCAATGATACTTCTACACAACATACTAATTCATATACAGATTGGACGGATGATCTGTTTGGATTAAAACTGGCACTCATGAAACAAAGCAGAGTATGCTGGAATCGTACTACATCTGAGAAATATCTCAAAAATGATTTAGTCCCGAGAGGTCTTAGACCCAAACTCTTTCCTGCGTATGAACTAGCCAATAATGACCTGAAAAAAGAATGGGAAAATACATTATTGCACTGCTCAAGAGAATTAATTAAAATTCTCATTAAACATGATGACATCATACTTACGCAATTAACCCAAGAAATCTCTAAACTGAGTGATAGACTCAAAAATTTTGAAAGTCTTGATGCTTTTCAACAGAGATATGAAAAATACAGAAAGGAATTAGAGGAATACGAAAATGAAATAATTGAAAGGAAGAGACGAAAATTTCTAAGAGATAAAACAGATTTTACAATGAATAGAGTGTTCAAATGGAACACCCATCCCCAGAGGAATAGAAATCCCCAACCCTCCAACTATTCCACGTCTGAGGTTGACTCCTCTGATGGAGAACTTTCCAGCAGTACATCCCTCAGTAGGACACACAGGAGGGATTTTTTAGGCAAAACCCCGAGGAATACACGCGATGGTCCAGGAATAGAAAGTGGAAGATCAGGAGGGGGCAGGGGAAACAGAAGAAAAAGAGATTCCTTGGATTGGCAGGAGGAACCGAGGGAAAGGAGAGACAGGAAATATCGGTAGATGCCCCTCATGTTACACCTGGGGACACCTTAAGAATTATTAACCTATCTGACAAAATTCTGACCCAAGACCAAATCGGAATTTTGAGCAAAGGTCTCTCCTTCTCTCCAGTCCAAGATTTGGACCGATTTGAATGCGAGAAAGATTTACATCTGTTTACTAGGAAAATACTTCTCAAAAAATTTTTTGCAATTCAAAACATCCAGCAACCTTCTTTAACAGAATCCGACTCTAACACTCTGACCTTGAATCCGCAAGACTTACTGGCTATTCAAGCATTAGAGGAGCTAGCTAATGAAGAACCAGCAGATAACTCCATATCTTTACCATTTGATAAGAACAAGATCAAAAAAAGATCTACTTTCCTTCCTGACTATAAGATCTGTCCACCTGTACAAGTATATCAGGACTTAGTATCTAGAGACCTAGATAAACTATTTCAGCACAAACGCAGACATCCTGATAATATTAGTCAAGGAGAAAGAATTGCATTACAGGAAATAGCAGACTGGGATGAAATTCTGGTGAAACCCTCTGATAAAGGGGGGAACGTAGTATTGTGGCCAAGAGATATGTATCTTGAAGAAATACACAAACAACTGAATGACAGTACCTGCTATGAAAAACTCATCTTTAATCCCACCCAGAAATTTCTCAAACAATATAATGCATTAATTCAGACTTCATTCAACAATGGCATCATAAAAAAACAAGATCTGGAATTTCTGAAAATGGATAAACCAAAGACCCCTACATTATATCTACTCCCAAAAATACATAAGAACGAGACCAGACCCCCCGGAAGACCCATTGTGTCTGGGAAAGGGAGCTTAACCGAGAAAGCCAGTATTTATGTTGATCAACACCTACGGAAACATGTCATCTCACTGGCCTCATACACACGAGACACAATGGATGTGTTATTAAAACTCCAAAATCTAAATGTGAACCCAGGGGTATGGCTGGTATCTTGTGATGTCGAGAGCCTATACACCAGTATCAACCATGACAGGGGAATAGAAGCGGCGAGATATTTCTTGGATATGGAGATACCATGTGAACACAATGATTTTCTCATTGAACTGTTAGAATTTATTCTAACCAAGAATTATTTTACGTGCAATGAGTCCCACTACCTCCAGGTGAGAGGAACAGCGATGGGGACAGCTTGTGCCCCCACGTACGCTAACCTCTACCTGGGGTGGTGGGAAAAGGAGGTGGTCTTTCATGAATCACTAGAAACATTTACAGATAACATCTTGATCTATCTACGTTATATAGATGATATTTTCATGCTCTGGGAAGGACAGCTTAGTGAATTAGCACAATTCATTCACATTCTGAACTCAAATGATCTGAACTTAAGACTCACGTATGAAACCAGTCAATCTAAGATTAATTTCTTAGATCTCACAATACAGATAAATGAGGATGGTAATATCTCTACAGACATCTTCAGAAAACATACGGCAACTAACAGTATCCTCCATTCTAGGAGTTCACATCTCCCCGCTACGGTCAAAGCAGTACCAAAAGGGGAACTACTTAGAACTAAGAGGAACTGCTCGGATCCAGACACATTTAATTTAAGACAAAGGGAATTGAGTGTTCGATTCCACAATAGGGGATACAGTAACACACTCATCAAGAAAACTGTCAGAGAAGTAGAGAGGTACCCACGGGAGTCCCTGCTAAAAGTGAAGCATAAAGAACGGAGAGAGGAACCAGTACGGTTCATTGGTACTTTTAATGCACACTGGAGAGAGATCAACACCATTCTCCAAAAACACTGGTCAATTCTTCAAACCGATCACGACCTGAATGCAATCCTTCCAGTTAAAATGCAAAGCAGTTGGCGTCGGTCACGTAACATCAAAGACCATCTCGTTCACAGCCACCTCCAGAAAACAGGAAATGTCAGATCGAACAGAAAAGGATCCAAAAGGTGTGGCCAATGTAAAGCCTGCCAATACATGGTCCCGACTGAGCACTTCTTTGACAAATTCAATAAAAAATGGAAGATCACCACATTGATAACCTGTACCTCCATCGGTATCGTCTATTATATGGAGTGCCCATGCCACAAAGCGTACATTGGCAAAACACTGAGACCACTTAAAGTGCGTATATTAGAACATGTCGGAAACATACGTAACGCTAATAAAGACCAAGCAAGATTTAGAACTTTGACATCCGTGGCACGACATTTTCAGAAATTTCACAAATGTGACCCCACAGGTTTGAAGGTATTTGGCATGAGACAGATACAACTTGGGATTCGAGGCGGAGATGTAGACCAGGCTCTTCTCAGACATGAAACCAAAATGATTTTCTTGATGAACACCTTGCATCCGATAGGTTTGAATGAAGCTAACAGTTATAGCTCATACCTGTGATAACTCACATAGGAATATGTAACCGAGGCCAATCAGCCTAGTCGAATTTACGTCTAAATAACAGCTACATCTGGTATCATTACCCATCAACTTTTTTCTGAGTTAAAAACCCATCATAGGGCACTTTTGTAATGTAACATCGAATTGGGCCCGTAAAGGATGGGTAGTGGCCTAATTATTGATCACCTACCATCCCGTATCACCTATAACTCATCAATTACAGGGCACATGTGTAATGCAATACTGAACTGGGCCCGTGAAGGATGGGGAGTGGCCTAATTATTGATCACCTAGCATTCCACATTACCTATAACTCATTAGTTTGGTATATTAGATACCAATGATGGGTTATCTACCACTCATCACAACTATCACGGGTTTACTGTCATATCACCACATATGTTTGTCACTTCACTATAATACATTAACTCATCTCCCTCTTATAGTCCGTAGCCCCCTAATATATTTTTAATCAATTTGGGAGTCCTACACGCACTGCACCTTTGCTTACCTAATTTTAGCTTTTTCCTTTCCTCATCTCAGTCACCCTTTTATTATCACATTTATCTACATCAACATGTCATTCTCCTCACCAACATGATGATTCAATCACTTGAGCCTATATCGAAATGAATGAAGTAATTAAAATCAGAACAATAATATATAAAATATTTTTCTCTATTAAATGAAGAATCTACACAATCTGGTGGTTAATAGGGATTTCATCAATAATCACCCTCTCACCATCATATTTATTAATATTATTAGGTCACCTTCTTCACTAATATGATGATCGAATTATTTGGGTTTATATTTAAATCAAAGAGTAATCCAAACTAGAGTAATAATTTATTCCATCAAATTAAGAACCAATACAATTTGCTGGTAAATCAGAAATACCTATTCTCATGATACTTATCAGTATTTTCAGATCTTATTGGGTGCAAATAGGGATCTCAATAATAAGGTTATATAAAGAGATCATCCAAGTGAATCTAATTGATGTCCTGGATCTATTACATATACACCCTGGGACCACATCCTGGATACCCTGTGAGATTATTAGAACATCCCATTAAAATGGGGACCAATGTCATTATCCAACAAACGGTAATGTACTATATATCTCTATGTAATAAGATGACACAAAAAACATGTAAAAAAGATGTTTCAAAATTAATAACTAGATGAGTTTAATCATGACATGTACTCAATAATATCGTATCATAGTGTAATGTTCTAACAGATATATATCTTGTCCTGAGTCCTGAAAAACAATCGGAAGAATGTACACTGACATTAAAGGACCCAATCATGAGACCGGACCGACTGTGGATACTGTAATTACGGAATGATAAATGACGTTTGCCACCACGTGATCGGAACGGGTTGAATGTGTACACCGTCACCATGGTAATGTTGAGAGTGACGTCGGAGATCACATGATCGGAGTAGACGAACGTCACTGCCCACGTGATCAATGTCCAGAGCGGGACGTAGACATGCCGCGATTGGCGGAACAGCTCACTGGATTTGCATATGATCTGTGATTGGCTACATTCAACCCTAGAAATTAAGCTCACAGAAGGCAATCGGGTTCAGCCTCGTTAAAGCTATACAGCGAAACGTGCACGTCGGCGTTTCGGTGGCCTGCCACACTCCCTTTAAAATGTATTAGATAGTGTAGTAATGTATGTATAGATAGATAGCAATTGGAGACCTCATGACACCCCTGTATACATAGGGACAGCAATCATGCATATATCAGTATAGGTAGTCAGAGGCAATCATCCAGTGTGTTTAAACCGCACAACAAATCAACTCTCAGACACTATTGTAAATGATTGAAACCCCTGCAAATTTAATCATCTGGGCGTTTAAACCCAGGATTGTATTTAGACATAGAATATAAGGAAGGATTTCATCGTCCAGTATTTATGCATGTTAGTAGTAGCATTGTGTTGCCACCCTGCAATATAATCTGAATGGATACTATCTCTAGCAATTGGCAATCAGACTAATTACTCACCACACTCTATAGAGTGAGTAGTTGATGAGTGGGTGCTATTTGCAATACAATGCTCTACGTAGCAATGCAAAAGTGTTTCACCTATTAATATAAGAGACTGAATCAGCTCTATTTATATATTCCTTACTTTACAAGTAGAAGTCAGTGACGTATTAACCTAGTGCATTGTACAGCTCATTGCTATATAAATACGAACACCTATGCAGCCAGATGTATTATGATAATGTAGCAACTGCATTCACCAATTAAGTGTATCGTGTAGCATAACTCGATACACTGTTTAACTATAAACACAGGTGCAGCTGGATTTACAATAGCTAATAGCATCATTATCCCTGTGTGACCTAACATAGACACAGATTGCTACAATCTCACAGTGTCTATTATCACTGACAGGTTAATGCTGGCAAGTGCACAGGAGTAGTAAAATTGTTATCCACACAAGGTAACAATAATAGCACAACCCTGTGACATATCTTAAATCAATGTTCATGAC